>NC_092128.1:35510995-36110995 GCF_043159975.1 Macaca nemestrina | reverse complement strand
ATAGGGAATAAGGGATACCTGTGGCAGAATAGAAATGAAAAACTTGAGTCACTAGAATTTCTTTCTACTAACCTTCCAGTGCTCTGTGAGGTACTGTAGGGTGTCTATACTGTTCACTATTCTATTTTCTTTCCTGTAAATCCATTCAATAAGCCCAGATTAATTAGCATAAACTAAACATAGTTCTGTTCCTTGTGTAATCTGAATATAATGAAGTTCCTATAACCCTGAGTAATGGTGACTTCATTGCCACTAATACTGTGCTTATAATGATCTTGGAAGAAGGGACATGAAAATATCAATTTTGTCTTTCATGGGTGTGATGGTTAATATTATGTAACAACTTGATTGGATTGAGGGATGCCCAGATGGCTGGTAAAGTATTGTCTCTAGGTGTGTCTGTGAGGCTGTTAACAGAGGAGACTGGCATTTGAGTTGGTAGACTGGAAGAGACAGTAAGACCTACCCTCAATGTTGGTGAGCACCATCCAACTGGTTGCCAGCATGGTTAGAATAGAGCAGGCAGAAGAAGGGGGATAACATTGCTTGCTGAGTCTTCTGGCTCTCTTCCTTCTTCCTGAGCTGGTCACTTGCTTCCACTCCTCCTGTGCTTGGACATTAGACTTCAGGTTCTTCAGTCTTTGCACTCTTGAACTTGCATGAGTGGCTTCCCTGGAGCTCTCAGGCGTTTGGCTGCAGACTGAAGACTGCACTGTTGGCTTCCACGGTTTTGAGGCTTTTGGACTTGGACGGAACCCCTACTGGCTTCTCTTTCCTAGCTTGCAAACAATCTATTGTGGGACTTTGCTTTGTAATAATGTGAGCCAATTATCCCTAATAAACTCCTTCTTTATGTCTATACATATATCCTATTGGTTCTGTCCCTCTGGAGAACCCTAATACAATGGGTTAGGATTAATAAACTCTGTTAAGGCCATATGCATAGAAAAAAAATAACATCTTAATTGAAAACTGACAGATATAGGTACTAATTTTAGTTTTACCAACAACTACTTGAGTTACTGAAGCAAGTCATCTACTTTCTGATCCTATTTTTCCTTTATCTGCTAACTAAAGCCTTTGGACTAAAGGACTCAAACATCTCTCCTAGCTCTCAAATCTGTGTCAACACATTCACGTTGTCAGATTCTTTCAAGATCACGAGAGCAGAGATTTATATGCAGCTGCCTTCCTTATGCGGTTACTTCATTCATTGCTTTCCTCAAGTAATACTTTTTCCATTCTTTTAAATTTCCTTGCTATTTCCCTGTTATTTATTATCGGTTAAATTTTCTCCTTTGCAAACCTTTGTTATGAAGTAGGCAAAATCCAAGTAACAATGTTTAGGTGTCTGTGAAAAAAGAGAGACTCTGCAGTGTCTATCAGTGTGAGTTTATCTACATGTATGTGGTTGATATGGAGATGACTGAAGAATGGGAATAGCAAAGGCAAAAAGGGAATATACAATGCTTAGGAACCATTGGTATTTAGGAACACCTTTAGTAGGAAAAAGCTTGCCTTTGAAAAGCATTTTAGGCTCCTTGGACATAGTGCTTTGTTGTTTATTTTTTGAGACAGAACCTTCTCTGTAATCCAGCCTGGAGTGCAGTGGCGTGAACATGGGTCACTACAGCCTCAACCTCCAGGGCTCAAGTGATTCTCCCACCTTTGGCCTCCCAAGTAGCCAGGACCACAGGAGTGCACTACCATGCCTGGCTAATTTTTGTATGTTTTTGTAGAGACGGAGATCTCACTATGTTGCCAAGGCTAGTCTTGAACTCCTGGGCTCAAGTGATCTGCCCACCTTAACCTCCCAAAGTTCTGGGGTGACAAGTGTGAGTCACCGTGCCCAGCCTACTTTTTCAGTATGAAATAAAAGTAAAGTTGATGCTGCTAGCCTAGTGTTTTGATATTAGATATAGAAAGTTATAGGCAGCTGACTATACAGTAGAATATAATTAAGCCTCTGACTTTGTTTAGGATAGGTAATTCAGAAATGCAAACTCTTGACAAAGAATAGGTGGAAAGAGAAAAGTTATAGTTTGTTTAACTACATAAGTGGCAATTTACTTCTCCTCCTCATCTTCTGGGAGAAAAAAGTAAATCAGGAAGTCAGCTTTAAAAGATTTTGACAGAATTACCAATTGAGTCATTTGACAGGTCTCAAATATCAGAGATAGCAATTCAGGCTGAAGGTAAATGAATGTGAGAAAAATTGCCTCAATTTGATTGTTATGTTCTGAGAAGTGTTGTGTTTGTACTGTTTGGTTGATAATCCACAATGTATGCCTTTCCTTAATACTTCCTCTATCTACTGTTACTACATATGCAGTTCGTGTTCAAGAAATAAAAATAAGCTTCACACTATATACCTTTCAAACTAGAAAATCATAGTATATATTTGGAAACCAGATGAAATTTAATTAGAAAGACTGTTTTTGACATTGGCAAAATATTTTCCTGGAAATGTTAGTAAATGAATTAAAATGTCTTTCTCTAATTTTCTTTTTCTTCAAAGGCTGCATTTGATTTTACTATTAGTTATATGCACACACACAACAAATCATTTTCAAATAAAAATACACACCCCCTTCTTCAAATTCCTCATAATATCAAACATGTCTGAAATGAGGAATAATTGATCAGAAGTCAGTGAGTAAATGTGTAGTTCTCAAAGGAATAATAGAAATTATATCTTTAATTAAAATGTAAATTAACTGGGAAAATATCTGCTACAGATGTAATAGAAAAATGTTTAATATCTTAATGTACAAAGAACTCTTCAACATCAATAATAGAACATTGATACCCAAATAAAACAATAAACTAAGATCAAGAACAGGAAATTTGAACTTACATAATTAGTAAGCAAACAATTTTTAAAAACCACATTCATTTCACACTAGTAATGAAAGAAATGCTAATTAAATATTAGCAGGATACTATATTTCATCTATCAAAATAGAGAATACATTTAAAAAGATAATACCCCATTGGGGAAGAATTGGTGAAACAGACACTTTCATATACTGCTTATGAAATTGTAAATTAGCATAATCTTTCTAGAAGGCAAGTTGGCAGGAGATATAAATAATCTTAAAGAAATTGTTGCCGTTTGACCTTGCAATGTTACTTCTATGAATTTAGCCTAAAGGATAATTGGAAATGCATACAAAGATTTATGCAGAAGTTGTTCATTTTAACATTATTAACAAAAGTAAAAAATAGAAAAATAGTCTAAATAGCAACAACCAGAAGAAAGGTTAAATAAAACTATGATAGTTAAATGTGATGAATTTATGCATTTGTAATGTAATGATTAAGATAGCTGAAAATAGTCCTAGAGAGTCACTCTGGGTTGTCTAGACAACTAACCAGCTGGTACCTGGGATTCCCATTCTCCTCCCAGAAGGAGAGGCTGCAGCCAAGCTCACATTCCCCCAGGACTGGATGGTGGCTTTTTCCCCTGGCAGTCAGAACTGCAGTTTCCCATGGTCTCCAGGTCTCAAGGTGCCTGACTGCTGTCATCCTCAGACAATGCCTGTGAATGGCTGGCATGCAGCTTATGTTCATGCCCAGAGGCTACTTTCTCATCCTTTTTCCAGAAAAAAAAAGAACTTCCATGAGGGTGTGCTCCATTGGAATGCACACTTACCCTGGTACAACAGCCCCAGCAGGAGTCTTTGAGAAATGATGGGAGGATTGGGTGCCCTGTTCCTTCCTTCCTCTTACTGATCCATAGCCTATGTAAGTTCCCCTTCTCTTCAGAAAAAAGCCTATTTCTTCCCTATGCTCTGTGACTTTGTGGAATTTGTCCTGAAACTTGGTTAATGTTGGGGGCGGGGGAGATACAAGAAGAACCTTATTTTGTGTAATAGTGGTTATCAAAAATCATAGTTTTTAGCATTTTAATGGTGTTAGAAATAATTTTTTTAAAAAGGTAAAAGTACATTTATCAACTTCCTACTTAACAATATTAAAGTCATAAGGTGAAATGACATTAGGCCAAAAGGCTTCGAGTGGAGATTTTAATGGGGAACATTATATTTTGTCACCAGAATTTCAAAAGTCATAGCCATTTTCTAAATAAACTAAACTAAAATGAACACAATATAACTAGATTTTCTGATTTTTCTTACTAAAAAATGTAATTAGAATAAAGTTTTTAAAGGTAAGCAACACAAAAATGTTCTGGATAGAAGTACAATTTTGTTTATCCCTCTAGCTAATTGCATTCTACAGTACATTTTTTTCTAGCTATAAAAGGCAGCAAAAAATAAAATGCTCCAATGTTTTCTTACTAGCTCTATGTGACACTCACATACTTTCTAAAGCAACCAAGAGCCAAAATATTTTAGTTTTGGCAACTTGCACTTACTAGAGATTGAGTGGTGGGTTGAAGCTGGATGGAACAGAAAATTATCATAACAATGTGAGAGAAGGCAACAAAGAAGGAAGTTCGGAAGAGATGAATGACTATGGCTCCGAGTCATAGGTTTATGACCGCACTCCAATTCTGATTCTAAAGTGTCACCAGATATGTGTAGATGTGTAAATGGCTCAGATGCCCAAATGGTTGAGTGGGAGGATTGTGGTTTGCTGGCTGGAGTAGGTGAAAAGCTTTTAGAATGGCACTTTGGTAGCACCTCACAAAGAGTAACCCTTTTCCTATGCGTAAACATTAGTATTGCTTGGGTCTTGCTGCAAGAAGTCTTGCTAAGCATCAGTGCTAACTCCATGTTTTTCTTTGAGATAGGACATTTTCCCTGGTGGGCAATATTAGATCCATTAAGGGTTTCATTTCTTTGTGATTTTATAAAATTATTTTTTAATTGTGGGAAGAGCAAAGACATACATACTTCTAAGACACTATTAAAAATAAAAAAAGTTATATAAATGTTTATTAAGGAAGAGATTCCTATATGTACACATGCACACTTTACATTAAATAACTGATTAATGGCAGGGCTCCACATGGCTCAGCCTGCATAAGGAGTCATTTTAAAGGAAGAATGACCTTGAACCTCAACTTATTAAAAAGGCAACTGTAATAATTCCCTATATTTCTTAAAGGGTATACAGTGGTCCCAACAGATAGCCAATAGCATTCCTTCTCATAAATTCTTCTTTTTTTTTTTTGAGAAGGGTCTCACTCTGTTACCCAGGCTGAAGTGCAATGGTGTTATCTCAACTCACTGCCACCTTGACTTCCTGGGCTCAAGCGATCCTCCCACCTCAGCCTCCTGAGTATCTGGGACTACAGGCATGCATCACCATTCCCAGTTCATTTTTGTATTTTTTTTTGTAGAAATAGGGTCTCATCATATTTCCCAGGCTGGTCTTGAACTTTTGAGCTCAAGCAATCCACTCACATTAGCCTCCCAAAGTGCTGGGATTGCAGGCATGAGACACCACTGCTAGCCCATAAATCTTTATTTCCTTCAATTCTCTTGTACTCTGGAGGTACTCCAGTCTCACATATTCCAAACCTTCAAATTTCTCCTCAAGTTGTGGCCAGAGAGGCTTGTCTCCCTCTCATTCTCCCTCATTCCTAGCTGTTTATTATATAGAGCCAGTTTCTCAATGCTTATCTCCTTCTGCCTCTTTGGCACACTCATGCATAGGAAATATTGTCTGTATTAAATACACATAAACAAAAGAGTAAAGAGGAACAAATGAAAATCTTTACAGTAGTTAACTTCTTGTGATGAAATTGTTACAGTAGGTAGCAAGTCAGACATGAGAAGGGCAGGAGAGGGGTCCACCCCAGCTCCCTGCCACAACACCAGGAATGTCAGGCAACCATCAGGTGACGGTCAGGTGGTTGTTAATGGTCTCTAAAATAATAATGGGTCGCAGCTGGCACCAGAGAAAGGCAGTCCCCTAATAAATGAAAACACTTGAAACTTGTGATCGTAGCTTCCCAATAAGATCTCAGGAGTTGGGCCCCTGGGCTCAAGCATGTGCACTGAGGGGCAAGATGAAACGACTGAAGTAAGCTTGCATACAACTCCAATAAACACACTGTGCATGCTTCCCTCCTAGGTGCTAGCTGATCAGAGAGCATGAGTCCTCCTACCCTAAGGGAAAAATCAGGGGAGAAGAATGCAAGACCCTGGAAGAATGTCAGTGTATAACCCCCAAGTCAAAAGGTCAAACTGTGCACTTGATCATGACTCCTTATGCAGGCTGATCAAGTTACCTGCTAGGCCATCTTACACGTGTATTTTACTTCTTTTCCTTCTTGCTTTAAAGCTTTTTAATAAACTTTCACTCCCACTGTAAAACGTGCCTCCATCTCTCCTTCTGCCTTATGCCCCTTTGTCGAATTCCTTCTTCTGAGAAGGCAAGAATGGAGTTCACTGCAGACCTGTATGGATTCACCACTGTAACATACTTTGGTGCTGCAGATATGTTCCACAGTTAACAAAATTTGTAATTAATTTTGGTTTTTATTTTTAAGTTTTCTTAAATTTTATAATTTTCTGGAGTGAACATTTGTAATTGTAACTTTTTTTTATAATTTATTTCATTTACTTTAAATTTTAAAATAATTAATGTGTAATGATAACACAAAGTGTAAAAGAAACAAGCAATGAGATATATAGTGAAAAGTATATCACTTCACCCTCACTCCAATGCCTTAATCTTCCATTATCTTCCCAGAAACAATCTGTACTATCTTCCAGAGGTAGTTTCTGCGTAGTCAAAGATAGAATCACATAGCCTTAAGTGTTTTAGATGCAGGAGAATATATTATAAGACACTCACTGAACTCTATTTTTTTTCATTTAAATGATCTCGGGGGTTGTTTCTTATGGTATATTGATGCATCAGTACCACATTTTTTAAATTACTATTGCTTTATAGTACTTTTTTTTTAAATCTGGAGGACTATCTCCTCTTATTACTTCTCCCACTCTCAGAATTTATTAGAACCTATTTTTCATATTACTTTTCCATATAAATTTTAGAAAATGCTTATTTTAAAAAGTTGAGAACATTCTTAAGGAAAAATCTTTACATTTATTGATTTGAGAATTGACATCTCTATGAGTAATTTTGTCCAAGATTTAAAAACGCTCTTGCCTTCATTTAAGTCTTCTTTTGTGTTTTTCAGTAGCATTTTAAAGACTACTCATGTAAAACTTATGTGTACTTTCTCCCTTATATTTTGATTCAGTTACTTCATGATGTTTGTATTCTATTTTTGAAGTAAATAGATCTTTATTTTTGTCTATTAAAAACATTTTATTAAATTCATTAATTTCACTTTATTTTTATTTTTCCCTTATAATTTCCTTAGTATTTAATCTCTTCAATTTAATGAGTTGGACACTTAATTATATACTGATTTTTTCTTATTAATATAAGTGTTTATGGTTACGTTTGTGCACTTTAGGCATATCCTGGTTTTTGATGTTTAGTATTTTATTGTTACTATTTTCTCTACTGTAGAATTTTAGATTGCTTTTCCTTTTATAATAAAAATTATTGAAGAGATTAGTAAAATTTCACCATCTCTAGGACTGTTTGTGCTTTTAATATTAATTTCTAGCATTACCATACTAGAAAAGAGAATGCTGTTTGCGCTATATTTTTTGAAATTTGCAGACGCTTTTTTGGTGGCTTAATATGTGATCACTTTTTGTGAATGACACATGGAAACTTGAAAAGAAGGTTTTGTTTCTGTTTTCTTGGTGCAGACTTAGACATAAAGCCATCAGATCTATTTTATGTTATTAATTTTTACTGTTTGTCATCTGTTTAATTTATTGTTAAATTGGAAAGGCAAATTACAGAATTTTACTGCAAACATACTTTACCCTTCTTTTCACTTTAACTTTATGAGTAACTTAATTTTAAGTGTTTCTCTTGATTTTAGCATATAATTGTGTTTTGCTTTATAGTCAAATCTGATAAACTTTTTCTTTTAGTAGATGATTATTCAAATTCATTGATGTAACACATACATTTGACTTTATTTCTGATATATTTTGGTCAAACATTATATTTTAATAGGTCTTTTGCTTTTTATCTTTTGATATATGACCTACATTTGCTTGACTTTTGTAAATGCATTTATATTCTGACAATTTGAAAAGCTTATTACATGTACATACTTAATGTTTACCATTGTAACTAATTTTATGTAATATATAAAACCTTACTCCACCATTAACTACAGAAATGTGTTAGTTATAGTATTGTTTCTATATCAGTGTAGTTTAAAACACAAATGTAATTGTTCAACCATTTTTCTCCGGGTTGTTTTATTTTTCAACTAATATTTTGGGGATTCAATGCTCTCTTTTTGTTATTTTCTTTTTACATGAAATGTATTATTATTATTATTATTATTATTATTATTATTATTATTTTTGAGGCAAGGTCTCACTCTGTCACACAGGCTGGTATGCAATGGTGTGATCCTGGCTCACTGCGACCTCCACCTCCCGGGTTCAAGTGATTCTCCTGCCTCAGCCACCTGAATACTGGGATTACAGGTGTGCGCCACCATGCCTGGCTAATTTTTGTTCTTTTAGTAAAGAGGGGATTTTGCCATGTTGCCCAGGCAGGTCTTGAACTCCTGGCCTCATGTGATCCACTTGCCTTGGCCACCCAAACTGCTAGGATTACAGGTGTGAGCCACTGTGCCTGGCAAAAATTTATTAATTTTACTGGAATATGCCTCTTTGTTGAAAGTTTTGTGTTCATTTTCCTCAAAATTGGAGTAGTTTTTCATTCTGTAGTTTCAGATCTCTCTAGTTTCAGAACAATTTTCTTAAATTATATTGTTAAATTTTTTCCAGTGGCAATTTTTCTCTTTCTCAGAAAGTACCAATAATGGTTATGTTGGATCTCCTTCCATATTTATGATGCTACTTCTTCTCTTTTAACTCAATTTTTCTTGAAGTATAGTATCCATATAAAAGTGAACAAATCATAAATGCATATTCAATGAGTCATGGGAGTGGACGTATCTGTTTAACTACTGTCTTTTGTATTTTTTCAAAAAACGAAACATTACTCAACACTCCAAATCCTCCTACTTTTCCAAAAGTAATGGCCATCCTAACTTAAACTCTTTGCTCTTTTCAATTTCATTTTGCTTTCTTATCTCAACTCTGTTTGCCATATTTCTTAGTTTGTATTCAGCAGTTTCTTTTATTTTTCCTTTTAGCTGTAATGATTTTATTGCCCTCGTTCACTTCACAAGTTTATTTTTTCTTATTTCTTTCTCAAAAGTTTCATATCTCTTATTGAGTTTTTGTTTTATAGAAAGGATATTTTCATGGGTTTCTTTGAGTTTTTTAAAATCTGTTTTATTATAATTTTAATCTCCTGCATTGAGACATTTGCAGTAGTGTAATCTTCATCTGCATTCTTGTTCTTTCCTTTCTTTTAGTGTGTTTTGTATATGTTAGATATTTGTTTCTATTGAATTGTTTTTCATTGCTGAATACTGCGAGTTCTACCTGGATGAACTATTTATAGGAGATTTGTGTGTGAGAGAAACAAGTTTGGTGCTCTGAGCTAGCAAATGTTTTATCTAGCTCATAAAATGGATTTCACGTTATAGATTTTGTGACTCTCTGCATAGATGAGCTTGTTTAATCTTTTTATTAAATTGAAAAAAGATGAGATATTTAGAGGTATTTACCAGGGAGGCTTCTATAAGTCGCCCATATACTCCAATTTTATTGCCTTTGTCATCATAAGTGTTTATTTCATAGGATACTGCACTCAATTCTGTGAGCTTTTGCTGAGATACATGTGGTGTCTGGAAATCTAAACTTATCTTGGTTGAATTTTTATTGCGCTTTTCAACCTTTCCATATATATATCTTTATGTATGTGTGTGCACATATATATGTATTATATATATTAATTTTTTAAGTTTTAAAAAGTTTAATTTAATCCCAATTTTATCAAATATGAAGGTTCAATTTCAACTTCTTATTCTCCATGATGTTTTGGCATAGTTTAATAGAGAGAAGAGAAGTAGTCATTTTTACCCTGTCTTCCTAAAAACAGAAATTTGAAATTATTTTTTATTGCATGGAAGAAAATAAACATAAAACTAACTGTAATTGTGTTATTCTTGTGATCATTATTTACCTGTATAGACGTTTGTTGTGGGGGAGTGTAGTTGATATTTGGTTTCTTTGTCTCCTTCTCCTATTATTTGCTGCTTGGAAAGACAGGAAACAGATTGGTAGAGAATGCTGAGTGACTCTTTTTTCATTATAAAGAGACTTAAATGACAGCTGATTATATCCATAAGGAAGACCTCTTCCACTAGATAGCTATACCAGAGTTAGAACTCATTGTAAGTGATCAAGAAAGAAAGTGAAGGGGATTATAATGGTTCCATTTCCCCCATTCCTTCAACAACCCTAACTCATCTCTCTTCTTGCTTTTCCTTTTATCAGACTTTGGTGTGAGAAAGAGCAAAGATTCATCCTTTAGGGAAAGGGTTGGAAAACTATGGCCAGAAGGCCAGATTTAGCTGGTTGCTTATTTTCGTAAATAAAGGTTTACTAGAAGAGAATCATTTTTGTTAGTTTATGTATTGTCTATGGCTGCTTTGTGTTATAGCAGTGGATTTCAGTAGTTGTGACTGAGACTGTATGGTCCCAAAAAGCTAAAATGCTTACTATTTGGCCTTTTCCAGAAAACATTTGGTGACCTGTCCTTTAGGCACTCATTTTCCAACTTTATCTAAATCCTTTCTAAAAATTTAGCCTTCTGGTTTTTTTTTTTTTTTTTTGAAACCCAGGAAATGTTTTTTTGAAATATTAATCTCGATAAGAACATGGAGGCCTAGCATTTAGCATTTTAAACAATTCATGTAATCAGATAATCCTGAGCCAAACATTAACACTGCCTAAGAGTCAAGAATGAAAGCTTAAGAGGTAGTTTGTAGGAAAATTCAAAGAGCTCTATGTAGTATTTTCATCCCTTTTTCCCAAATTAAAACCAAAACTCAGTACCTTTTTGTCTTTCCTACAAAAGACAAAGTTCTCCTCATTAGACACCCTCCCTTTCATCTAAAACACATGTATTTCCATTGAAGTATAGCCCTGTAAATTTCACAAAGAGGCTCTCAAACTAGATTCAGTTTGAGACATACTCTCAAGAGGTTTGGAGCAATGATTTCACTATTCGTCAGTCATATGTTCATGAATAAATTTTGATTTATTCCTGCTTACATAATTTAACATGCACTAGAATAATTTGTTTTTAAAGCTTATCTCTTTCCTTGAAAATTATTCTAGCAAAAATAAATAGAATAATTGTTTAGTTTGCTATCAGCTTTTCCCTAAAATTTACTTACCATAAAGTGAATTCAATGTTAAGTTTCTTCTGTTCATACCTCCAGAAAGGAAATTACAGTTTAACAAGCACACAAGCAGTTCCTAATATTTAATATTTTAGTGTTAAGCACCAGTATTATCATGCCTTGATCATCAGAAATGATTAGCTACTAATAAGAAAATGCTGTTCAGGACAAGAAATTGTGAAGAGACTGTGTTCTAAGACTTTTTCTCAAACGATTTTGATTAAAGGAATACCATGGGCTTTGCTTAAGAATGCACATTCTGAGGCAATTCTCCCAGAGTCTGATTTGTTAATCTGGAATGGATTCCAAGAATCTGTATTTTTAATAAAAAGTCAGATGACTCTTATGATAAGGAAAGTTTAGAAAACACTATTAGAAGTTTTGACCTTACTACTCAATGATAATCATTGCAGGCTCTTTTCTCTGACCTTTGAGAATTACAGAAAAACAAGGTGGGCTGTATTCTTCTTGCATCTTGTTGTAGATGCTCGTCATTTCTCCTTCACGTAGCTTTTTGCCTCTGGCAAGAGAATACAGATGTTTTATTTGAATCTGTGCCATCACCTCAGTACTTGTGTTATTTGGTGTTTGCAACATTCGGCTCAGATGCACTGAGTTCTTAGAGGGGGCCTAGCTCTGTTTTATACCATCCATCTTTTAACCTTCCCCTTGCAAAAAAGGTTAACTCTAACCTCCCCCATTCTGCCCATTTTGTATGTCCTCATCCTTGTGATTACTATATTTATATGCAGTGTCTATATAAAGAATTTGATGTATAATAAACTTCTCTCTATAGGTACATATATAGACCAAAAAAATCTGGTTGGTGGGTGTTTGGAATAGGTGAAATATTTTCAAACTGAGGAGGAAGAAGATTCCATATGGTGTTTTTAACCAGAATCAGGAAAGGAGTATAGAGTTTGAAAACATTCTCAATATTATAATTTTTTATTTGTAAAATGAAACAATTATTTCTATGCTTTTCATGATTTCAGCTGAAGGTAAAGTAAAACAAATATTTTTTTGATTAGTGGACATATGCAGAAGATATGCTTATTTTTAACTAGAAGTGATCTCCTGAAGGGAAGATGAGGAGTAAAATTTAATTTTAACAAAAGAGGACATGGTTTAAATATTTTAAAACTAAGATAGATGTCTTCTAATATTTCTTCCAACTTTAAGATCCTGTGAGCTTTCAAACATTTAAAATATCTTGTTTTAAAATACATTATTGTAATTATTTTCGTTCCTCCTACATGATAGTTGTGTATACCAAATTAAGGAGAAAAGCATCTCTGGCATTCTGCTTGCTCTTAGAATGTAGAAAGCTAAAAAGAATTTGCTCTTATCTCTAAATGAGAGAGAGATGAATCAATGACAAAAATTTTAACTTTTCTGGAACTCATCAGGTACCTGAGGACACGGGGCACTGAGCAGTCTGAAATCCATGGAGGAACAACCTCCTTCAAGAGAGGAAGAGATGAGTAGAACTCATCACCTATGGCAGAGCAGGAGGGGAAGAATTATCAGCCACCAAACATACACCCTGACAGAGAAACAGCTTGCTGATCTCTGGCCACAAATATCTTTTATTTTAGCCTCTACTAGTCTACACAAGATGTTTGGCATTGAACCAAAAATTATGTGACACAGAAGAAAAATAAACTTACTCTCAAGAGATTAAAAAAAATGTCCACATGTTTGAAATATTAGGGAATTTACTTTTTTTTATAAAATAAACTTTACATTTTAGAATAGTTTTGGATTTAAAATAGAGTTGTAAAAATAATACAAAGAGTACTAACACCTGGCTCTCTTAGGGTTAATTAGGATATATATACATGTACTCTATATGTGTGTGTATATATATATGTACTATATATGTGTGTGTGTATATATATATAGAGAGAGAATATATAGAGAGACAAAAAAAGTCCACAGGTCTGTAATATTAGGGAATTTAATTTTTTTATGAAATAAGCTTTACATTTTAGAATAGTTTTGGATTTAAAGTAAAGTTGTGAAGATAATACAAAGAGCACGAACACCTGGTTCTCTTACTGTTAATTAGGATACATATATATGTACTATACATGTGTGTATATATATGTACTATATATGTGTATGTATATGTACTATATATGTGTGTGTGTGTGTATATATAGAGAGAGAGAGAGAGAAAGAGGGAGAGAGAAAGAGAGGGAGAGTATATATAGTACATTTGTCACAACTAAGGCACCAACATTGGTATGTTACTATTAGCTAATCTATAAAATTTATTCATATTTTACTAGTGTTTCCTCAATATCCTTTTTCTCTTCCAGGAAACTTCCCAAGTTATCACATTGCATTAGGTCAGTATGCTTCCTTAGCCTCCACTGGTTTGTGAAAGAGTTTTAGACTTTCCAATAAACTGGACAGTTTTGAAGAGTACTCATCAGATATTTTGTAGAATGTCCTTCAATGTGGGTTTGTCTGATGTTTTTCTCATGGCTAGACTGGGTTTTTAGGGGGAAGACAACAGAAGCAAAGTGTCATCCTCATTACATCGTACCAATGGTATATTCCATCAGCATGACATATTACTGATAAGATTAACTTTGATCACCTGGCCTAAGTAATATTTGCCAAGGCTCTCCACTGTAGTTTTTTTCTCCCTTTTTATACTCTGCTCTTTAGAAGAGAGCTGTTAAGTACAGCCACAGTGAAGGTATGGTGAGTTAAGCTCCCCTTCCTTGACAGGGGAGTAACTACATAATTTTTTTCTTGCTATTTTCTATTTGTTTTCTAATAAACAATGTTGAGATTAGCTAGTTTCTTAATTTATATTCTTTGGAAACAAACCCAAGCAGATTCCTATTTAAGTTATGTATGGGGGGAATATTATCAGGAGAAAATGAATGAAGTAAGCTGGGTAAAACAAGGGGAAAAAAGCTACGCAAGGATGTGGCCTCGGCTGAAGACCAGTTTTGAACTGAGCCAAAGGGGTGTTCTGAGCATGAACTGCACCATAGAGTTAGTCTGTTTCAAGGGGAATGGCCTATTATACCTCCATATCATCCAACCATTAGCTAGCTTCAGTCTGCAGCATTGTGGGCTGGGAATAATCTCCCAAGTAAGCCTGTTCTTGTTGACAGTTCTCTCAAAAGAAGGGGTACCTGGGAACTGTTAGGAGTCAGCACTGACAATAGCTGGAAAATAAGTACACTGACTTGGTAAAGTGGATTAGGGAGAGAAATGAAGACCATATTCTACAGCTAATAATCTCTTCTTTTGTTCCTTACCATTAATTTTTGGGTTTTATTTTTCCATTGAAATAGACTGCAAACAGCATGGGTGACACAGCTTGTCATGCAGCATGTACTGTCAAGCTCACCATTTTCTTACTGGTCATTTCTGCATTTATGTTACCAGTCCTGAAATTAGAGTTCAGGACCCTTCATTTTAGCAAATGCCAAGGTAGCCATATTTAGTTATCCTTGTTTCTTTTAGGTTTTTTCCCCAGTATTAATTGCTTGAGAATGTCTACGATTTATTTTCATGTGCATTTTAGGTATAAAAACACGTTTATGATACCTAATTATTAAGTTAGTGAACAATGGTGATAGATGTGGGATGTACACCAGAGCCTGTAATTTACAGATTGTGAGTATTTGCATAAGAAAGTTGTGGAGAGATTGCTCTTTGTCTCACTTTGCTCCCTCTTTGCCCCAATCCTGTGAGCCTTCGTGGAAGCTGGAAAGATAACATGATGTTCTTCAGACACACAGAGCAGCTAAGGTTCTATATGTGACTCAGGTTCAGCCAAGCAGAAGCACCCATTAGAGTCACAGAGGAAGTGAGCAATGTAGGGTACTGGCTGCATAGGTGAGGTATGATCCTGGGTCGAAGGTATTTGATGCCCCTGGGGCAGCTGTGACACAAGTTCTGCAGCCTGTTCCCTAATGTTATGGAAGCCAAGTGGCAGATGGTGCTACTGGCAGACAGTGGTATGGTTGGACATTTCTTCTGGTTGCCCTGCTTCTGCCATTTTCCTAGTACTCCCTGAAACTGTATATGCTGCACAAAAATGTGTAGTAGATTCTCCATCCTCAGATGATCTAGACCATATTTCATTGCCTACAACTAAGAAGAGCGACCTTGGTAGTGAGAATAATAATCCTAAATGCCAGCAGAATTATTCTCAAAATAATATATTGATGAGTACCAAAATGATGCTACCCCATGCTAGGGGCTGCTCCTTTGCTTTGTGGGCCTAGAAACCCATTCTTATTAGTTCTCCAAGATGGTCAGGTTTAGAAACATGCGTACACCTGAAACTGAAGCTGAAAAAATGAGACTGAAGTGGACACAAGCGTGAATTAATTAAATGGTCAAGATGTCAGGGAAATTTCTGCCTCAATTCAACCTACGTGATCATAAGCCTAGGTCAAGAAAACTGGGACTAAGTGTGAAGATGGCAAAAATGAATCTCACGGGCACCAATATAGCAATGTATACTAGGATCAAAAACATAACAGGAGGCACAGAGTGAGTGCAGCTTTGCAGTGTGGACCTTCTGTTTTTCACAGAATGCTCTCAGCATGGGGACAAAGGTGGCAAAGCAGTCCGTGTGGGGATCAGCCACCAGCCCTAACATCCTGAATTGGGCCCTGAAAGTCTTGTGCCATCCTCACATATGCACGTGTGTTTTGCATCTTCCATTTGCCTGGACACACAATCACAACATGAAATGCCAAATCATAATCAAATGAGTGGGCAAGGGCAGACAGCATAAGAGATGAAGGAATTTATATGACCTTGTGATGAATTCCTCAGATAACAGCTTGAAGGACTTGTCACTAGGACTAGAAAGCTTCAAGTTGGTTGACCCAACAGCCCCCTACCCTGGGCAGGTCTGGATGAACATAATGGAGTTCAAATTTATAACCTTTCCATCTGCTTGTTAAAGTTTATTTTGAGACCTGTTTTACTTCTCTTTCTAGGTAATTTACTCCAATCTGGACTCTGCTTTGACCTAAATCCTGAGATTGAACTGGAAAACCTCCTAGCCACCCATTTTCTGGTTAATTCTTAGATTGATTCATTTAGGGCAGAAGTAGGAAGGGAAGTTGATTTCTTGATTTACCCATCAAAAGACAATCTTATTTCCAAGTTCTTGGAGTGAGCCTAATTCAATCCCTCAAGTACTGACAACACTGATCTGCCAAGATTCTCAAGAAATATCTACCTACACAGTCTATCTTTAGGCTATAAGAATGAAGCTTGTGAAATTTATCTTGCCTCTAATTTTAAACTTAAATTTTAAGATCTATTTTCCCCTGCAAATGCGAATGATTATTCTCAGTCATTTTGACTGCACTTTGGCTGTGTTTGAATTACTTGCATATAGCATATTTTAAAAATAAAAGTTCATTTTTTTTGAAAATCCTGCATTTAGATTAAAATTTGAAGAAAAAAATTTATGATAAGAAATTTATCTTTTATTCAACCAGTATAGCCTGTCACTTTTTATAAATTTTATCCCACAAATGATTTGAAGCAACTTGGCAATTGAGTTTATCCTACTATATATTTGCTATCAAAACTAGCAAAAACCAGTTTACACTTAGCATCAGTTTTGTAAGTTTTATTAAAAATAGAAAAAATGGTCTCAAATAAATGTTACTTTGGGAGTTTCAGACACGGCTAATGGATTGTAAATAAGTGTCAGGGATTGTATTAAAATATCTGTGTAGAAAGACCAAAGAAGCTGCATTTTCCCTTCTATTAGGAAGAATTTTGACATTATTAATAGACACAGAAATCATTGAATTATACCAGTTGAAACTACATGCTCCTCTAGACTTTATAAGTATTTCCAAAATTCTGGTCTTTAATATGCATTTCTGGAACAAAAGTAAATCTGGATAATTTAAAACATTAGTTTATCATTTAGTTATGCCATTATTGTTTTATTGCTGCAGTGCTACTCATATCATTATCCTCGGTAGTCTTTCTTTTCTTTTGTTCTTTCTTCACCTCCTTTTTAAAGCAGCAAGATCAAGTAC
Source organism: Macaca nemestrina (assembly GCF_043159975.1). Classification (NCBI taxonomy): domain Eukaryota; kingdom Metazoa; phylum Chordata; class Mammalia; order Primates; family Cercopithecidae; genus Macaca; species Macaca nemestrina. The sequence goes on along the minus strand of NC_092128.1, from coordinate 36,093,598 downwards.
AAAAAGAATTTGCCGTAATTTACAATACAAATACAAGAACAATGAGAACCAACATCATTAACAAAATATAAACTCAAATGCCAGAATGGAAAGAGAGTGGAACTTTATGTTAAAATTTCTTAGGTATGGAAAGATATTGTGATGAATCCCCAAATTTAATGTTGCACTGTCTAAATTCTTTGGCCTTTGACTTAACCCTTCCTTCCTTCCTTCCTTCCTTCCTTCCTTCCTTCCTTCCTTCCTTCCTTCCTTCCTTCCTTCCTTCCTTCCTTCCTTCCTTCCTTCCTTCCTTCCTTCCTCCCTCCCTCCCTCCCTCCCTTTCTTTTGAGACAAAGTCTTGCTCTGTTTACCAGGTTGGAGTGCAGTGGCGCAATCTCACCTCAATGCAACCTCCGCCTCCCAGGTTCAAGTGATTCTCCCGCCTCAGCCTCCTGCATAGCTGGGATTACAGGCGTCACCATCATGCCTAGCTAACTTTTGTTTTTTAAGCAGAGACAGGGTTTCGCCATGTTGGCCACTCTGGTCTGGAACTCCTGACTTCATGTGATCTGCCCTCATGGCCTCCCAAAGTGCTGAGATTACAAGCTTGAGCCACTGCAACTGGCCATACCACCCTAAATGTGCCTGATCTCATCTGGTTTAGCTCTTTTTGAGAAAGGAAATTTGTCTGTTTAATAAGTGGAATGCAATGCACAATACCTGACAAGCAATCTCAGAGAAAATGTAGAGGCATTTCACATTTTACTGACTTTTTTTGTCTCCTGTAACAAAGTTATTGAATAGGTTGTGCTCCAAAGAAACAAATTTTTCTCTGACTTCTGTGTTCAAAAATATTCCTAAAATGACCCTTTCCCAATCCTTGATGGCATTATAGATTCCATAGCTTTCTAAGAATTTTCTCCTGTTTAGACTTTAAAGATTCTAAATCAAACACTAATCTCATACCCAATTAATGGCTTCTTCTCTTCTCCTATCTTAGGCGTGGTATAGAGGCTGGAGAACAGCAGGGAAGAAAGCGGGGTAAATTATTTTACTCCCCTATCACATCCTCTCCCTTCTTGTTTTTTTTTTTTTTTTCTGTGTGTGTGTGTGTGTTTGTGAGTTATCAACCAACACACTATACTATGAATAAAAAGCATTATATAGGATAAAGTATTTACAAATTGAACAACACAGGTGCATTGGCTCCTGGGTATCTTAATTTCATATCTAGCTAAAGGAAGCTGTCAAAAAAATTTCCTAGATTTGGTCACAATCTTTCTAATTCTTTTAAAAACATCTCCTTTTTATTTATTTTTTTTGAGATAGAATTTCCCTCTTGTTTCCCAGGCTGGAGTGCAATGGCACTATCTTGGCTCACTGCAACCTCCACCTCCCAGGTTCAAGCGATTCTCCTGTCTCAGCCTCCCAAGTAGCTGGGATTACAGGCTCCTGCCACCATGCTTGGCTAATTTTTTTTTTTTTTTTTTTTTTGTATTTTTAGTAGAGATGGGGTTTCACTATGTTGATCAGGCTGGTCCCAGACTCCTGCCTCAGGTGATCTACCCTCCTTGGCCTCCCAAAGTGCTGGGATTACAGGCGTGAGCCACTGTGCCTGGCCAGCATCTGCTTTTTAAATCATATGTTTTTCCAAATTAAATTTTTTGCTCCTTTAAAATTTATCTCTTGGTTCCCTCTCCTCTTCCATTGACTTCAGATTTGGCATTAACCAGCAGTGTTAATTTAAGTGAATCACTTGACCTTATTAGGTTTATTTTCCAACTAGTTTGGATTAAGTGACCTTGATTTGTCTTTTAGTCCAAAATAGGAAAATGTAAGTAAAATCTTTTTGTGAACTATTAGGTGCCATTAATATAAAGGTTAGTTATTATTTCTGTTTGTATTTTATGTTTTTCTGATTTCTGGATCCCTTCAACTGCTTCTAACACTCCCACATTATGCATATCCTGGATAAGTTTTCCATTGCACTTTACTCAAAAGAAGACAGTGAGAGTACTAAAAATATGTAACAGCTTCTGGAATAGTGTCTGTGTGTGTGATTGTGGGGAGAGGGGGTGTTCTTTTTTTCCTGTTCTCTATTTATACACATATGAGAAGAACGGTTTCTATTTATTTCAGCTATCTGAGGTTTTTGAACATGCAAGACCTCATCTGGCTGTGGATACAAGTGACAAATAGCAACAGAATCCTAATTTCACTGGCTCTTGTTCAATCTATTCCAGCAGGATCCCAAACCCTATAACCCACCTCCCCACCAGCCTCCTAAGCATTCCTGGGAGTCAACTCAATGCCAATATCTACCTTTTTTTTTTTTGGTTTTTTTTTTTCCTTTTTTCTTCTCAGACCCATGGTTAGGACTCTGCTCCCCAGCCATTACTGCATCCACCAGGTTTTGTTCCACCTTCTACTGCAGTGAAACCATTGGCTCTAAGGAGATGCCAAGGCTGACAGGGTGCTTCTGTGGAGTGGGACAGCATGCTTCACTCCCTTCTCTGAACAACAGTAGGAATGCTGCTGAGATATGCCAAATGGCACAGAGTCTTTGGTAAAAGTGGTCTTTCAGTTTTCACTTATGTTTCACACCCTCAGTTTCAAATATGAATTTGACTCAGAGACAAATCAGAGTGATAAACCCACAAGCAGATCAGAATTTCCATTCCTTTCCAGGACTAAGCCATTCTTTCAGTCAAGCCTGAGATACTTGCATCCTTTTCCCCATAGGATAATTTGCTTTCAGGAGGTGTTTCAATCTTTTAATGGCAGAGCTAGAAGTTCACCAGACATGCCCAATATATACAAAGTGTAGAAAATATCATATTATTAACACTTGATACCAGAATGGTGTAAGAGATGCAACTGACTTTAAGAAGAATACCTTAATAACTATCTGGGGTGGACAGAGGCTGAGACCCAAAGGCCTAGTGGTTGGACATTACCAAGACACATAGCTGCTGGTAGGTAAGGGTGAAGAGGACATAAATGAGGAGTGAGATGCCTTCAAGATAAGGCAACATGGGGTCCTGCAAGGGAAGAAGGTATGAGAGAAAGCTGTCAGGGAGGCAGAAAGAACATCTAAAGAATGAGTATGTCTTATAGGTGATTTTTCACTGATTACTGTGTGATTTCTATATTCTTATTCATTTTGGGAGGGCTTTGCACAGAATAAAAAAGTGTAGAAAATGTAAACCAATGCCATTCAGATGTTATGAGCTAAGAGTGGTTCTTAGCTGACATCTGGGTTGTATATGGGAAAAAATCAACTATGTCTCAATATAGAGATGTTCCATCAAGTTAACTCCAACTTACAATGCAATAGAGAGGCAAGAATTGAGCCAATGGAAACCATTTATAGTTTTATAGTTGACACAATTAAATTGTCAATATTTGGGGCGGTATTAAGGATGAATCTGGATTGGGCAAATTGTCTGCTATTCTGGGGAAGAGTATAATGTTTTGGTTAATGGAAATGAAGAAAGAGTTAAATTTTGACTTGAGTTTTGAAGAGATAAAGACATGACATTTGGAAGAGAAGCAAATAAGAAAATTTGTATCATTAGATAAAAGTCCAGAAACAGCCAGGGGATAGAGAAAGAGAGAGAGATGGAGGGGGGAGAGAGAGAGAGAGAGACAGAGAGAGAGAGAGAGAGAGAGAGAGAGAGACCCCTTGACTAAAGAAAGTGAATTGAAGGCTTAGTATGGGAAGCATTCAGGGTACAAGCAATACGTTTTTGTGGGATGGTATTCATATTCATGTGTGAAGTAACTGGCAGTCATGGGAAAGTTAAAGTAATGTGTGGACACCATGATTTTGACTGTCTTGTGTAGAATATACCAGGTATACGATTCCAGAGTTGGCAAGGACTAAGGAGAGATGGGGCAGTCTTGAGCAAGTTGGAACTAACCTGAGGATTGTGAAAGGGAAAGGAAACCAGTGGAAAAGATTGGAGAAAGGGTTGATTATTTAGAAACAGGTGGCTGTGAAGATGGAAGAGAATGAGGCTTGCATTCATGGTGATTCACAATGAATTGATTGATAAGAGCAATACTCTTTACTGGTATTAATTATATCAATTGCCCGGGAGTTTGTACCCTGTGCCTCAGGCAACCTCTAGGCCTAGCATTTTCCATTTAGAATCCTTTTCAATGTAGGGCTGCTCAGCATCAGTGAAGTGGAATGCATAAAGATGAAAGCATAGACAAAAGCTTCCCAGACCCATAACCAACATCTCTTATCAAATAGAGTACCTATCATGGTGATAAGTATGGTTAGAAAGTAAGAGGTAAACACGATAAACAAGATGGCAAGGGACCTCAGGGCAGTGAAGTGCGCTTTCATGCTTGGATTGCAGTGACCAGTGCCATGATGTTCTATCTGCTTGGTCAATGATGCCATGAGCAAGATGGTGGAGGCCAGGAACAGGATGAAAGGAATAACCAACGCGACTGTATGAGCCTGGTGCAGATACTGATGAAACTTTTGAAGTCTGTCAATTACAGTGCTGTTACTGGGTGGATGCTCCATGGTGAGAAACTGAATTTGAATGTAATTCCCAATAGCTGAAGGGATGATTGTCACACAAGTAATCATCAGACAACCCAGTAATAGCCAGGGAAGCCACCTCAAAATTCTCCACCTCAGCCAGAGAACGATGGGATGGGTGAAAGAAGAGACCTTGATGCAGTAGAAGACGGTAAGCAAGCTGTTTAACCAGAATGTAAGGACATTAAAAAATGTCCAGGTGATTGTTAAGTTGCAAAGTACATAATTAAAATTAAAATAGAAGCAAAAATCGTTCAGCATTGATGTCCACTGTAGACAGAAATGAGAGATGCCCAGGCTGATGAGAATCATGTCCACAGGCATCAGCCTTCTGACTTGCAGCCATTCTCTGCCCAGCACTGCAACAATTAAGCTGCTCTGCACAATAATTGTCAAGGACTCAAGCACATAGATGATCATGAAGAAGACACTGAGTTGGATGGGTATCATTCTTCTACTCCAAAGTGTCTTCCTGGACAAAGACTGAATCTCTGTACCAATTTCCAGGTAGAGAATGGGTTCCCGATTCCACCACTGTCTGGTGCAAGAAAACCCCTCCCTCTGGAAGCAAATTTTCCCAAGCTCATTTTTAATTTTGTCATTTTCCTATCCATAGAATTTGTTTATGCTTTGCTTGCTGGTTGCTATCACATCTGAATGTAGGGAAATATTGTTTAAATGTGGATTCCTGCTCCTGAGATGATTTGATTATTCCAAAAAGGCATACGTATTTCCTAACCATGTTTATTTCCTTTTTTTCTGAGGTGCACTTAGCTTACTTCCTTATCATTGTTAAATGACATCTTTACTCTTTTAACCTAAAATTTGAGCCACAGGAAAGATGAATCCTTCCCTTTTCGTTCATGTCCTGCATGATGTTTTTGCTCTGTTGAGTGCAGTACCAAAGCGAACCTCAGAAACCCTATCTTCCCAGTTCTCATGGCAGCTAGTGGTGGATGCTACAACCAAAGTGTGAGGGTAAATAAAAATTCAGAGGGAATTTCCTCTGAAATTCCACAAAATTGCTGAACTCCAGACCTTCAAGTATTTCCATCCAATGCAGGCCACTCGCATAACTGCCCATTGAATTCCCCCACTCAGAGAAATCAAACTGCAGATAAAACACCGCACACAGCCCCTCTTAGCTATTGTTCTTCTGCCAGTTCCAATGCTTTGAACCTATACCTTATGTATTTTCAGGAATTGTTCTTGTCCCATTAACATCAGTGGTTTTTTGTGTGTGTGTTTTTTTTTCTCTCTTACATGGCTAGGTTCTTTTTGTCACTGCTCTCATTGCTCAGGAAGAATTGAAAGAGGACCCTCTTACCACTAGTAAAGCATATTGCTTCCAAATGTGCAGGAATCATTTCATAGCCCTACAAGAAGGCTATAAAAGGAATATATTTTCCTTCAGTTCAGGACAACTCTTCCAAATAGACACCAAATATGTAATAAGTGACTTCAGAAATGAGAGGTTATTCTAATAATTGCTAGTTGGTGACAGAGACAAAGTGAAAGTCATTGACCTTATGTATAATACATTTGGAGTCTGTATGGACTTTTAGTTATTCAAGGAAGATAACACAGAAGCAAGCAAACATGAAGCTTAGAATTCTTGAACACAAAACAAGACACTACTGAACTCATGATGCAAAGGTAAGCAATAGCTTAAAAAATTACACCAGAAAACAGAATTAAGTGTAAGAAGCATCTGCTTTGCATTCTCAATAAAATGCAAGAAACAGGAAATAAAAAACTGAGATGACAAAACAATATTATTAAAAGGTGAATTGGTTGAGATGTATCCAGACATAAGAAGAGAGAAAGATGAGATATTAAATGTTGGTATGTGAAACATGCAATAATAGCATTAACCTCTCTGCCTTATGTCCTGAATACACTGAGCATGTTGCCAGCTGTATACACTGCCCCATTCTGAGTAAACTTGGAAGGACTGTGATGCTCTCAATCACTGTCTGAGGGGTTCCGAAAGTGTAGCAACCATACTACACCCCTCATGACTGGATTCCAGCCACAACAGTATGAACAGGAATGAGTTTCTGTCCAAAGCAGCCCCTCATAGACTGGCCTGCAGTGTGAGAGATGGCCTGGCACTACTCTATTCCACTGGAGTGTTTTCTATGTGATAGTGGCTGATTAAATAACCCAGATACTCTTTTTGGGAAAGTTTGAAGGTGAGACATACAGAGTGTCCTTAGACTGGTGATTGATCTTCCCTGGGGTTCAGAGTTGAGAGTCTGGCTCTTTTACCATGTGCGCATGTGAACCTTCTGGCGCCACCTCTGGGGTCTCCTCATTGCAGTGATCCCAATTCTGGTTTGCCTTCTTCCACTCTCCTTTAGCTCATACCCTTTCCCTTATCAGACAGGGGATTGTTGCTCATTAACTAGTCCTAGTTGGTCAGGTGCTAGCAAAGTGACTGAAGCTCAGCTGCCTTCTGCAGTGTACACTTGATCTATGGCAAACTCAGGCATTCTTTTCAGTAAAAATGATCAATGGCAGGCTGGCCCATGCTGTTTCCCCTCTCTACTCTGTCATTTCTACAGTTCTCTTTCACCCTTCTCAGACAGACATGAGGGAAGGCCCACCAGTTTTTTTCTTAATGTCCCACTGGGAAAAGCAATGCCAGTTTATGTTTATAGGCATCTACAATCTTCACTGTTCGAGATTTTGTCTTTTTCTTATCCCTGAGCATACTCCTAGTTTCCTCTAATACTTTATTTACTTCTGCCTGATGGAGGCAGACTGTTGTATCTTATTTGCAAATTTGGTAGGAATAACTTGCTTGATTCTAGATTTTACTATTGTCAAGCAAACATTTTATATATATACACACACACATATATATACACATATGTACACACATATATTTATATATAAAAGATTAATATCTAGAAACACCCTTAATTTATTATATATGTGTATATATGTGTGTATATATACACATATATATTAATGATAAATGATAATGATAAAAATGATCACCAAGATCCAATAAAAACATAGATGATAATATGCAGTATATATGTGTATATGTATATATACACACATATATAATTAAGGGTGTTTCTAGATATTAATCTTTCTTGATGTGTGTGTTTGTGTGTTTCATTAAAAAACTTTAAAAACAGGAAAATAAAAGAGCAGGCAATTCACCAAAGAGTAGACAATAATACCAATAAGTTCATAAAAAGATGCTTAACCTCACTAGTAATAAGAAAAATACAAATAATACTGAGTAGATACTTTTCATTTTTCTCATTGCAAAAACAAAATAAAATCTGAATATCAACTCTAAAAGAAGATATGAAAAAATCAGAGTCTTTATGAACCACTAGAAGGAATATGAATTAAGATAGTTACATTGGAAAACAGTTTGGTCATATTTAATAGAAAATGTACAGACTTTGCAGGCATTCTACTTCTAGGTATATATTGTATATTACAGAGAAATCCTTACACATATATAACAAAAGAAGAAATTTTCTAGTCTATTTATTTCAGAATTGTGGTAATACCAAAAGACCGAAAACTATGTACCTGACCATCAGTTAAATAATAGATAAAATGTAGTGTAATCATATGATGCCTTAAACACGTGTAGATGTTTGCCTCCCCACAAGCTAATTTGCTATATTTTTCCCTTATAGGCAGAACCTATCTCTTTCTGGAGAGGTTTTAAATGCCAGACTCTTCGTTTAATGTCTTCTTTGCCTGTTAAGTTTGGGCACACGAATCGATTCTGGGCACTGGGAATAGAGGAGAAGCCTGCTGAGACCTCCTCTCTGATACGAACAGAGAGATTCATGAAGAGAGGTTCTTCCCTCTTCATCCTGTGTTAGGTGTTATTCTGTATTGTGCATGATGCTAGGAGCTGTTGTAGACATTTTGTGACCCTGAAGGGAAAACAGGGGAAACTGCAAAGAAACTAACACAGGGCCTGATTTTGTGTAATGCTTATTAGTACTGGGCCGAAGTACCTCTGATATCCTGTTATGTGAGCAGGATATACTCTGATAGATTAAACCACTTACAACTAGCATGTGGGACTGAGCAGGTGGGATCACACTGAGAGGAAGAAAGAGAAAGTGCTTTATTTGATAATATTTTCCCCTCACACAGGAGTATAATTAATTGAATAAACTTATTTCCGTGTACCTCAGTTCCACAAGTAAAACATAAGGAATGATAAAAATGATCACCAAGATCCAATAAAAACATAGATTATAATATGCAGATAAGGCAGTAAGTGTGTTCCTATGTTCATACATAAATCATGTGTTCCATAAAAATATAAATTGAAAATAGTATAAAGAGAAATGTATTCACCAGCATTCTAACTTATGTGGGGGAAAGCAGATCAATGTGTCTGGTTATTCCCAGGAAGTGAAGCAGCCAGAGCAAGGAACAGGACCACACCTTACCCTCCTGCACTAGGTGGACGGAGGACATCACAGAGGGAGCACCGGGTACTGAGTAGAGAGGCCAGAGAAAGTTTTGCCAGCAAGAAATAGAAATGTGCCTTATGTCATGTGATTCTTCTGCTCAACTCAAGAAACTTACAGGAAAGAGCCTAACACAAATATGAGTACTTTTGGGTTGCATAGGGAAGGGACTCTGAATCTGGTTCTGAGGAGAGAAGTGATTGAGAAATGCCTGTGGACTCAGGAGTACAGTCTTGAAAAGCTGAGAAAGTGAGGTGCGGGTCTTGTTGGAAAAGCTCAGACTGCCCCAAGTCTAGAATTGGGATTTCAGTCAAACTTTACCTGGATCTCAAAGGCTCACATGATGATTGAGCTATATTTTTGGTTTCTTTACAAGGGTAACGAACAATATCCGGGATTAAATTATCCTAGGATGGATGACCCAAAGTGCAGCATTAAGCATTTCTGATTTCTGACAAACTCGTGCAAAGGAGTGGAAGCCAAGCCGAACCATGCCAGAATGTTTCTTAGAATTCTATTCCAGAGTCATACAACATGAACAGACATGCTGAGACAACATTACAGGATGAGAGAGGCATTGGTTTGGATTTTTAGGGTATTTCAGACAAAGCTAGATGAACTTAGTCTAAGATTTTTTTCATGTCCCATTTTATTTTTAATTGATTAAAAATAGTTGTATATATCTGTGAGGTACAATGGGGTGTTTTAATACATATTTACTTTGTGGGATGATCAAATAAAACTAATTAAAATATCCATCACTTCAAATGCTTATTTTGTATATTTCAAATACTTATTTGTATATTTCAAATACTTATTTCAATAATACTTTGAAATAAGTATTATTTCAAATACTTACTATTTATCTCCGGAAAGAGCTACTTATTACTTCAAATACTTATTGTTTTAATAAGTAATTGTAAAATTGCTTATTATTTATAATAAGTAATGATTATTGCTTATTATTTCTTTCTGAATCCCTCCAGATTCAGAAAGTCCAGGGACTTGGTAGAGAAATTAGTGATAAACTGGAGTGATAAACACTTTCATATCCATAAGCAATAAGGTCAGTGGACTCACTAATTCAACTTTCCTTCCTTTCAGGAGCTGAGAACTGGGGAAGAGGGGGTGAAATGAGTGGCCTATTTTTCTGAAAATGCTGCTTCCTCATGGGTAGGCATGAGATTCCTGAGGGAGGAGTACTGATTCAGAAGTGGAGAATGTCTTAGAAAAAAGCCTAGGTTGGAAATTCCACTCATTTCTTCAACAATCTTTAAATTCCTAATGTTATACAGTATTTAGCCCCCAGATTCTATATTAACATGGTAACCCAAGGGCATCCCTGAATGATTGCACTAGGGAAAATAAGGCCCAATACAGAGAACTATGACTTCACAGGAGAAGATGAGATACTATCCCCATATTTAAGTCCATATAGTCCTTTTAGGTATATGAGGGCAGAAAAACCTCTTGAGATCAGCGAAAAACAAAACAAAACAAGATGTATGTGCATGTGCATACACATATTCTTACATTTAGCTAATTGTTAGCTATATAAATTTACCTTTATTACTTATATATAAATTATATAATTATAATATATAATTATAAATTATGTATTACTTATATAGAAATTAAAATATTTACTTAAGTCAATCAATGATAAGAGACCAATGACTTTTAGTGGGAACACTGACAATCAGGTTTAATTTTTGGTTTGAAGGTGAAATGCTACATAAAATGGGTGTTCATAGGTCCCTTGATTCAGCAACTGGGACACGGTAGCACGGAGTAGGTACTTAGAGAATATCTGTTGAATGAGTGATGAGTACAAGGAGAATAGACTAGACAACTCTATTTTCTACTATATTACAAGTGCAAGGGCCTATAAAATCATATAACAAGCTTCCTAACATAGTAGATAAATACACACTGTTATTATCTGTTATTATATTCCTAACTCATTCAAATAACTGGAATCGTCAAAGATGCCGACAAAGATGCACACAAAAGTGTGCCCAAATTGGCTACTTTTTAGAGAGAAACTTACGTCTTGGGGCATTTCACCTGAAAAGAATACATTAAAACTAAATAAGGCAAATGGTGATTATAAGTTCTTTGACATCATATATAATCACGAACATTATGATAAGAGTCGTTCTCATGATCTGCTGTGAAATGTATATTGGTAAGCAGTGTTTTGACCAATGAGACTGGTAAAATGGATGTGACAAGTCAACACAACCTGAATTCATCCTTTCTGGTCTTGCCCCCATTAGATGTTAGTTTCCTTATATTGTTGTATAGACAAAATAATGGTTCCTCTAAATGTTTATATCCTAATCCCCCAAACCTGTGAATACATTAGCATATATGACAAGTGGGACTTTGCAGATGTAAACTGTAAAATAATACATTTATATTGTTTTCAGCCATTAAGTTGGTGGTAATTTGTTACAGTGGCAATAGGAAAGTAATACACACAGCAACTATAAGAGCCAGATAACCAAACACTGGTGTTACTTTACTTGTAATGTAAAGGCACCTATACTTAGTAACTAGGAAAATAATGAGTTTATACACAAGGGAAAAGACAATAGACAGAAGAGACTGAGACTACTGAGATAAATTGGGTTATACAAAAAGATAGGTCATTGAGGAACTATTTATTGTATACTTGAGTTTCACCGGAAAGGCCTGTGTCAGAGTTGCACTTTGAAGTCAACTGGGAAGTTTCAAAAGCAATAACTGAGGCATGGGTCCAATCTCTATATTCTGATTTGTCTGGGGTATAAGTAGGTATCAGGATTTTAAAAATCACCTCACCTGATTCTTTTTTTAAATTTTTCTTTTTTTAAACTTTTATTCTAAGTTCAAGGGTACAATTGCAGGTTTGTTACATAGGTAAACTTCTGTCATGGGGTTTGTTGTACAGATTATTTATCACCCAGGTATTAAACCTAGTACCCATTAGTTACTTTTCCTTATCCTCTTTCTACTCTCACCCTCCACTCTCTGAAAGACCTCAGCGTGTGTTGTTTTGTTGTTCCCCTATATGTGTTCATATATTCTCATCATTTAGCTCCCACATATAAATGAGAACATATGGTATTTAGTTTTCTGTTCCTGTGTTAGTTTGCTAACGATAATGGCCTCTAGCTCCATCCATGTCCCTGCAAAGGACACGATCTTGTTCTTTTTTATGGATGCATAGTATTACATGATGTATTGTATCACATTTTCTTTATCCAGTCTATCATTGATGAACTTAGATTCCATGTCTTTGCTATTGTGAATTCTGCTACAGTGAATACACATGTACATCTGTCTTCATAATAGAATTATTCATATTCCTTTGGGAATATGCCCAGTAATAGGATTGCTGGGTCGAATGGTATTTCTGTCTTAGGTCTTTGCATAATCACCACACTGTCTTCCATAATGGCTGAACTAATTTATACTCCCACCAACAGTGTATAAGTGTTCCTTTTTCTCTCTACCCGATTCTAAAGGGTGGCTCAGTTTCAGATCCACTGCTTTAGAGCTACCTTTGTGGAAAAAAATATCCTGCATGGGTGGTGAAAATAAAAAAAAAAAACCCTGCTACATATACTTTTACCTTGAAAATAATCTGTAGGGAAGAGTGAGTTCTTAATTTTGTAACTTCAGCAGTTGGAAGAAATACAGGGGTGTCAAATTCTCTGGAAAATGTTTTTTTGTTGTTGTTGATCCATACTCTGAAGATGACCCTCTTTAAATACAATTTTATCCCTAAATTCATACATGCAATGTGAATCTTACTCCAATTTTTTGAAGATACATCAGAATCTTCTGATGTCATCCCCAAATCGCATATCTTAATTATTCTAGAAAAGCTACACTTTTTCTGTGACTTCAAATGAAATGTTTAATGCTCTATACTGTACTTCAATCTTTTCAAAGCATTCATGAACTCCATGTGTGCTTTAATTATCTAAGAGCATTAGAGCCTGCACATTATGCAAATGAAGGACCATGGTTTCTAAACAAAGCCTTCTCTAAAGATCCTATGAAAATTTACACTCTGTATGTCTCTTTTAACCACCCCATGTTACATAAATCCAGAGATAATTCGGCTTTAGAGGTAATTAAATCTACTCTTGCTTCTACATATAGTATGAGAAGCTTCCTTTCAGCCTGTGACTCAGACTCATTTTTCCCAGTACATATTTCTGTTCTGTGGAAGAAGATTGCAACCATCCTTCAAGACTGTGGGAAAAACTATTTCATCCTCACCTCAGAAGGAACAGCACATTTTGTTTATCCGCCTTCCCCTTTTTACACCCCCTTCCTGAGAATTGGAACTCCTTACCCCACAGGCCTGTCATGCAGTTTTGTGCTTTTGACCCTTGTTAAAGCGATCACAGATTTATAAAACAAAACAGTAGATTCAGATGTTTTCCAATTAGCCAAACACATTTTTTTCCTGTGTTACTAACATTCAATAACAATCAGAATTGATATTTTTTTCATGTGGCAATGGCTCCCAAATGATCTGCATTTTATAAGAATATCTAATAGTAACTAAAAGGCAAGGTTGTCCAAGTATGAGGTTAAAGAACATCCTTTCTTATATTTCTGATTTTACCACCAACCTGTGTGGCCTGAAGCAAGTCATTTTTTTCTTTGCCTTTTATCTCATTCTTTAAATAAGCATCATGGCACTAATTTGTTTAGTCTCCAATTTATTGAATGTACGCATTACCGAAACCCTGGGAGCAGGTACCTAGTCAAATGGCAGATTGCAAATTATAGAAAATACAAGAACTGTAACTTAATACTAGATGAAGCCATCCACAGGCCTTAGGTAAATTCTGACCAAAAGGAGCTAAAAACCACCACCACTGCCAACTAAGCATCTAAGATTCAGGTGATGTATGTAACCCCAATGGGCATTACCCCTGCTTTTATAATTCTTACCAAGCACTATCCATGATTGCCTGGAACCTCTGAACACTTAAACTGCAGAGCTTTTGGTGATCTGTAGGAAGGTGGCAGAGAATAACTCTCCTTCCACTCCTGGTTATATTCTATTAGAGGGTTACCAATGCTCAGCACACACTCCCAAGCTTCAGAGAAGTTTTACTTACTTTGCCTCTCTCTGCAGGGATATACTACAAATCTGTGAGGCTGGGAGAGGTTAGGGCAGAATGATAACCTCAGAAACATCTCTCTTGTTTAAGGCCTAAAGCAGTGCTTTCCGTGGATTAACAGCATTAGTATCACCTTAAAAAATGGATAGAAGTGCAAATTCCTGGGTCCTATCTCAGATGTACTGAATTAGAAGTTCTGGGGATTGGACCCAACAATCTGAATTTTAACAACCTTCCAGGTGATTTTTATGCTTGATGAAGTTTGAGAATCATGGATATAAACACACCATTTAGTTCCTTCTAGACTTGGGATGACTCAGTTCTTGCACATTCAGGCTATTCCTCAGGAGGTTCTTGTTATAAATAGATTTGTCTGTCTCCAGTGGAAGATAAAAGGGGCCCAAACATAAAAGAAGTGAAGTGAGGTGTTTTTTTGTTTTTGTTTGCTTGTTTTGTTTTTTTCAGGAGTCTGGCTCTGTTGCCCAGGCTGGAATGCCATCTTATCATCTCAGCTCACAGCAACCTCCAACTACCAGGTTCAAGTGATTCTCCTGCCTCAGACTCCTATCAAGCTGGGATTACAGTCATGCGCCCAGCAATTTTTTGTATTTTTAGTAGAGACGGGGTTTTATTATGTTGTCCAGGCTGGTCTCCAACTCCTGACCTCAAGTGATCTGCCTGCCTTGGCCTCCCAAAGTGCTGGGTTTACAGGTATGAGCCACTATGCCTGGCTGAAGTGAGTTATTTTTTAGAAAATGATTCCCCACTGTGAAAATATCCTTGTTCTTATTTTGAGGAAATACGACATTCTCAGAACTCAACTACCTTAGAGAGAGACTTTTGAATAAATCCCTACCTAGTAATACATGGTAAAGAAGAATGAGAGGGAGCTGGGCTGCTGAGGAGCGGTGAGAAATCTTCCCCTGGTCATCTTCGGGCTCTTCCTCAATTACAGGTTGATGTCTCGTCAACCCTGGATGCCAGCCCTCACGGATACCTTGGATGCATTGGAACCCTGGTGTGACCCAAAAGATATTCATGGGTAAAAAGGAATGGGGAAATTAGAATAGCAAGAAGGAGAGAAAGAAAAATGAAGAAAAGGGAAAGAGTAAGAATTAAAAAGAGAAAGGACAAGAGTCCCCAAGCCTCCTCGCCTTTATGCCACCCTAGTTATTCAGAGTCCTTCACAGGCTGCCTCAACCTCTTTGCAGAGGCAAGGAAGGCTCTGTTGGGATGATGCTTCTGGAAAAATGGAGTTTGAAAATGATCATTTCTCTAGGGTAAAAATGCCATGCACCTGCCATTTTCCTGCTAGACCCATCCCCCACTCCCCAAACCTTAGTACCCAAACACACAAAGAACAGAAGAATAGAAGCTGCTAATAATTTCACAGCAGGAAAAGAGGGTATAATAGTGTAAACTGCCTTTAATCAAAACATACCTGATAAATATGTGTCACTTCTTTTCTCAAAAATTCAAAGGCTGAAAATTATCAGGTGAATGTCTCGTCTAACCCAATGTTTTTAAGTCAAGTCACCCCACGCATGACATAACTTAAGCCAATAATAAAAAACAATCAACACTCCCCTCCAAAAAGAAAAACACAAAAAAACACTCCAACAATTTGACAAGGGAATGTGCATTAGGTAGAAGCTTGTCAATAGGTTTAGAAAGAATTAGAACATACTCATATAAGCCTTTTCATGAAAACAATGAGAAAATTCTAAAATGCAAACATGAGGCACAATTTTCAAAAAGTTATTCTTAAATAAAAGACAAATTCTAAATATAACAATGGGATCCATACAGGCAATGTCGCTGGGAACAAAGAGCATCCTGTTTCTTCTTGCTATTTCAATTTCACAAACTAGAAAAGGAAGCAAACACCATTTAGCTGGTCTTAATATACTTCACAAGTCTGATAATTCCCTCCGGAAAGAGAAATCTATGTGAGTTATAATTGTGTTCATTTATTCATTCAGCAAATATTTATCAAGCATCTGATTAATATCATGATTCTGGCTCTCTTCTGGGCTCTGCGGAAGGGAAAGGAGAAGGAGTTTGTGGATGTTAAATTAGAGATACCTATTTTAGATATTATTTTGGAAATAATGAGTGGGCAGTTGAGTATATAGATCCAGAGTTCCAGGATAAGATTTGGGTTGAAGATATAAATTTGGGACTCCTCTACACATCTAGAGGTTCTTTAAAATTGTGGGATTGCATGATATCACCTAGTGAATGACTGTAGATAAATAAGCATTCTGAGAACTGAGCCCATGCATACTTCAATCTTTAGTGATCAAGCTGATGAAGAACCAACAAAGGAGACCAATAAGGCATGCCCAGTAAGGCAGAAGAAAAGAGTGTGTCACAGGGGTCTGAGTTGTCAGCTATATGAAATGTAGTTGATTGATGAAGTAAGGTGACCCCTGAGAATTGACCATTGGATTTTAGCAACATGAAAGTTATTGGTAACCATGTGTTAGGAACTGAATTAGAGCTTCCCAAAATTCATGTGCTGAGGCTCTAACCACCCAGTACCTCAGAATGTAACTGCATTGTATTATAGATAGGGTCTTTGAAGAGGTAACTAACTTAAAATAGGTTCATTAGGGTGGCCCCAATCCAATATGACTAGTATCCTTATAAAAAGAGGAAATTGGGACACAAACATGCACCCATATTTGAGAAACCTATCAAAAAAGATGGCCATCTGTAAGCCTAGGAGAGAGGCCTTAGAAGAAACCTATCCTGATGATGTGTTGATTTTGGACTTTTTTAGCCTCCAGGGTGATGAGAAAATAAGTTTCTGTTTTTGAGCTACCCAGTCTGTGGTACTTTATAAGGCAGCCCTAGATAACTAATACGTCATGTGAAAAGCTGTCTTGAAAGAATTGTGGGAATAGTAGTCTGATTGGAATAATAGTCTGATTGGTTCAAGAGAGAATATAAGGATAGGAAATGGAAAAAAGTATAGGGAAACAGATATATTGATTTTTTCCTGGAAGGGAAAGGGGGTAAACTTTTTTGAAGATTAACAACAGCATATTTGTATATGATGGAAGTGATCTAGATCTAGTGTGTGGGGGGGGATTGATGATGCAAGGGGGACAAGGAGAGAGAGAGAGAGAGACTTTGACCTTGAGTAGGCAAGAGAAGGAGTTGGCTTTTGTTGTATAAAATCCTATTCTTCCCCTAATAGCAAGAAAAAGATGTATACACATGGTGATAGCATGTAGAAGTTCTTTTCTTATTGTGCCTATTTTCTCTCTACCATAGGAAGCGAGATCCCACTGAGATTGAGGAAGGGATGAAACTTGAAGTGTTGAAAAGAGATTAATTTGTGTCATAGATATTCAGGGGTCAGGGATGCCTAGAGGGTTGTGTCTTGCAGAACTCCAGAGGGAGGCATTTACATAGACTAGTCAGCAAGGAAGTGGTGGCAGCTCTGCGTATGAACATGTGCTGGTCAGATTCCCTGCTGTTGGAAACTTGATTGACTAGTGCCCTCAGCTTCTGCCATCCTAGATTCACAAACACATTTGCACCAAAAGCCATGCTCCCCATGGACTGCTCTCACTTAGCGACTAAGCACAAAGAGTAGAAGGAGAATTAATGCAGGTCCATTCCTGGGAGATGGGGGACTCCTCGATTGTGTGAGTTTGGCTGTAGGACAATCTTATCAAGCCCTGGCGAAACTTTCTTAAAACTGTAGTTTAAGAATTTTTCTACCTACTCTTTTTCCTCCACTTCTCCTTTGTAGATGTCAGGCTTGCACCTTAGTCTGAATTCTATCTCTGCCTTTTATAGCTTCTTCCCCATTTTGTTTTGCATGACTTTCCCTAATAAACCTCTTGCACATCTAATACTGTTCTGATGTCTGCTTCTTGGAAGTCTGTACTTCCAGGTAGTACCAGGAGTGGTCCAAAAAACAGATGATAAGATGGGATTTAGGGTTTAGGACTTACTCATCCTATCAGGCAAAGAAGACCTCAATGTGAGTACTATTTGGTGCAGAAATAGTCTCTTACACAATTTTGTGGCCTAGTCGCTAAAGATACTACAAGTGGTGGCCCGGGAAAACATCCCAGTTGAATGAACTGTCCGTGCAGTTAGAATGATTCAGTCATTTCAAAGATACAGAAGGAACAATACCTACAAAGAGTTGGTTAGTTACTACTAAGTTGTAGATAAATAAAAAGATACTGGAGGGCCATTGATAAGCAGTCGAAGGCTAAGTGTAAGAGGCATGTTTGGCAGCTTACAGTGAGGCCCTTATCTCTTATAGTGAAAGAACAAAGAGTAGACATAACTGAGCAATGAAAAGAAATTTTGATAGCTAGTGGTGTTGCTGAGACTCTGAGCCATTTAAATATCTGACCAAGGCAGGTCTATTAGTATAAAGTCAGGGCCCTTGTTGAAAAACCTGGGATACTTAAACATGGGATAGTGATATCTGAATGTCTGCTCCTGAAAATTTTGGTTATACAAACACGACTGAACACTCAGAAATTTCAAAGGTATTCCACCTGTAAGAGCTAGCTCATCTTCCATGCTAAAAGATGCTACAGAATACTCTCCCTAAAAAGCAACAAGTGCAGCCCACAGCAGCTGCCCCATCTCCTCCCCTGGGTGGCAGGCTGATAACAAAGGTTAAATCCCAGCAAGATCTAGATGCCGACATGACAGGCCTGATAAAAAAGAAAAGGGATCAATCATGAAAGAAACTACATACATTAGTTAGATGGATTAATAGCAGATTAGATCTATGGATGAAAAGATTAATAAACTTGAGGAAATAACAATGGAAACTGTCCAAAATAAGACTCAGAGTAAATAAGAGCTGAGAAAAAAGAGAACAAAACTGTAGAGCAAATTCAAGTAGTGTAATATATGTATTATTGGAGTACTTGAAGGAGATAAGATGAGGGGAAGGAACAGAAAATAAATTTAAGATATTTTAAAAAATAATTATGTATTCAGTTGGTAAATGAATAAATAAATTGTGGTACATCCATACAATGAAATATTATTCAGTACTAAAAAGAAATGAGCTATCAAGCCAAAAAAGACATGAAGAAGCCCTAAATGCATATTTCTATGTGAAGGAAACCAATCTGAAAAGGCTATACACTGTGATTCCAACTATATGACCTTTTGGAAAAGGAAAACTATAGAGACAATGAAGAGATCAGTGGGTACCAGGGGCAAGATTTTTAGGGCAGTGAAACTCTTATGTATGATACTATAATGCTAGATATATGTTATCATGCATTTGGTTAAAACCCATAGGACGTGCAATGTCAAGAGCGAATCTAATGTAACCTATGGATTTGGGGTAATAATCATGTTTTAATGTAAATTAATGAATTGTAACAAATGTATTGCTCTGGTGGAGGATGTTGACAATGGGGAAGGCTGTGCACGTTTGGTGACAGGAGGTATAAGAGAACTCTAATTTCTGTTAAATTTTCCTGTGAAACTAAAACTACTCTAAAACATAAAATCCACTTAAAAATAATAGTAGAAAAAATTTACAAATTTTGTGAAAATTATCAACTCATGGGTCTAAGAAGCACAATGAATCTTAAACACAAGAAACATGAAGATAATTATACCAAAGTATAATCAAATTTCTTAACATCAGTGATAAAGGGAAAGTCTTAAAACTAGCCAGAGAAAAAGGGTACATTAAGTATAGACCAGAAAAAGAAAGGAATGATAAAGTTTTCTGGTAGGAAACAATGGAATGCCTGATCCACATGTACAGAATCTTGTAGAGCACAGATTTAAATCAAGTGGGAGGTTGCACATCACAGCAAAGGTGGTATAGAAATGGACCCATGACCATGGGATCCACTGATCACATATCACAACATCTAGAAAAAATATACTTCTAAAGATAGAGTGGCAGAGTCAGCTCAGAGGCAAGAATTTAAAAGGATGGAATGCCATCCTCTGGGATGTAGTATATACATGAAGTTAGAGACTTATCTATGGCATAATTGCACAAATAGGAAGAATATATGGATCTGGGAGCCAAAGTAGGAATGATCTCAGTATTATTCCCAAAAATCTACCGGAGATTATTTGCTTCATATACCTGCAACTCTGGGTTCTTCAGGGTTGGAGGGCCGAATCCCAATAAGGGCATGTTTCTGCAAAGGGACTGATCAGGGTCCCATTGAACTATAATATATAGCTACCACTAGGGCACTTTATACTGCTTGTGTTGAGAACCAGCAGCTGAGGCATCATCATCATGGCCAGAGTAATTGACTCTGACAATCAGGAGGCTGTAAGGCTGAATTTACGCTATGTGGCAGGAGGGAATACATAGAGAATCTCAGTTGCAGGTTAGAGATTACAACTGTAATTAAAAGTCTAAAATGTGTATAGATGCTAGCATAATAGAAATAAGAAAATACGTCAAATACATATGGTTACCTAAATCTTTTTTGAGTGATTTAGGGGAGGAACAGGAGATTATTTAGTCAACTTACTAGGGAAAGACACTGTCAGCAAAAATAAAATGTTCAGTTAACCATAGTCTTAAGTCTTATATCAATCAAAGGAAGAATAAGGGAATAACTTCCTATTAATTATCACTTAGTTCTACTTGTCTAGAGAATACTTGTTTGTTGACATACCACTAATAACTGTTGTATGAAATGAGATCTATTTCTGACAGATGAGCTTTCTTTTTTTGTGTTTTTAGACATGCTCTTCTTTCCCCTTGTTGTAGCCTTGAGTGGAATGAGCTTAAGATATGGAAGACTTTCTGGTTTTTTTCTGGGATTCTCTGAATATTTAATAATTCTTTTTTAATATTAAAGAGAAATAATGATTAAGATGCCATGTGAGTTTTGATATTTGCCCACCTTGAGGAAAAAATATATTTTCTCAGTTTTCTCCCCAGCTTAGATATGATCATTTGATGGATTAAGGTATTTCCTATTTTGTGGAAAAATCTTGCCATATTAGGTTTTCTTTATGGTCATTTTCTCTAGGCTATTTTTATATAAGTGGTTGCCTACCTCATTATCACAACTTAAAGATTTAAGAACAAAGCACACATTTAATATTTTATACACTCAGTGCAGAACCATTATTCAGCCTATCCAGTCATGATTAGTCATTGTCCATTTGACTTGCCTGGAAGAGACAGAAATCTTTATTACTCTGTGTAAATATCACATCAAAAATAAAATCTAACAAAAGGAATGCTTTACTATGTGCCAGCGACTCTTTTAATTACTTTATAAGTATTTTCACTTAACTTGCAAATCATCTTATGAGATAGGTACTGTCATTAACTCTATATTACCAGTGAGGAACCTGCTGCACAGCTAGTAGAGGTGAGGGGATTTGGGCTCAGAGCCTCTGCTCTTTCCTATTGTAGCCTATGACCCACAAGTATTAAGAATATGATGCAAGTTATTGAAATTATTGAAATACCCATTCTTCTGCCAAAAATCCTCTTCAAAAGTATGAGGTGTAACAAAAAGAAGCATAAAAATAAGTCTCTAAAATGTGAAATATTTTTTATTGATTTTAGACTGTAAATCTAAGATTTTCTGTATAGTTTTGTTAGAAAATATACATGGTGAAAAAAATAATGCTTTTTATTATGTTAGTAAAAGCAAAGACTTTGTATAACATCTAATAAAATTCTGAAGAAAAGATTTCCCACCTGTAATTTGCAATCTTTCATTTGCTTATAAATACTACAATATTTCTATTAACAGATCATATAGTCCTTGGAGACTATATCAAACTAGTAACATATTTTGACTATCAGTTAGCATAAACTTTCACTTGTTTTGTATTCTCCCCTTTTTTTCATATATATATATGGATATTTGAAATTTAATCTCTTATACCTACCTTTAATCTCCTCCTGGAGAAAGATATTGGGTGCAAAAAGATACAAATTAATTTAAATATTATCATATGTATGTGATTCAATCAAATTATGTTAAAACTACAGCATGACAGTTTCAATATCCCTTTCCGGGTTTTCATGACTGATCTGTTATTTTGGGTATGATTCATCAGCTTATTTTTTTTATTTGCATCTAGGTAAACAGGAGAAAGTACCCTCCTACCCAATGAGGAGTAAGGATGCATAGCTTAGATGAAATAGCTGGTCACTTAATAGTTTATAAATTAAATTTTATTCCCACGGCAGCATGAACAGGGTTTCTGAGGAATCATTATCCAGACCAGGATCTCCAGGTGTCTGCCTGACCCACACTGTCCTCCTTTAAGATGCTCCACAACTCAAGTCAAAGTGAGAAAAAAAGGAAACAGAGAGTGACTGTGAAGGCTGAGCTTTTATTATTTATTTTTTTAGTAAACTTTTATTTTAGGTTCAGGGTTGCATGTGCAGGTTTGGTGTATAGGTAAATTGCATGTCATGGGGGTTTGTTGTACAGATTATTTCACCACCCAGGTAACACGCATAGTACCTGATAGGCAGTTTTTCAATCCTCACCGTTTTCCCTCTCTTCACCCACAGGTAGGCCCTAGTGTCTGTTGTTCCCTTCTTTGTGTCCATATGTACTTGATGTTTAGCTCCCACTTATAAGTGAGAACATGCTGTATTTGATTTTCTGTTCCTGTGTTAGTTCACTTAGGATAATGGCCTCCAGCTCCGTCCATGTTACTGCAAAGGACATGATCTCATTCTTTTTTATGACTGCATAGTATTCCAAGAGGTGTATGTTCCACATTTTCTTTATTCAGTTGATGGACATTTAGATTGATTCCATGTCTTTGCTATTGTGAATAGTGCTGTGATAAACATACACATGCACGTGTCTTTATGGTAGAACAACTTATATTCTTTCGGCTATATACCCCTAAATGGGATTTCTGGGCGGAATGGTAATTCTGCTTGGAGTTCTCAGAAATCGCCAAACTGCTTTCCACAATGACTGAACTAATTTACATCCCACCAGCAGCATACAAGCATACCCTTTTCTCCACAACCTTGCCAGCATGTGTTATTTTTTTCCTTTTATTTTTTTGTTTGAGACGGAGTCTCCGTCTGTCGCCCAGGCTGGAGTGCAGTGGCGCCATCTCGGCTCACTACAAGCTCTGCCTCCCGGGTTCACGCCATTCTCCTACCTCAGCCTCGTGAGTAGCTGGAACTACAGGCGCCTGCCACCATGCCTGGCTAATATTTTGTATTTTTAGTAGAGATGGGGTTTCACCATGTTAGCCAGGATGGTCTCGATCTCCTGACCTTGTGATCCGCCTGCCTCGGCCTCCCAAAGTGCTGGGATTACAGGCGTGAGCCACCGCACCCGACCCATTTTTAGACTTTTTAATAATAGCCATACTGACTGGTGTGAAAGGCTATCTCATTGTGGTTTTGATTTGCATTTCTCTAATGATTAGTGATGTTGAGCATTTTTTCATATGCTTCTTGACCATGCATATGTCTATGTGTCTTCTCTTTTAAAAAGTATCTGTTCATGTCCTTTACCCATTTTTAATTTTTTTTTGTTTGCTTGTTGATTTAAGTTCCTTATAGATTCTGGTTATTAGACCTTTGTTGGATGCAGATTTTTTCTCCCATTCTGTGGGTTGTCTGTTTACTCGGCTGATAATTTGTTTTGCTGTGCAGAAGCTCTTTAGTTTAATTTGGTCCCATTTGGTCAATATTTGTTTTTGTTGCAATTGCTTTTGGCATCTTTGTCATGAAATTTTTTCCAGGTCCTTTGTCCAGAATGATATTGCCTAGGTTATCTTCCAGGATTTTTTATAGTTTTAGGTTTCACTTTTAATCCCTTTTGAGTTGATTTTTGTATATGATATAAAGAAGGGGTCCAGTTTCAATCTTTTGCATATGGCTAGCCAGTTATCCCAGTACCATTTATTAAATGGGGAGGCCTTTCCCCATTGCTTGTTTTTGCCGATTATGTCAAAGATCAGATGGTTGTAGGTATGTGGTATTGTTTCTCAGCTCTCTATTCTGTTCTGTTTGTCTCTATGTCTGTTTTTGTATCAGTACAGTTTGAAGCCTAGTAACCTGATGCCTCCAGATTTGTTCTTTTTGCTTAATATTACCTTGACTGGTTGAGCTAAGACTGAGAATTTCTAACTTGGGGATTTTTTTTTTTTTGATTAAATATTTTAAAGAAGGTCTTTCTTGGAAAAGAGGGAAATAGAACAGGAGGAATGAAAGATCTTTAGGTTAGTAATACAGTATTTGATGTGAAGAAAAGCATGTACACCTTTTATGTAGTGGCAGTTTTACTTTCTGAATCACTTAACTTTGCTTTATTAGGTAAGCCAGTTGAGATAATAAGAAAAAGTTATCCATTAGTATTGGAGTTTTTCAAAGTTTCTTATTATGGTAAACTATACATAACATAAAATTTGCCACATTATCCATTTAAAGTGTACAGTTCAGTGGTATTAAGTAAATTTATAATGTTGTGCAATCATCACCACCATCCATCTCTCTGTAACTCTTTCCAGCTTGTAAAACTGAAACTTTGTACCCATTAAACAATAACTCCCCATTCCTTTCTCCCCCAGCCCTCTGACAGTCACTTTTCCATTTTCTATCTCTACAATTTTAAATACTCTATCTCATGGAAGTGAGAGTTAATATTTGTGTTTTTGTGACTGGCTTATTTCCCTTAGCATAATGTCCTCAAGGTTCATTTATGTTGTAGCATATGTCAGAATTTACTTCCTATTTTAAAACTGAAAAATATCTCATTGTTTATATATATTTTGCTTCTCATTGTTTATATATATTTCCTTAGTCAGTGGATACTTAGGTTACTTTCATGTTTTAGCTATTGTAAATAAACCTTCTATCAAGCTGGTATACAATATCTCTGCAATCCTGCTTTCAGATCTTTTGGGTATATACCCAGAAGTGGAATTGTTGGATTATATGGTAATTCTATTTGTAATTTTTTAAGAAACTGCCATACTGTTTTTCACAGTGGCGTATTTTAAATTCCCACCAACAGTGCACAAGGGTTTCAGTTTTTCCACATCCTTTCCAACACTTGTTATTTTGTCAGTTTTAAAAAATAATAGCAATACTAATTGGTGTAAGGTGGTATCTCATTATAGTTTTCATTTGCATTTTCCTAATGATTAGTGGTATTGAGCACATTTTCATGTACTTATTGGTCATTCGAATATCTTCTTTACAGAAATGTCTATTTAGGTTCTTTGCCCATTTTTTTAAATTATACTTTAAGTTCTAGGGTACATGTGCACAATGTGCAGATTTGTTACATATGTATACATGTGCCATGTTGTTTTGCTGCACCCATTAACTCGTTATTTACTTTAGATATTTCTCCTAATGCTATCCCTCCCCCATCCCCCTACCCCACAACAAGCCCTGGTGTGTGATGTTCCCCGCCCTGTGTCCAAGTGTTCTCGTTGTTCAATTCCCACCTATGAGTGAGAACATGCAATATTTGGTTTTCTGTCCTTGTGATAGTTTGCTCAGAATGATGGTTTCCAGCTTCATCCATGTCCCTACAAAGGACATGAATTCATCCTTTTTTATGGCTGCGTAGTATTCCATGGTGTATATGTGCCACATTTTCTTAATCAGTCTATTATTGATGGACATTTGTGTTGGTTCCAAGTCTTTGCTATTGTGAACAGTGCCGCAATAGACATACGTGTGCATGTGTCTTTATAGTCGCATGATTTATAATCCTTTGGGATTGCTGGGTCAAACGGTATTTCTAGTTTCTAGTTGAAGAATTGCTACACTGTCTTCTACAATGGTTGAACTAGTTTACACTCCTATCAACAGTGTAAAAGTGTTCCAGTTTCTCCATATCCTCTTTGGCACCTGTTGTTTCCTGACTTTTTAATGATTGCCATTCTAACTAGTGTGAGATGGTATTTCACTGTGGTTTTGATTTGCGTTTCTCTGATGACCAGTATTGATGAGCATTTTTTCATGTGTCTGTTGGCTGCATAAATGTCTTCTTTTGAGAAGTGTCTGTTTATATCCTTTGCCCAACTTTTGATGGGGTTGTTTCATTTTTTCTTGTAAATTTGTTTCAGTTCTTTGTAGATTCTGGATATTAGCCCTTTGTTAAATGGGTAGATTGCAAAAATTTTCTCCCAGTCTGTAAGTTGTATGTTCACTCTGATGGTAGTTTATTTTGCTGTGCAGAACCTCTTTAGTTTAATTAGATCCCATTTGTCTATTTTGGCTTTTGTTGCCATTGCTTTTAGTGTTTTAGTCATGAAGTCCTTGCCCATGCCTATGTCCTGAATGGTATTGCCTAGGTTTTCTTCTAGGGTTTTTATGGTTTTAGGTCTAACATTTAAGTCTTTAATCCCTCTTGAATTAATTTTTGTATAGGGTATAAGGAAGGGATCCAGTTTCAGCTTTCTACATATGGCTAGCCAGTTTTCTCAGCACCATTTATTAAATAGGGAATATTTTCCCCATTTCTTGTTTTTGTCAGGTTTGTCAAAGATCAAATGGTTGTAGATGTGTGGTGTTATTTCTGAGGGCTCTGTTCTGTTCCATTTGTCTATATATCTGTTTTGGTACCAGTACCATGCTGTTTGGGTTACTGTAGCCTTGTAGTATAGTTTGAAGTCAGGTAGCATGATGCCTCCAGCTTTGTTGTTTTTGCTGAGGATTGTCTTGGCTATATGGATTTGCCCATTTTTATTCGTGGTTTTTTTTTTTTTTTTTTTTTTTTGCTGTTATTGAGTCAGGAGTTCTTTACACTTTCTGGATATTAATATCTTATCAGATATACGATTTGCAAATATTTTCTCCTATTCTCTGGGATGCCTTTTTATTCTGTTAAAATTGTCTTTTGTTGTTATTTTAAAATTTGTTATGAAGTCCAGTTTGTCTAATTTGTCCAAAATAGCTTTTGTACTATGTTTTCTTTTAAGAGTTGTATAGTTTTAGGTCTTCCACTTAGGTCATTTACCCATTTTGAGTTAGTTTATGATGTTAGGTGAGGGTCCAACTGTAGTCTTTTACAAGCAGATTTCCAGTTTTCCCAGCAGCATCTGTTGAAAAGATTGCCCTTTGTCCTTTCCTCTTGGCACTTTTCCAAAAAAATCATTTGACTGTATATGTGATGGTTTATTTCTAGGCTCTGTGTGTGTGTGGTCTGTATGTCTGTCTTTATGCTAGGACCACACTGTTCTGATTACTCCATATTTGTAGTAAGTTTAAAATCAGGAAGTATACGTCCTCCAGCTGTAGTTTCTCTTTCAACATTATTTTGGTTATTTGAAGTCACTTGAGATTTGATATAAATTTTAGGATAGGCTTTTCTATTTCTGCAAAAAACATGATTGGGATTTTGATAGGGATTGCATTGGATCTGTAGGTCATTTGGAGTAGTATTGACAGCTTAACAATATTAAGTCTTCCAATCCATGAACATAAAATGTGTTTTCATTTATTTATGTCTTCTTTAATGACTTTCAGAATGTTTTGCAGCTTTCATTACACATACGTTTTATCGGCTTGGTTACTCTTACTATTTTATTTTTTGGATGCTATTACAAGTGGAATTGCTTTCATAACTTCCTTTTCAGATTGTTCATTGTGTATAGAAATAAAACTGATTTTGTGTGTTGGCTTTGTTTCTTGTTCCTTGGCTAAATTCATTTATTAACACTAACATTTTTGTGTGGAATATTTAGGGCTTTCTATTTATAAGATCATAATATTTGTGAACAGAGATTATATTACTTCTTTCTTTACAATTTGGATGTCTTTTTATTTCTTTTTCTAGTCTAATCCTCTGTTTAAAATTTCCAGTGCTTTGTTGAATAGAAGTGGTGAAAGAGGGCATCCTTGTTTTCTTCCTGATTTTAAAATAAAAGCTTTCAGTCTTTCACCATTGAGTGTGATATTTCTTGTGAATTTTTCAAACGTGGCTTTTATATTTATTTATTTATCTTTGAGACAGAGTCTGACTCTGTCACCCAGGTTGGAGTACAGTGGCACGATCTCAGCTCACTGCAACCTCCACCTCCCAGTTCAAGTAATTCTCGTGCTTCTGTCTCCCGAGTAGATGGGATTACAGGTGCCTGCCACCACACCCGGCTAATTTTGTATCTTTAGTAGAGACGAGGTTTTGCTGTTTTGGCCAGGCTGGTCTCGAGCTCCTGACCTCAGGTGATCCACCCTCCTTGGCCTCCCAAAGTGCTGGGATTACAGGCTGAGCCACCACTTTTAGCCAAAACATGGATTTTATTATATTGAGATTGTTTCCTTCTATTCCTAGTTTATTTAGTATTTTTCATCATAGTGGGTGTTGAATTTTGTTAAATACTTTTTTCTTAGATCATGTGGTTATCTTCTACCCCTCTTTCTGTTAATTTGGTGTATTACATTGGCTGATTTTCAAACGTTGAGCTATCCTTGCATTTAAGACAAAATATACCACTTGATCATTGTGTATTATCGTTTAATATGCTTCCAAATTTGCCCTAGTAATATTTTATTGAGGACTTTTGCATCAGTGCTCATAAGAGACATTGGTCTGTAGTTTTCTTATGGTGTCTTTGTGTGGCTTTGGTATTCTATAAAGTAATGCTGGCCTCATAGAATTTGCCAGGAACTCTACCCTCCTCTTTAATTTTTGAGAAAAGATTGAGAATGGTTGGTATTAGATATTCCTTAAAGGTTTGGTAGAATTCCCTTTGAGGCCATCCAGTGCTTTTCTTTGTTAGGAGATTTTTTTTTTTTTGTTCCTGATTCAATCTCCTTACTATTTTAAGTCTATTCAGAGATTTATTTATTTTTGATTTACATTTTATATTTCTAGGAATTTGTCCATTTTATTTAGATTATCCAACTTCTTGGGATACAATTGTTTATAGTAGTCACTTGTAATTCTTTCAGTTTCTATGGAATGGGTAGTAAAGTCCCTATTTTTATTTCTAATTTTACCAATTTGAACCTTCTCTCTTCTTACTTCATCTAGCTAAGGGTTTGTCAAATTTGTTCATCTTTTCAAAGAACCAACTTCTGGTTTCATTGATTTTCTCCTTTTTTTTTTTTTTTTTTTTTGCCATTCATTATTTTATCTCTGTAGTAATCTTTGTTATTTCCTTCCTTATGTTAGCTTTGGGTTTCATTTTTTCTGATTTTTATAGTTTATTAAGCTGTAAAGTTAGGTTGTTGATTTGATATCTTTCTTGTTTTCTAATGTAAATATTTTCAAATTTCCCTTTTAGAAATGTTTTCTCCTATTCCTAGTTTGTTGAGCTGAGTACTTTTTATCATAAAAGGGTGTTGAATTTTGTCAAATGCTCTTTTCTTAGCATTTGCTCTGCCCCATACTTTTGGGTTTGTTGTGTTTTCATTGTCATTGATCTCTAAGCATTTTTCCATTTCTCTTCTGATATTTTCTCTGATCCCTTTGCTATTTAATAGTGTGCTGTTGAGTTTCCAAATATTTAGGAATTTTTCAGTTTTTCTTCTATTTTTGATTTGTAACTTTATCCTATTTTGATAAGAAAAACATGCTTTGTATTATTTCTCTCTTTTTAAATTTGTTGAGAACAAATTGTGGCCTAACATATGGTCTATTCTGAAAAATGAGCATTTGAGAGGAATGTGTATACCATTGTTGTTGGGTGGAGTGTTCTGCATCTCTATGTTAGATCTAGTTGATTTATTGTGTTATTTAAGTTCTCTACTTCCTTTATCTTCTGTCTGGCTCTTCCATCCATTATTGAGAATGGATCTATAAAGTCTCCAACTATTATTATAGAATTGTTTTTTTCTCTTTTCAATTCTGTCAGTTTTCTCTTCATATATTTCGATGGTCTGTTATTGGGTGTGTAAATGCTTATAATTTTTATAAGCATTTTCTATGCATTTCTATTAATTTTTATAAGCATCTTTCTATGTTAAAACTTACCTTAGCATATAATGTTCCTTCTCCCTTGTAAACTTTTTTGTTTGAAAGTGTGTGTTGACTAATATTATGGCCCTCGCTGCTCTGTTTTGATTACTATTTGCATGGAATATCTTTTCCCATCCTTTCATTTTCAGTCTATTTGTGTCTTTGGATCTAAAGTTAGTCTCTTATAGAGAGCATATAGTTGAATCATGTATCTCTATTAATTCTTCCAATCTCTGTCTTTTGAATGCAGAGTTTAAACCATTTACATTTCAAGTAACTACTGATAAGAAGGGATTTGGTTATTTTACTGTTTGTCCTCTATATGCCAGATAGCTGTTTTGTCCCTCATTTCCTTTTGTGTTTAGTTAATTAATTTTCTTTTGGTATAATATGTTGTTTTAAATTTCCTTTTGTGTGTATTTTGTAACTATTTTCTTTTTGGTTACCATGAGAATTACATTTAAAATCCTAAAGTTTTCGCACTCTAACTTGAATTTCTACCAGGTTAACTTCAGTAACATACAGAAACTCTGTTTCTTCATAGCTTCCTCACCGCTGCTTTTTGTTATTGATGTCACAAAATTATATATTTACACACTGTGTACCCAAAAACTTAAGCTAATAATTATTTTAAATACCCCAGTTTCTGAAATTACCTAGAAAACAAAAAGCGGAGTTACAAAGCATTTTTACAATAAAATTAGCTTTTGTAATTGCTAGTGTATTTACCTTTATTAAGAACTTTTTTTCTTCATACAGTTTTCCGTGACTATACAGCGTCTTTTCCTTTTGCTGTGCAGGACTCCCTTGAGCATTTCCTGCAGGGCAGGTCTAGTGGTTACAAACTCCCTCAGCCTTTTTCCATCTGGAAATGTCTTACTTTCTCCCTCATTCTGAAGGACAATTTTGCCAGATATAGGATTCTTGTTTTGCAAGTTTTTTTTTTTTTCTTTTAGCACTTTGAATATATTGGCTACTGCTTTCTAGCCTCCAAAGTTTCTGATGAGAAATCTGCTGATAATCTTATTAAGGATCTCTTATACGTGATGAGGTGCTTCTATTTTGCTGCTTTTAAGATTCTCTTTGAGTTCATCTTACTTGAGGTTTGCTTCTTGATGTTTACATTCATGTAATTAATCAATTCGTGTAATTCATCAATTTTGGGAAGTTTTCAGTCATTATTCTTCAAAATTCTCTCTGTCTCTTTCTCTCTTTTTTTCCTTTTGGTATTCCCCCAATGTGTATTGGTTCACTTAATGGTGTTCCACAAGTCCTTCAGGCTTTGTTTACTTTTATTCAATTTGTTTTCTTTCTGTTCCTCAGACTAAAAAATTCTTATTGTCTTATCTTCAGGTTCACTAATTCTGTTTTTGTTCTGCCTGATTAAATCTGCCTTTGAATCCCTCTAGTGAAGTTTTCATTTTAGTTATTGTACTTTTCAACTCCAGAATTTCTTTTTTATTTCTTTTTAAGTTTTCTATCTCTTTATTGATACTTCAATTTTTTGTTTATAAATTGTTGAGTTTTTTCTCTCTTTTTTTTTCTTTCTTCATGTCTTCCTTCAGTTGTTTGAGTATCTTTAATGCAATTGTTTTAAATTCTTTGTCTGGTATATCTACTATCAGGTCTTCTCCAGAGATTACTTCTGTTTCTTTCTTTTTTATTTCTCCTTTGCCTGGGCCGTATTTTTCTATTTCTTTGTGTTCCTTAACATTTTTTAGTCAAAACTGAATGTCTGAATCTAATAATGTGGCAACTCCAGAAATCAGGTTTCCTAAAGTTTGCTGGGTTTTGTTATGGTTTTATTGATTATTTTTATTTTTTAATTGTTTTTTGGTGATCTCTGTGTTAGGGATTGTCCTGAGGTATAAACTTAAGGTCCTCTTGGGTCTTTCCTTAGTCTTTCACTGGGCATGCATGGTCACTTTCTAATTTTCCCTAGATGCAGTTGTGTTTTAAAAATTCCCTAGTCTTTAGTCTGGCTTTCAAAAGACAATAAAGAAAAAAAAATAGATGGGGGGTAAAGAGCACTAGCCTTGTAAATCTCCTGGAAGTCACTTCAGTGAAAGGGAAAAGATGAGGGGAGGTGCAGCAACAATGGCCACTTACCTTTTTGCACCTCTGTGATCAGAAGCAGCAATTAGGAATCAGAGCACAGATCCCAAATATTTGGAGAAAAGGGTACCTTTTTTTTTTTTTTTTTTTTTTTTCCCTGCCCATTCTGGCTCCAGCAAGCTGTTTGCAAGCTGCTCCAGGAACACACAGCTGCCTGCCATGTGGATGAGGGGTGCAGAATGAGTAGCTGCTACGGTATTTAGAGTCAAAATGGACTGAAATTAGCCACAATTTACCATCCCAGTCTTCCCCTGGAAGTTGCAAACTTTTAATAGACTCCAGAATTTCAAAATAGTTATGTCAGAGAGGTTCTTCGAGGAAAATTGTTGTCTCAGTAAGGAGACAGATTTCTAATGCTTCCTACTCTGCCATGTTCTCAGAATTCTCTATCAGAATTTAATTTTTCTTAGACATCAATATGCAAATTGGAAGTGAACTCCTGCTACTAATGAACAACCTGGGATGGGAGGTGATGGTAGATGGGACAAACAAGGTTCACATCCTTATTTATGATGCTGAACAGGAGGAAAAAAGATTCTAAAATCCTTGTTTCAATAAAAATTTGAGAGTCATCTCCAGTTTTTGGTTACTCACCATCTACTCTTGCTATGGAAATGTTACTGGACTGCATCATAATAAAACCCTACTCCAAGAGGAACAATGAGCCTTATATCCACTGCCTCTGTCCCCCAGCCTGAGGCAAGACACCCTAGCTGAGAGAGAAACCTCTCAGAAAACCACAAGTGACAGATAGAGGAAGTGGGGGGTGGGACTTTTCTCTTCTACTTTGTTCTTTGGAACAAAAAGAATTGGCCTTTGCAGTAGTGACTCATGCCTGGAATCCCAGCAATTTGGGAGACGAGGTGGTCAGATCACTTGTAGTTAGGAGTTCAAGACCAGCCTAGCTACCATGGTGAAACTCTGTCTCTACTGAAAATACAATAATTAGCTGGGCATGGTGGTGTGCACCTGTAATCCCAGTTACTTGGGTGGCTAAGGTGAGGCAGGAGAATCCCTTGAACCTGGGAGGTGGAGGTTGCAGTGAGCCAAGGTGGTGCCACTGCACTCCATCCTGGGTGAGAGACCAAGACTCCGACTCAAACAACAACAACAACAACAACAAAACAAAGAATTGGCCTTTGTTTCAAGAGTTTGGGCTTGATGAGTATTCAATTTTGCTGTGTATTTAACTGGACTAGGATAAACTGTCCTTGAGTATTTATTCCTCTAGGTAACTCAAGTCATCTGGAAAAATTATGTGGTGTTTCTTAACATTCAAATTGATTTTTTTAAAGTGTAATTTTCTATCAATAGAAAAGCATCAACTTGCTTCTCCTTCTCATTGCTGCAAATGGCAACTCCAACTTTCCAGTTGCTCATGCCAAAATATTGGCATAATTTCTGACTTCTTGTTTCTTTTATATTCCACATTACACCTATTGGCAAATATGAATGTTCAAACTATACCTAGAAATCTGTCACTTCCTACC
The DNA here is from genome assembly GCF_043159975.1 of Macaca nemestrina. Taxonomy (NCBI): domain Eukaryota; kingdom Metazoa; phylum Chordata; class Mammalia; order Primates; family Cercopithecidae; genus Macaca; species Macaca nemestrina. Next base: position 36,059,953 of record NC_092128.1, on the reverse strand, counting down.
TCTTTTGTTGCTACTATTCTGGAACAAGCTGCCATCCTTTCTCACTTCAAGGGTATTGCAGTAGCCTTTCTACTGTCTCTCTGATTCCACTCTTGCCCATCCGCTGTATTTTCTCAACACAATGTCCAGAGAAATCCTTTTACAATGTAGTTCAAACATGTTACTTCTCTGCACAAAATCCTCCAATAGCTTCCCATCTTAAGAGCTTCCTTTCTTGCATCCTATCATTTCTTTGACTATGTGGAGTCCAACTTCAGGGTCTCTTAGAGTCTAATTTGTTATTCCCAGTTCCACTTAAGTTGCGCCTTCAGATATCTACTTTATTGTCTTGATTCCTAATCTTTGTTCAAATATCACCTTCACAAGGAGGCCTTCACATTGTCTAGAAAAAAATATATCATTTTCTCCGTCCTCATTCCCACCTCACCAGACCTATCTTTCTCTTCTTACTCTTTGCACATGACACCTATTATCATCTGAAATACCATATACTAACTTATTTATTTAGTGTGTCTGTTCTCTATATCAGAATAGAAGTGTCACAAGAACAGAAACCTTGTTTTGTGCAGTATTGTATCTCCACTGCCCTCAAGTGTCTAGATCATAATGAGAGCCTAGGGAACATTTTATTGAATTATCTATTGAAGTTTTATAATGTTATCTTAGGCTTTCCTAGGGATATTTCTAAGTTCTTAAAAATGTGTGCTCATTACTACAAAGAGGACCAGACAAGGGAATGTGAACAGATGATTGAAAATCCATCCGTCTTGGGGAAATGATTCAACAGAAATGCTATAATTATACTGAAAATATAAGAATGTCTTCATGGAAAAATCTAGCGTCTGCATTAACACAACTAAATGTTGCCACTGGTGGCAGTTTAGCTTTGTGTCTGGAGTATATACTGACTAATTCATTATTTTTTGAAGCAATACTTCTAGATTTAATTTAACCAAAGAGGTAAGTTTGTAAACAGCATCATGGAAGTAAATGTAGTACTGATGAGGAAAATAGAAGGAGTACTTGAGAAAAATGTCAGTTGGGTATAATGACTCTGTGATTATGAAATATGATAATAAAGATATGCTGTTGCTTTGAATAACTTCAAAGATTAAATCTGTACAGGATGTTCTTCTTTCTCTTTTCTGTTGTCATCACTAAAATAGCACATTTAAAAAAATTACCTTGGAATGCAATGACCTAACTAAAGACCGTTTATCAGAAAAAAAGTCTACTTACCTCTCGTCTCTCCCACTCACCCCAGTTTCCTTCTCCAGATACCCTAACTCTGCTTCCAGTAACCCTTTATCTTCATCCATTTTCTTTGCTCCCTTTCACATTAGTAGCCTCACTTTACCCTTGTGACTTCTTGATCGGCTACTTCAATATTATTCTTGCTACCATACTGACTTTCCCACCTTCAACAATATGCTTGATGTTTTTTCTATACCTTAGCTTCTCATGTCTAGTCCACAGCCATGAGTCACATCTTGGTTGGACACCAACATTTTTTCCTCTTTCATTCAGTTTCATTTATATTTCCTCTCCGATCTTCAATGCCTCAACTAACAATAGTGCCTAACTAAGTCTTTGTGAAGAAGGTTAATCATTCTTCCTGCATCTCTCTTTCCATATAGTTCAGGAAAATGGATTTTTTCTTTTTTTGCTGAGATTCTGTTCAACATTTGCCACTCTCATCTTATGCTGTCCCACTTCTTTTGGGATTACTTTCATGTTTTGTCCTCTTCCTTGCAAACATTATTTCTCTCTATCTCCTTAGGATTTTTCTACCCTCAAGTATGTTCAGTAGGCCCAAATGATCATATCAAAACAAAACCAAACAATCAGAACCAAAATTGCACAAAGCCTTGAGAATCCTTATGGTCTTTATTTAACTGCTAATCTTTTAATGTAGAACTCAAGGGTGTAGACTCGCTTAACATTTATACTTTTTATTTATGCTTACACTTTATAAATTATTTCTCCCCATGTGCCTGAAACCACTCATAGGAAACCACTTGCCAGTGTATCACCAATTACCTTCTTCTAGCCTTCCTTTAGTCTTCCCTTAATTATTTCATGAAAACCTACTTTATGCAAGGAAATTAGGCAGTGAAGAGGGAGAATAAGACAATAAACACACCAACTAACCCTAGATTGCTTCTAAGTAGAAAGGCTACGTTATTTATTTAATGTTGGTTGGAAAATGGGTAGAAAAAAATGTAATTGGATAGAAAAGCATAAGGCAAGGGGTAAGCATTTTATATAAAAATAGCACAAAAAAAACAAGTACAGTAAGTAAAGCAGTTAAATGATATAGTGAGAACAGAAACTTCCTGGTCAGAGTGAGAATTAGAATCCTGGCTTCACAACTTAATAGTTCTATGACTTTGGTGAAGTTATCTGCCTCATTAAATTAGTTTTCTGTAAAATGGGAATATAATTATAACCATTTCAAAAAGTTAGCTTGTATAGCAAGAGTGACCTTTACTTAAGTTCCCAATCTCCATCTGAGATAACCCCAACTTGGACTTTGTTGTCCATATGACTATCAGCATTTTGGTCAAAGCCATTCAACAAGTCTCTAGGAAGTTCCAAACTTTCCCACATTTTCTTGTCTTCTGAGCCCCCCAAGTCTCTAGGAAGTTCCAAGTTTTCCCACATTTTCCTGTCTTCTTCTGACCCCTCCAGACTGTTCCAAACCTCTGCCTGTTGCCCAGTTCCAAAGTTGCTTTCACATTTTTCGGTATCCGTGTAGTAGCACCCCACTATACAGGTACCAGATTACTGTATTAGTCCATTCTCACACTGTTAATAAAGACATACCGGAGACTGGGTAATTTATGAAGGAGAGAGATTTAATTGATGCACAGTTCCACAGGGTTAGGAGTCCTCAGGAAACTTACAAGCATGGCGGAAGGGGAAGCAAACATGCCCTTCTTCAAATGGTGGCATCAAGGAGAAGTGCAGAGTGAAGTGGGGGGAAAAGCCTCTTATAAAACCACCAGATCTCATGAGAACTCACTCACTATCATGAGAACAGCATGGACGGAACCACCCCCATGATTCAATGACCTCCCACCAGTTCCCTCCCATGACACATGGGAATTATAGGGACTACAGTTCGAGATGACATTTGGGTGGGGACATAGCCAAACTATATCAGTCACTTGTAGCCCATTTAAGAGACATTTTCCAGCCTGCTTTGCAATTACTTGTGATCATACAACTGAGTTCTGGCCAATATGTAAGCACACATAATGAATGAAGTTACAAGGAGACCCTTTTTCTCTTGTTGCCTGGAATGTGGATATGAGAGTTGGAGCTCCAGCAGCCATACTGGATCTTGAACTTGTCTGCTAAGGGTTTGGTGGCAGCAAGGTACCAAAAGCCTGAGGACAATGGCGTTGCCATCCCTTCGTGGACTGCCTAATTTTAGTTTTCTTTAATGAGAGAAATAAGCTATTTTACTTAAGATATTGTTATTTTTCTTGTTATTGTTTTAATTAATTTTTTTTAGACAGGATCTCACTCTGTTGCCTAGGCTGGAGTGCAGTGGTATAATCACAACTCACTGCAACCTCAATCTTCTAGACTCAAGCAACCCTTCTGCATCAGCCCCCTGAGTAGCTGGGACTACAGGCACATGCCGCTATGCTAGGCTAATTTTTAAACTTTTTGTAGAGATGGGGGTCACATTATATTGCCCAGGAGGGACTCCTTTCCCAGGGCTCGAGCAATCCTCCTGCCTCTGCCTCCCAAAGTGATGGCATTACAGGCATGAGCCACTGAGCCTGGCCTTCTTGTTATTGTTGTTGCTAGAGTTACATGCAAGGTGCCAAATCTTATCTGACATTGAATGCTTTTCAGTTAACTTCCTTTGAGAATTCGATTTTATCCACTTTATGTACATACTTATTAAATATTTTCCAAGTTTTACGCACAAAGGTCAGTAAGCACTCCAAATGAGTTGAATTACATTTTTATTTTCAAAATATTTGCTATTAATTAGTGTTATAATATTCTACTTAGTTGGCAGCACAACCTCATTGTTTTACTTATTGTATTGATCCATTCATCATCCATCATCCCAGTAGCAAGACAAACAAACAAGTCATACTTTGGTTACATAAGAAGGCAGAAAAGTGGATCATACATTGCAGAGAAGTGTAAAGTAATAACATTGGTAAAAGAAGCTAAGAAATGTTGCAAGAGTAGCTTGAAAAGGGGTCAGTTATTTTAGGGTGGATTTTGTCATGTGAGGGGAGAAATATTGAAAAAATGATGTCTGTGTTCAGGTGCTTCAATCACAATATAAGAAGACTGCCTTCTTCAGAGATGATTGTGGTGTGTGAGTAAGCAGCCAATGCAGATGGAACATGGTAATCAAGGACTAATAAGCATGGGTCACAAAGGCAGGGTAAGTCATTGAGGCTGAATTTGGAAGATGAACAACACAGACCTGTAACCATGGAAACACAATAGGCCAAGGATAATTCTAAACCTCTGATCAGTTTTTGTTTAGTATTATATGCCACTTAGAAAGAAGGAAAATGAAGTGCAGACAATACCCAGACTTACACTTCACAAATCTTTTTAAAGCCAAACAAGCATGGAGATATTGAATGTTTGCCCTGACTAAAGGCAGGCTCATATGCCAATACTTGTCAAAGCAGACGCAGAAATGTGTCCTCATAAAGGAAGCAACAGGACTAGCAAACCTTTTCATTTTTCTGTTGGTACAGAAAATCAAAGTTACTAAAGACACATGACCAGATATGTGAAGTGACTGATGGAAATAAAATGATGTTGACTTTTTCTTTTCTTTTCTTTTCTTTTTGTTTTTTTGAGATGGAGTTTTGCTCTTGTCGCACAGGTTGGAGTGCAATGATGCGATCTCGGCTCACTGCAACCTCTGCCTCCCGGGTTCAAGCGATTTTCCTGCCTCAGCCTCCCAAGTAGCTGGAATTACAGGCACCTGCCACCACACCCAGCTAATTTTTAAAAAATTAATTATTAATTAATTTTTTCTGTATCTTTAGTAGAGATGAAGTTTCACCACGTTGGCCAGGCTGGTCTGGAACTCCTAATCTCAGGCAATCCACCCACTTCGGCCTCCCACAGTGTGGAATTACAGGCATGAGCCACCGCGCCCGGCCTAATGTTGACATTTCTAAACGTTTTGGCCTATATTATGCTGAAAGGGGAGGGACCATATTGTTAATTAAATTCAACTTTTTCACTGTGTTCAATTAACTTTATTGGCATCTTCTACATACACATGACCGCAGTTAGCAACTACATCCCAGCTAAGGCTCAACTCTCTGATGGGGAAATATTGCAGAGTCAGGAAGTAGGTAAAGAGGCCCTTTGGAGAGTGAAATGATCTTGATACTCCAGCTCATCCATCTGTGTAGGGAATGTCTCTCAGATCCTCATTCACAATGTATTTCTTCTTATTGTATGTACAGTTGGATTAAATTTGAATATCTGGTTACCAAGCACCTAGCAGATTAGAAGTCAAATTTAAGAAGAAAGGAATGAAGCCACAGCAAAAGGCACATTGACTCTGGTGAGAATGACAGCTGTGACTACTCTATACTTGAGTTACAAGTAGCAACAAGGGAAGAGACTGAACCACGTATGTTTTTTAACGATAAAAGCTTTGAGTATAATAATTTACACTTATTCACTTGAGGAATAGATGGTCTTGCTCATCTCATTGACCATGAAGATATCATATTATACAATCAAGAATAGCAAATGATAATAACTAATATGTATTAAGTGCTTGCTATGTGCTAAGCACTGGAGGTAGGAATTTTAAATACATTTATTATCTCAGTTAATTATTGAAACAACCATGCCATACAGATATTATTATTACTTTTATTTTACAGATGAGGGAAATATCAAATAGTTTAACTAATTTGCTATGTGTCAGTGAACTTCAGGGGGTTGAAATGTGATTCAAATTCTGGTCCTTAGAATTGTAAAGCCCATGCTTTTTAAATATCTTTGTACCATTCTTCACTATTTTATACTGCATCTCAAAAAAGAAATATTTCTCAACCATTTTCTTTTGAGCTGGAAGAGAAGTGAGCTAATCAAGTTACATTTACAATAGCTAGATTTATTGAGAGGTAAGCATATGCCAAACACTTAGCTAGACTTATATGCATTATTTCATTTTCCACCTCAGCTATAGCAGGGGAATACTACTAGTATTCCTATTCAACTGCTGAAGAAACTAAGTCTTAGAGAAATTTCACTCATCTTCAGTCACACAACTTCTAAATGGTGGAGTAGAGTTGGAATTTAGAACACATGTTTCTAATACCTGGTATGTCTAGCTGGATGAAGATTGGGATTTGTTTTTGAAGATTCTTGGACAAATTCCATTTAATAAACTAAAAAGAATCTTTGATATTTATAATATAATTAATAGCTTTTTTCCTTACCCTTGGAAAAATAAAGTTAACAATTAACAAATAATGTTCACTAAATTAGTTATATCAAGGTCTATGCGCTTGTGTCTGAGAGTTATAATTTGCAACACAATGCATAAAGGGACTATGTAATCTTTGCTGAATTCCTTTGAGAACCTTCACATTTTCTGGAAATTATCCTCAATTACTGATACTTAGTTGCAATTCAAGAGAGCAAAAGGACAAAGGCACACAGGGTGCTGCCCATTGAAATAGCCCCTGAGTGCATCAGATGAGGAAACGAAGTTCTGATTGGCTATAATCACTGCCTGTCATTTCTCTCTTATTGGGTGTAACATTTCCTTCTTTGAAGTAGTTGCATGATTGTGTCCGCAGATGCTAACTTTGTTTTGGCCACTGTGGAGCCCACAAGAATGGCCTCATGGATATCCTACCACAGGAAGTATAATTGGCTGAGTGCCCTAGATGCAGCTGCAAATTAAAATCTAATATTGCATTTGTGCAGAGGCCTGCCTCCCATGGACTACTCCACACCAATGACCAAGTGAGGTAGGGATACTAAGGCAGAGACCTCTTTTTGGGAGACAGGTGAATCTTTTATTGGCCAAGTTTGGCCTGAAAAAAATTCACAAACGTTGTGAAAACTGCAGCCTCCCCTCCCTCTCTTCCACACACGGAGGCAGATTCACATCATGGTCTAGGGGCTCTCCCATTCTTTCTCTCCCTTTCTATTTGCCTTTATGTGGTTATTTTCTCTAAGAAATCAATTTCATGTTTAATCCCGTCTTGATGTCTGCTTTTTGGGGAAGCCAGACTAGTGGAACCAAGCAAGGTCTGATAAAATATACAGTAAGATGGGGATTGGGGATCACACCCACCACCAAACAGGTGAAGAAGATGACGCCTGGATGAAGATTGGGATTTGTTTTGGTAGGTGGGGCATGAATAGTCCTTGATACAAGGGGGTAGTTCAGTTTCTAATTTTCACTGGTGATGACTAGATAATGGTACTGATGGAATGCAGGTATTTTGAAAACATCGGGAGAATAATGCTTACAAAGACAGCAGAGCTGGGTGATTACTACTATGTTGTATTAACATTGGCACAAGGGGCTGTTAACAAGCAATTAAATATCTGAATGTGAGAACCAGAGAGCCTTGATAGTAATGTCTAAACAGAAAGTCATTACCTGTGGTGGAAGGGCAGACATAATCGAATGGCAGGGTGAAGACCTAATTGTGAGAGTAGCAGAGCTCCAGAGATATTTGAACTCTCAGCCAAAGTATTTCTGTTATGTGAAACTCAGGAACCTGATAGGGAAGACCCTGGGATTTGAAAACTAGGACAGGAGCCAGATAGATGCTGCTGAGGTTGTTGACTCTACAAACCTCCTTGTGCCTTCTATGTTTGCAGAGTTGACCAAACATCCTTTAGTAAGGAAGGGTTAGGAATTCTACTTTGCTGAAAGATGCTGCAGAAGCCTCCTTTTCCTCTGACACAAGGAAACAGGTGTCCTCTCAGAACCTTCAGTCACTTCCTTTCTTGACTGCTGGGCTGATAATTAGGGTTAAATCCCAGCATCACCTGGCTGGGACATGCTGGCTCTGAAAAGGGAAGTAAAAGACTATACATGTAAAACAGGGCTTCTCAAACATGGCACTAGTGACAATTTAGATTGAATATTTTGTTTTCCTTGTGGGGGGTTTCCTGTGTATTATAGGATCTTCAGCATGATCCTTGGTCTCTACCCATGAGATGCCGGTTGTGACATCCTTGGTTGTGACAAACAAAAATGTCTCCAGATGTTTCCAAATGTTGCTCGAGGGAAAAGATGTCTGCAGTTGAGAATAATTAACCTAAAGAATAACAAGAACTGGTTGAGGTCATTTTTATCAGCCCTGACATTGGCATAGAGCAATAGATAAAGGGAGTATTTTGGGATTTTGATGGTACTTGATTAGATGACTGGATTCTAAAGCAAGATAAGCAAGTGTTCATTTCTTAGGACATGAAATTTAACATGCTGCATGGCAGATGGCAGGTGAGAGAATAAAAAGATTGAGGGAAATGGGCATAATGGTATGGATATATTTTGTATGGCCAGAAGACCCACCAGAGGTCTGGGCTCCAAGAGAGATCCCAGATAATACACCATTTACTAAGGTCATCAGGAGTATGCTGGTGAGACAGGCATCAGCATCACCAAGAAGTGTATACAGGCCAGTGATGACAGTGGGAGGAGCAGCCGCAGAGCTGGGCTTATTAGCATCTATGGGAATGGTCAGGCTCCACAGTAATACAGGCCAGGTGGTGTTGCTTAATTATCACAAGCCAGAAAGCTAGAATAATCACTATGATCGGTAAAGTCATTGTGGAGATGGTGAATATAGCCTGGTATTCCTAGAAGCAAGTAAACGGAAAGCCAGCAATAGTGCTATGAAGAAAACACTTTCTATGCTTACAAATATTGCTCTGGCACATATACCTGATGACATAGACGGTTGCTATCTTTGAGTGGGGCCAAGAGAAGTAAAGGGTACTGTAGCATATCCACTTTGCAGTGCAATCAGCGCCACTACTTGGCCCAAACAATACAGCACATCTATGTTGATGGAAGTATCAGTGGTGAGAAAAAAATGCAGTATGGAGCTAAATAGAATGATCCAGTGTGAAAATCACATTAAAGACCCCTGGGATTCTAGACTTCAGGTCATGCATTCCATCGACAAAGAGTTGTATGTCCTTTGCAAAAGAGCTCTACGCATTTGATATGGTTTGGTCATGTCCACACCCAAATTTCACCTTGAATTGTAGCTCCCACAATCCCCACATGTTGGAGGGACCCAGTGGGAGGTAATTGAATCACAGGGGTGGGTTTTTCCCATGCTGTTCTCTTGATAGTGAATAAGTATCATGACATTTAATGGTTTAACAGAAGGCAGTTCCCCTGCATGTGCTCTCCTGCCTGCCACCATGTAAGACATGTCTTTGCTTCTCCTTCACCTTCCACCATGATTGTGAGGCCTCCCCAGCCATTTGGAACTGCGAGTTCATTAAACCTCCTTTTCTTTATAAATCCAGCCTTGGATACTTCTTCATGGCAGTATGAAAATGGACTAATACAGCAGTTTACTAGATCCTGCTAGATATGAAATGCTTAACCTATCATGTGACCATATGCCTGGATGATCCCAGTGGTAGGCAAGCTGGAAATTATACATCTTAGATCAAGCCTGGTGATAACCAGAGGGCATGAGTAATCTTCATGAGGAGGTAGCCTAGATCTTCACATCACCCAGCCCTATGACACAAATGACCTTTCCACAGCTTGTTCATATGGCCATTGGTGGGGTCTCCTCTTACCAACCGAAAAGGGTCAAAAAATCCCACGTTTGGGTTATAAATGTGTTGACTTATTATATGGGTACTAAACAAAAATAGATAGTATCTGCATTATAGTCATATTTAGAGCTGGACCTGAGAGACAGAGGAGAAAAAAAATCTTCCCAATAGGTGAAGCTGTGAGGAGTGCACTTGATTATCCACTTTGTGTGGAAGGAAAAACAGTTCAACCAAAATGCCCATCAACAGTGGACTGGATGAAGATAATGTGGTACATATGTACCATGGAATACTATGCAGCCATGAGAAAGAATGAAATCATGTTTTTTGCAGCAACATCGATGCAGCTGAAATCCATTATCTTAAGCAAATTAATAAAAGAATAGAAAACAAAATACCATGTGTTTTCACTTAGAAGTGGGAGGTAAACATTGAGTATACACAGACTCAAAGATGGGAACAATAGACACTGGGGACTACTAGACAGAAAAGAGTAGGAGTGGAAAGAAAGTTGAAAAACTAACTGTGCTCACTACCTAGGTGACAGGATCATTCATACACCAAACCTCAGTGATAAGAAATTTACCCATGTAAAAAACCTGCACATGTACCCCTTGAATTTAACAAAAACATCAGAAAAAAAGAGAAATGGTTCAAGATGAGAAGATGGATACATTCCTAGGAAGTAGCCAATGGCCTGACCATCTGGAAGGGGGTCCCTAAAGGAAAATGACTGAAAAGCAGGAGACAAGGAGTTCAAGGTAGAGGCATGTAGATAGAAAATGTGAAGATTTTCATATCACATGTTCATGCCCTCCAGAAATTATCTGCCATGGAAGAAGTTCTGAATAACCAATTATGCAGAATAACTGTACCATTTGAGGTTAGCCAGTCTTCACTATTGGCCAGCTCAAAATGTCTGTGATGGGAACATGAATGGAATGACCATGGAGGCAGAGACAGATGCTAGGAGTAGACCTACAGGCATGTATTCACACTTATCATGGCTGCTTCAGCTGCTGTTGCCTCTGAATGTCTAATTGGTCAGAAACAGAAACAACCACTGAGCCCATGATACAGCACTGTCTCTTGAGAAGACCAACTAGCATTTGGTGGTAAGTTGACTAAATTGCCCCCCTTCAATCCTGGAAGTGTTAGTGATTTATTCTCACAGACATAGATATTTATTCTTGATATAGGTTTGCCTTTTCTGTTTGCAGCACCTCAGCCAGCACTGTGATGTAGGGACTTATGGACTTCCTGATCCACAAGCATGAAATCCCATACAGTATAGCATTTGTGCTCCTACTTTAAAATGAAAAAGATATGTTAGTGAGTTCATGACCATGGAATCCACTGGCCATATCACCTACTACATAGATGCCGGGACAGTCTTCCAAGGCACAATTGGAATGCAAGTTTGGAGGCAACACTGTGAGAAGATGGCATGTTACCCTTCAGAATGCAGTTTATTAAATCAAGGACCTCTATAGGGCAATATTTCCCTAAAAGGAAAGATACATGTGTCTGGGAACTGAGGAGTAGAAGGAGGAATGGTCCTACTCTTCATCTTCCCAAATCACTTACTTGGGGTACTTTGTGGCTCTTGTTCCTGCAATTCTGGGTTCTGCAGGATTGCACATTTTAGTCCCCAAACAGGACACATTCTTACAAAGTGATTCACAGCGAGGCCTCAATGGAATTAAAAGTTATGTCCTCTTGGCCGGGTGCAGTGGCTCACGCCTGTAATTCCAGCACTTTGGGAGGCCAAGGCGGGCGGATCACGAGGTCAGGAGATCGAGACCATCCTGGCTAACACGGTGAAACCCCGTCTCTACTAAAAATACAAAAAGAAAAAAAAGAGCCGGGCGTGATGGCGGGCGCCTGTAGTCCCAGCTACTCGGGAGGCTGAGGCAGGAGAATGGCGTGAACCCGGGAGGCGGAGGCTGCAGTGAGCCGAAATTGCATCACTGCACTCCAGCCCCTGCGACAGAGCAAAGCTCTGTCTCAAAAAAAAAAAAAAAAAAAAAAAAAAAGAAAGAAAGAAAAAGAAAAAAAAGTTATGTCCTCTTTGAGGATGCTTTGGACTCTTAGTGCCCAGGGACCATCAGGCGAAAGAAACAGTCACCATATTCCTGGGTCAATTGACCCCAATCATCATGAGGAGGCACTGAATGTGGGCAGGGAGGAATGCACATGGAACCCAAATGATTCCCTGGGATGCTTCCTGCTATACCCTGTCCCACTGTAACTGTGAATAGATGTGGGCAGCAACCCTGAACTGAGAAAGATATTACTGCCAAATATTCAGAATCTTCAGGTGTGAAGACTTCTATCCCCCCACCAGGTAATCCTTTAAGATCTTAGGCAAAGCTAAAGGAATTTAGAGTGGAAAGTGCAGGAGGGTGAGGAGGAGTTCCAAGATAGTTTGCAGTGACAGTGGCTTTAGTTCATCTCACTTTTCTTCTTCTGAGTTTTTCTTCGGGATGAATGGCTCTTGGAAAACTGGTGAACTGTTCCCCAAACTTGTGAGAAGTGTACTTTGGACAGTGTGAGGTATAGATTATGACAGCCCCAAGCATGTGCCTCCAGAACTCCTACTCCAGGGAGCACGATTGACCCAGCACCCCAAAAGTTGTGATTAGGAACCTATCACCCCATTTATGCTGATGCTCTTCCTAGCTAATGACTAAGTGCAGTGGAATGCTAAGGTAGACCCATTCTTGGGATACAAAGGACTCCTTTATTTGCTGACTTTGGTTCCAGGAGTGCCTATAGCTTTGTCAAACCTGCCTTCAACTGCACTGTAGTCTGGGATATACCTGCACAAAACCTCTTCTCACTCTTTGTTTTGTTTTGTTTTGTTTTGAGACGGAGTCTCAGTCTGTCGCCCAGGCTGGAGTGCGGTGGCACCATCTCGGCTCACTGCAAGCTCCGCCTCCCGGGTTCACGCCATTCTCCTGCCTCAGCCTCCCGAGTAGCTGGGACTACAGGTGCCCGCCATCACGCCTGGCGAATTTTTTGTATTTTTTAGTAGAGACGGGGTTTCACCGTGTCAGCCAGGATGGTCTCGATCTCCTGACCTCGTGATCCGCCCGCCTTGGCCTCCCAAAGTGCTGGGATTACTGGCATGAGCCACCGCGCCCAGCCTTTTCTCACTCTTTCCTTCACTTAAGGTCAGACTTTTAGCTTCTCCCAGCCTTTTTCAGCTCCCCTGCTTGTTTCTTTTACGTAGGCATGTCCCCCATTACAATTCTTGTACGTTTAATCCTATCTTTATGTCTGCATCTCAGAGAACCTGCACTAACATAACACTCTTATGTTTGTTCAAAATTTTGAGAAAAGAAGACTCACCAGTAGAGTTGGGTTGAATGTTATTTTGAATTGTCTCAGTAAGTATTGAAGGTGTAAGTAGACAATCTGTTTAACAGAATTCTGTTTCTTGGTATCCATAATCTTCCATTTCATTGTTTATTAAAGAAATCAGTTACATTGGGGGCCCTTTCAAAGAAGGGTGTCACTCTCACTTTAACAAGGTCCTAAAAGAAATTGGTGCAGGGCATCGTACTGATTGATTCCAAAGCAGCATCTGCTGTGCAGAGGGATTGATTCAGTGCCTGAATGCTGCACTGGGAGTCTGTAAAATACAGGCTTAATACATTGTGTGAGGTATGGCATTTTCTTCGCACGTGTTATTTGTTTCGTGAAGCAAGCCTGTAAAGTCCACTTGAGGAAAACTGGTGAGTGCCTTCCTCCAATCAGTTATTCTGTGGGACATTTTTTTCTCCAGGTAATGGACAGCTTTTCTACCTGTCCTAGTGGAAATGCTATGACTAAACTTTTCTGTTTCATACCTGTGATACCGCTAGTTAAGCCCTTTTTTAACTTCTCCATAAAACCGAATTAAAGTTCAGTGAAATGAAACTTTCACCTAAATGTGCATCAGTTCTTCAAAAATGTAAAGTATTTCTTATGAAAAACTTAGTTGTACCTATATTCTATAGTCTCTGAATTCCCTTAGCTAAAGATCTTTGAGTCTCTGTGTCTCAAAATGTGTATTTAAATCTATTTCTTCTATTGATGTAAGGCTTATGATTTTATTAGCTTGGGTAATAACCACAGATGGTCTCTGACTGCTGTCAAGACTGTTATACGTTCATGAATGTAGAAGTAAAAAAGCAAATGCATTTATAGTCTAACAGATTTAGGTTACCTATTTCTTGCTTTGGGCAAGTCATAAAACAAAATATAAACAAATGATGATAATTTAGCAATAACAACAGCACAAAGTAGCTGTATTAGTTTTCTGTTGCTGCTTTAACAGAGTACAACTAACTTAGTGGTTTAAAGCCACACAAACTTATTATCTTACAGTTCTGGAGGTTAGAAGGCTATAAAGGGTCTGCAGGGCTATATTCTTTCTGAAACTTTATGGGAGAATCCATTTCCTGGCCTTTTGAGCATCTTAGAAGCTGCCTGCATTTCTTGGCCTATAACCCCATCTCCATCTGCAAGGCCAAGAGCTCCCTCTTAAAATAGCACTTGTGATTATATTGGGGAAACCTGGATAACCCAGGATGATTTTCTCATCTCCAGATCCTTAATTTAACCACATTTGCAAAGTCTCTTTTGCCCTACAAGGTAACATATTTCCAGCTCTTGGGAATTGGGACAAGGACATTTTTGGGGGACTATTGTCCTATCTACCATAGTAGTCTTAATATTAACAACAGATGGAAAGTAAAACAACGAGTAAAAAAAGTTCCAGGCACACCACATTTGACTTGTTAGAGCATAAATGTACCAATGATATCTTTCAGCATTTTTATTCAATAATTCAATATTATTCAATAATATGGAAATTGAAAAGTCTTTATAGTATTTTCCTAAGTGAGAAAAAAAGTTATACTTCATTACATACCCCAGTTTGTCAATATGACCCCAGTTTTTCAAATTAACATACTGCATTTATATATAGACACAGGTAAAGACAGAATGGATATAAAGCAAAATGCTAACTCTTCACATTTGAGTAATGGAATTTGGGTAATTTTAATTTTTGTGGATATGCTTCCCTATATTTCTCATTTTCTAAGTTGAACATGTATTGTTCTAATAAAAAATGTTCTTAGATATTTTAATGATATTCATGCTTGAAGTATAAAAATTTTTTAGAGGGGTGCTTTGATTATGTTAATTAAGTATACTAATCAGAGCTTCTAAGATTACAAAGCAGGAATGGATGGACAATAGCATTTTAATTGCAACCATTAAAAATACTTTTCAAACCTCTGTTATTTCTCAGAAATGTCTGACTTCTTATTCCTTTATTTTTATATTATTATTACTAATTACTTAAGCTTTTTGCTTATGGAAAAACTGGAGGATTAATTGTTTTGTATACCTACTTAATTAAACTCTTTTCACCTTTGTTGATTTTATCAGCTATCATGCTGCCAGCTTTTAGTTTGTGTAATTACCATATTTCTAAAAACACATTGTTTAAAAATAAACCATGCAATTACACACACATAAAAGAAGTTTTCTGCGTCAAATATTTGCATTACTCCAGCAATTTTATTACATAAGCTAATGAATGCTTAATTTGCCAGAAAGTTTGAGGATTAATCAAAACACCCTATTCCTCTATTATACCAGTTAAATAAATATTTGTGTATTTAATATTTCTTTGTACCAAAACCCTAGAAGTACACTGTAAATACATAATACTGTTTCTCACAGTACTCCCAGACAGCCTGATTTTAGTAATCGGGAGACATCCAAGGCGTTTCCTTAAATTCATTCCATAGATCAGCAGCAGAGCTCCAACAATGGTCTTTCAAGTTATTTTCCCCAGAAGTAGAATGCATATCATTTGACTAATAATATGAACTTGTAGGATGTTACAGTGGTAATCATCTTTGTAGTGATTTTCCACAGAGGGCAAGAATTTCATGGTATAGCCCCAAGAAATAGGTACCCCAAATGACAATTTAACTACAGAATCAACTGAGCACATTCCTTCAGTGATTGTTAACATTCTACAGACTTTTTAGCATTTCATATTTGCAAGTTTAAGAAGGAATAATCTTTAACATGATAACAATAGGATGATATTCACTGAAATTCATCCAGGAGTCATGCACCACAACTTTTGTGTTCTTAGACAAGTCACTTACAGTTCTGGGCTTCAATTTTCTCATCCCAGAAGGAGAGCAGAAGAGGGTTGTGAAGGTTTCAGATGTGTACGGGAGTCTTCAAGTGTCTCACAGAGAAGAGAGCTGAAATTTCAACCTGAAGTTCTTTCTACAATTAGGAAAGAAAGAGATGCTGAGTCTAGAGAGAAACGAAGTAACTCCCTCAAAAGAGGATTTGGAGAAATCTATCTAAGAGAAGAGAAAACCAAAGGGAAACCTGTTTTAAAATATATGCAGAGCCATCATTGATCTGTGTTTTCCAGTGGGCCAGAGTAAGTCTGGAAAACATAATACCAGGCTGGGTGCCGTGCAGAGAGTGCAAATGCTATAGGTGCTTTGAAGCTAAAGAGAAGAAAATATTGTTTCCACAGACACTAGGGTAACTCAAACTAACAGTGGAACAGGTTGTCATATATAAAGTGGAATGCCACCTGACATTGGAGTTTAAGAGGAAGTCAAAGGACCCTCCATTTGATACATTGTAGAAAAGATCTTTAGTTAGGGTGAGAGACTGGGCTATAAGACATTTCAGGTTTAAATAGTCTATTTTTCAATGATTAAAGAAACGGTATTTTATGAATGAAGATAAAAATATTTAGATAATGTTAATTGTATTTAGCTATTATTTTTAATTTATGGAATGACATTTGGTGAGTAGTGTTGGATGATCTTATTTTAATAAAGGTTTTGATTACTCCTAAATATGTGACCTTGATTATGTCACTTAAAGTCTCTAAGTTTCCTTAACTGTACTATTTATTACCTATCACATTTTTCAGTGTGTTGTAATGTCAAATTAAAAAATAAGCATAAAAAACCTGCATGTGAAACCCTTTTGTATCACTTAAAGTCCTAGACAATTATTTACTTGCTGTTATTATTATCTCTATTTTAACCTGTTTTATTGATAAGATAATAGGAAACTTCTCCATTCTCATATTTACTCTAAAAGTATTATTCATCCCTACTTTACAATATAAAAATTAGACTAACTGCAAGTTAAATTATTAGTCATAGCTAAACTCAGAATAGGGCACATATTTTCTTCTTAGCATAGAAATGAAGATACTCTTTTCAGGTAAAGGATACATTGCTAAGAGCTTCTTCATTTCAACTTGCTGTGCTTGAAATTGGTGTTCGTGGTTACCAGTGTCTGATGTGGAATTTGATCAGCTAATGGATGAAAGCTGAAAAATGACAGAAGTAGTAATGGGGCTGAAACTAAGGTATACTTCACAGAGACAAGGGAGAGAGTATTTGTAAATTGCACAAGATACTCTAGCTCCTGAGTAATCTTGACTGAGCACATTAACTTACTTGGTGAACAATAATGGGATGGGGAATCACTTAATTTGACATAGATTTTTTATCAGACTTTAAGTTGTCTCTCAGTATGTCTCTTGGAAAGGTCATATTTTCAATTTTCACAGTGGGTAAAGGAAAAAATTGCCTTTCATTAACTTCAGACATTTTTCTCTTTACTTTTTGTGAAAGACTGAAACTTTCGGAATGAAAGTAAAAGACACATTCTATTATTCCTGGCTGTAGGAAGTAGGAGAAGAAAATAGAAGGCAGAAGGAACAGATAAACTCAAAAGAGATGATCCAATTCTTGCCAAAAGAAGCAAATATATATATATGTGTGTGTGTGTGTGTATGTGTGTGCATATATATATGTGTGTACATATATATAAATGAATGAAACGTTACCTGAGTTGCCAAGACTATTTGCCACTTGAAAAATGCAATCATCATTATTAAAGGATTGTAGAAAGTCAAAGGGTGTGATGCACTCAACTGACCACTGAGATGTGGTCAGCTCAGAGAAGTCTGGGTTGTGTTGTTCCTGAGGTGGGTTAACACACACAAATACAAGAAATTGTTCCATTTCCTAAACCACTGTGATTCATGGTTGATGAATTTGCCTTTCTCAAAAAAACGAAAACAACTCTCATTATTGAGGTTAATGGAAAATATGATTCTTAAAGGTTTTGTGTGGGATTATTCTCATAACATTGTCATAGCAATTATGTTTTTCAGTAAGTATTAATTGAAAATGTAAATTGAATGTTAATTGAAAAGGAAATGTATGAGTCACAAAAGGAAGAATGTTGAAAGGAGTATTGTGATTGGTGGGAATGATGTTTTTAAAGCAGAAATTTCAAAAGTTGATCAGTTTATATAATAATCATTATTGTAATAAATGACTTTTATATAATGGGCAATTGCTTTGGCCAGGAATATCAAAATGTTTTCTGGATGGAAATGCAATATGTAGCAAATTTTGTCATTGTACTAACATTTGGTCATGAGAATGACAAAACCATAAACCAAGATAATTGACTTATACAAAGCATATGTATCAGCAAACTCAAGGAATGGATAAAAGTAAAGAAGGATCACTAGGAAAGGAGGTTGCATCCATAGTCACGTCTTTTTTTTTATTTTTTTGAGACGGAGTCTCGCTCTGTCGCCCAGGCTGGAGTGCAGTGGCCGGATCTCAGCTCAATGCAAGCTTCGCCTCCCGGGTTCACGCTATTCTCCTGCCTCAGACTCCCGAGTAGCTGGGACTATAGGCGCCCGCCACCTCGCCCGGCTAGTTTTTTGTATTTTTTAGTAGAGACGGGGTTTCACCAGGTTAGCCAGGATGGTCTCAATCTCCTGACGTTGTGATCCGCCCATTTCGGCCTCCCAAAGTGCTGGGATTACAGGCTTGAGCCACCGTGCCCGGCCTACGTCTTTTTTTTTCTAGAACCAAAAGGCCTCCAATCAATACTTCTCTATTTTATATTTCGTTTTAACTTTCTCTGACCTTCTGTGGATACTGGTGAACTTCTGAAAAAATTTTGGAGCTCTAATTTGACAAAGACAATGGAGAATATTCCAGTTCTATTTCTCATCTTGTGTCTCCTTTTGTTGTCATAAGTTCGTGTCTTGAGTTGTTTAAAGAACTCTCCAAGTTGTATTAAGATGTTTAAATTAGTCATCAGCTGGAAAGGACCTCTGATCTGCAAGTAGCATGACAAGGTGGCTATAACCTTAGACCTGGAGGTTAATGTTGCTAACATGTAACAAACCAAAAAGAATCCAGGTCCTATGGTCTGCAAAGAGGGTGAAATACTCCATTTTTTCTATTTCCTTCTTCAACTGAAATGTGTATGCTTGCTCTCTCTCTCGCGCTCTCTCTCTCCATATATATATATATATATATATATTCACATATATATATGGATTGGTTGCATCAATACCTGTATTTTCTTTTGGTGTGCAGAACTATGAAAAGGAGGCATAACTAGATAGGTATGACCACAGTGCAATTTATAATTCAAATAATACATGAAAACTATTTTCATAAATATTTTTCAAAAATAATAATATTTTATTGTCACAAATAAATTTGTTCCTGTTCACAACATCCAGAAATGAATTTGAGCACAGTCCATTATGAGAAAGAGAACAAATTTTTGACTAGCTGATACAGATGCAAATGGAGCCGCATAGGTGAGTAAAATTACTTTACATCAAGTTGCCTTACTGTTAGTCAGTCTCCTATAAGGATATCCTCTTTCTCTAGTTTCTGCCCTCCTTTTCCTCCAGATTGTCATCTCTCTCCTCTAGCCTTCTGATACTCTTATAGGGTCCAGCTTCATTCTGGAGGCAGTTTCAGGTTCTCTGAGGTCAGGGTTACTGACAATTGCCATGTCAGAGACTGATAGGTTCTTATCATTCCTCAAAGAAAGAGGCTTCTTTTTTCTAGTCTCATCAGAATGGGCCATCTACAATATACATGTTCAATTCCTTCCTTCCTTCTCTCTGTCCCTCCCTCCCTCCCTCCCTCTCTCCCTCCTTCCCTCCCTCCCTCCCTCCCTCCCTTCCTTCCTTCCTTCCTTCCTTCCTTCCTTCTTCCTTCCCCTTCCCCTTTCTTCCTTCCTTCCTTCCTTCCTTCCTTCCTTCCTTCTTCCTTCCCCTTCTCCTTCCTTCCTCCCTTCCTCCCTTCCTTCCTTCCTTCCTTCCTTCCTTCCTTCCTTCCTTCCTTCCTTCCTTCCTTCCTTCCCCTTCTCCTTCCTTCCTCCCTTCCTTCCTTCCTTCCTTCCTTCCTTCCTTCCTTCCTTCCTTCCTTCCTTCCTTCCTTCCTTCCTTCTGTTTTTGAGACAAAGTCTCACTCTGTTGCCCAGGCTTGAGCAATGCAGTCGTGCGATATCGGCTCACTGTCAGGTCTGCCTCACAGGTTCAAGTGATTCTCCTGTCTCAGCCTCCCGGGAGACTTGGATTTCAGACACCCGCCACCACACCCAGCTAATTTTTTGTATTTTTAGTAGACACAGTGTTTCACCATGTTGGTCGGGTTGGTCTCGAACTCCTGACCTCAGGTGATCCATCCCCTCTCCTTCCTAAAGTGCTGGGATTACAGGCATAAGCCACCACGCATGGCGTTAGATGTTCAATTTCATCTCATGGCAACATGTGATGAAGCAAATGAAGTCTCCGTCTTACCAAAGATCCTCCTCATCACAGTAAGGAATATATGGAAATAAAGGAGTAAGGGGGAACAGAGAAACTGATTATCCATTCTCTTGCTATCCCCTTACTCCAAATCATATTTGATTGGCATCTGCTTGAAGAGACTTTGGATGTCTTTCTAATACTGACTTTTGAGTGACAGGCAAATTGTAGACTCCTTTTTGATATCAATTTGGAAATAAGCTGCTATAATTTCTGTACTTTCTGAAGGGTGAAAAAACTGTGCTTATGTAATATTAAAAACATCCTGTCAATTCAGTTAAAAATTGGAATTGTTTCTTTTTACTATCAAAAGCTCTGATCTTATAAAATTGGGCTTCCAGTTTTGTTTTAGCTGCTTACTATCCAGGTTTTTCTGTCGTTTCTTTAAGATAACTGGGAAAACATTACTGTCCACTGATTTCATGAGGTTGTTGTGAAGACCAAATGAGAAAAATATAGGTAAAATTGCTTTGGAAAGTGCCAAAAAATTATATAATGGTGAAAAACATGTCCTTAAAATAAGCCTTCAAATGAATTTTTCTTTTTTTAATATATGTAGGTTGAACATAGGGGACGATGCAGGCACTACCAGTAATGCAACTAGCATTTGATTTCTTGCTTTTCTGCTCTAAAAGAACTTTGATTTAGTTGGAATAGCAATGTGTCTAACATAAGACTCCTTTGCAGGTAAAAGCAGCCACATTTCATAGTTTTGACCAGAGAGGTATGGATAGAAGTTATTGTATAAGATCTCTGGAAAATCTCCTTAAAAGAAGGACTAAACTCTACTATCATGTAACCTTTTTCCTGCTCTCTTCCTCCTTCTTCCTTCATGGGAGGTGGATGCTTTGGTTAGAACTAAAACAACTACTTTATGACCTTGTGGTGACCTTAAAATTACAAACTGCCAGAAAGGATAGAAGGCTGGAAAGGCCTAGGATGCTTGTGTCATTGATGACATCCTGGAGCTGAAGCATCAAGCCCTGAAATACCCAAATCCAAATTAGTCATGTTACATGGAAAACAAAAAATCCCTATCTTTTAAAATCTACATTTCACATATTTGTTATTTACAGTCAGGGTGTTTCTAACTAAACCAGTATAATTATAGGATCTATACTTTCTACCAATGAATTTTAAGTACTCATATATCCAGTGATAATATTTGATAGTTCTACTGGCATTTCATATAATCTTATATGTCCCACTGGCATTTCATATGCAGGGACTCTACAATTCAACTCATTCTTGTCACAGTTTTTTTTTCCTTATCTTTTATTATTAAACTCAATGAAAGGCATCACTGTTTCTCAGTCAATAAAGCAATTTTTGCTTCATTGGGTGTTAAACTTTTAAACCACCCTTGCATCCCTGGGATAAATCCCACTTGATTATAATGAATATCTTTTTAATGTGTTGTTAAATTCAGTTTGCTAGTATGGTGTTGAGGATTTTTGCATCAATGTTCATCAGGGAGGTTGGTCTGTAGTTTTATTTAATGTGGCTTTGTCTGGCGTTGGTATCAGGGTAATACTGGCCTCATAGAATGAGTTTGGAAGTATTCCCTCTTCCTCTATTTTTTGGAATGATTTGAGGATTGGTATTAGTTCTTTAAATGTTTGGTAAAATTCAGCAATGAAACTATCAAGTCCCAGGCTTTTCTTTGCTGAGATACTTTTTTATTATGGCTTCAATTTTATTACTTTTATTATTGGTCTGTTCAGGTTTGGATTCTTCATGTTTCAATTTTTGTAGGTTGTATGTGTCTAGGAATTTGTTCATTTCTTCTAGGTTTTCAAATTTTTTAGTATAGGTTGTTAATGATACCCTCTGATATCGTTTGAATTTCTATGATATTATTATAATATCTCCTTTTTCATCTCTGATTTTATTTATTTGGGTCTTCTCGCTTTTTTCTTTCTTAGTCTGGCTAAAGGTGTATCAGTTTTGTTTGTCTTTTCAAAAAACCAACCTTTGTTTTTGCTGATCTTTTGTATTGTTTTCTTCTTTTTAATTTCATTTATTTCTGCTCTGATCTTTATTATTTCCTTTCTTGTACTAATCTTTGGTTTGGTTTACTCTTCCTTTTCTAGTGTTTTAAGATACATCATTAGATTGTTTACTTGAAGTTTTTCTACATTTTTGATGTAGGCACTTAGAGCTACAAACTTTCCTCTTAGTACTGCCTTTGCTGTATCCAGTAGGCTGATTTATTTTATTTTATTTTATTTTACCATGAGGCTGGCAAATAATATCTTGTAACCCATTATTTTGAATTGACAACAAATTAACACTGAATGCATAGACAGACAAGCAAAGAGAAAACAATAAAACCTCTGCACCTTAACTTCTTCCTACTTTTTAACTTTTTTGTTTCTATTTACATATTTTTGTACTGTTTTTGTTTCTATTTATATATTTTTGTACTATATATTGAAAAGCTGTTCTAGTTATTATTTTTCATGGGTTTATCTTTTAGTCTTTCTACTCAAGATATGAGTAGTTTACACACCACAATTACGGTGTTATAATATTCCGTGTTTTTCCATGTACTTACTATTACCAATGAGTTTTGAACCTTCAAATGATTTCTTGTTTCTCAGTAACATTCTTTTCTTTGAGATTAAGGAACTCCCTTTAGCATTTCTTGTAAAATGGGTCTGGTGTTGATGAAATCCTCAGCTTTTGTTTGTCTTTGTGTATTAGTCCATTTTCATGTGCTGATAAAAACATACCTGAGAGTGGGTAATTCGTAAAGAAAAGGAGGTTTAACAGAGTCACAGTTCTACATGGCCTGGGAGGCCTCACAATCATGGCAGAAGGCAAAAAGCACATCATATATGGCGGCAGACAGAAGAGAATGAGAGCCAAGTGAAAGAGGTTTCCCCTTATAAAATCATCAGATTTCATGTGATTTATTCACTACCATGAGAACAGTATGAGGGAAACTGCCCTTATGATTTAATTAACTCCTACTAGGTCCCTCCTACAACATGTGGGAATTATGGAAGCTACAACTCAAGATGAGATTTGGGTAGGGACATAACCAAACCATATAATTTTGCCCTTGGCCCCTCCCAAATCTTATGTCCTCACATTTCAAAACCAGTCATGCCTTCCCAACAGTCCCCTAAGTCTTCACTCATTTCAGCATTAATTGAAATGTCCACAGTCCAAAGTATCGTCTGAGACAAGGCAAGTCTCTTCCACCTATGAGTCTGTAAAATCGATAAGTTAGTTACTTCCTAGATACAGTGGGGGTACAGGCATTGGGTAAATACAGCCATTCCAAATAGGAGAAACTGGCCAAAACAAAGGGGCTAAACGCTTCATGCAAGTTTGAAATCCAGTGGGGCAGTCAAATCTTAAAGTTCCAAAATGATCTCCTTTGACTCCATGTCTCACATCCATCTCATGCTGATGAAAAAGGTAGGCTCCCACAGCTTTGGGGAACTCCACACTTGTGGCTTTGCAGGATACAACCTTCCTCCTGACTGCTTTCACAGGTTGACATTGAGTGTCAATGGCTTTTCTAGTTGCATGGTGCAAGCTGTCAGTGGATCTACCATTCTGGGGCCTGAAGGACAGTGGCCCTCTTCTCACAGCTCCACTAGGCCGTGCCCCATTGAGGACTCTGTGTGGGGGCTTTATCCCCACATTTTCCTTCCACACTTTTCTCTAGCAGAGGTTCTAAATGAGGGCCCCACCCCTGCAGCAAACTTCTGACTGCACGTTCAGGTGTTTGCTATATCCTCTGAAATCTAGGTAGAGGTTCCCAAACCTCAATTCTTCTGTGCACCTGCAGGTGCAACACCATGTGGAAGCTGCCAAGGCTTGGGGCTTGTACACTCTGAAGTCATGGCCTGAGCTATACCATGGCCCCTTTTAGCCATGGCTAGAGTGGCTGGGATACAGGGCACCAAGTCCCTAGACTACAGACAGCAGAGGGCCCTGGGCCTGGCTCAGGAAACCATTTTTTTCCTCCTAGGCCTCTCGGCCAGTGATGGGGAGGGACTAATTCAAAGTTCTCTGACATGCTCTGGAGACATTGTGCCCATTGTCTTGGTGATTAACATTTGGCTCCTTGTTACTTATGCAAATTTCTGCAGCCAACTTGAATTTCTTTGCAGAAAATTGTTTCTTCTTTCCTATTGTATCATCAGGCTGCAAATTTTCTGAACTTTTATGTTCTGTTTCCTTTTAAAAACTGAATGATTTTAACAGCACCCAAGTCCACTCTTGAATGCTTTGCTGCTTAGAAATTTCTTCTGCCAGATGCTGTTAATCATCTCCCTTGAGTTCACAGTTCCACAAATCTCTAGGGCAGGGGCAAAATGCCACCAGTCTCTTTGCTAAAACATAACAAGAGTCACATTTACTCCAGTTGTCAACAAGTTCCTCATCTCCATCTGAGACCATGTCAACCTGGACTTTATTGTCCATATTGCTATCAGCATTTTGATCAAAGCCATTCAACAAGTGTCTATGAAGTTCTAAACTTTCCCATATTTTTCTATCTTCTTCTGAGCTCTACAAACTGTTCCAATCTTTGTGTGTTACCCAGTTCTAAAATTGCTTCCACATTTTTAAGTATCTTTACAGCAGCACCCCACTCTATTGGTACCAATTTACTATATTAGCCCATTTTCATGCTGCTGATAAAGGCACACCTGAGACTGGGTAATTTATAAAGAAAAAGAGGTTTAATGGACTCACAGTTCCACGTGGCTGGGAGGCCTCAGAATCATGGCAGAAGGCAAGAGAGAGAGAGTCTACATGACAGCAGACAGGAAAGGGTCAGAACCAAGTGAAAGGGGTTTCCCCTTATAAAATCATCAAATTTCATTTGACTTATTCACTACCATGAGAACAGTATGGGGGAAACCACCCCTATGATTCAGTTATCTCTCCACCAGGTCCTTTCCACAACACATGGGAATTACGGGAGCTACAATTCAAAATGACATTTGGGTGGGGACGCAGTCAAGCCATATCACTGAGAAAGTCTTTATTTCTTCATGTATGAAGGATATTTTTGCCAGATACACTATTCTAGGACAAAGGATTTATTTTCTTCAGTACTTTAAATATGTCATGCCAATCTCTCCTTGCCTGTAAAGGTTTCTACTGAGAAGTCTGCTACCAGACATATTGGAGCTCCATTATATGTTATTTGTTTATTTTCTCTTGCTGCCTTTAGGATCTTTATCTTTGACATTCGGGAATGTGATTATCATATGTGTTGAGGTAGTCTTCTTTCGGTTAAATCTGCTTGGTGTTCTATAACCTTCTTATAATTGAATATCGATATCTTTCTCTAGGTTTGGGAAGTTCTTTGTTATTATCCTTTTAAATAAACTTCCTCTTTCTCCACCTCTTTTAAGGTTTATTATTATTATTATTATTATTTTGCTGTTTTTTTTTTTTTTTTTTTGAGACAGAGTCTTGCTCTCTCACCCAAGCTGCAGTTCAGTGGCATGATCTCAGCTTACTGCAGCATTTGCCTCTCAGGTTCAGGCAATTCTTGTGCCTCAGTCTCCTGAGTAGCTGGGACTACAGGCATGTGCCGCCACCACACCCAGCTAATTCTTGTATTTTTAGTAGATACAGGGTTTCACCATGTTGGCCAGGCTGGTCTTGAACTCCTGACCTCAAGTGATCAGCCCCCCCTTGGCCTCCCAAAGTACTGAAATTACAGACATGAGCCACCACACCTGGCCAAGGCCAAGAATTCTTAGATTTGCTATTTTAAGGCTATTTTCTAGATCTTCTGGACATGCTTCATTGTTTTTTATTCTTTTTTTTTTTTTTTTTTTTTGGTCTCCTATGACTGTGTATTTTCAAATAGCCTGACTTCAAGCTCACTAATTCTTTCTTCTGCCTGATTAGTTCTGCTGTTAAGAGACTCCGGTGTGTTCTTTACTATGTCAATTGCATTTTTCAACTCCAGAATTTCTGCCTGATTCTGCTTAATTATTTAAATCTGTTTGTTATCTGCTAGAATTCTGAATTAATTATCTATGTTTTCTTGAATTTCATCAAGTTTCCTCAAAACAGCTTTTTTGAATTCTGTCCGAAAAGTCATATATCTTTGTCTCTGCAGGATTGGTTCCTGGTGTCTTATTTATTTCATTGGTGAGGTCATGTTTTCCTGGATGGTCTTGATGCTTGTGGATGTTTGTCAGTGTCTGGGTATTGAAGAGTTAGGTTTTTACTGTGGTCTTTATAGTCTGAGATTTGTTTGTACCTTTCCTTTTTGAGAAGGCATATCCAGGTCTTCAAAGAGGCTTTGGTGTTGTGATCTAAGTTTTTAAAAAATTATTATTACTATAGCCATATCTGCATTAGGGTGTACCCCAAGCCCAGTAATGCTGTGGCTGTTGTACACTTGTAATGTACCACCTTGGTGGTCTTGGGTAAGATCCAGAAGAATTTCCTCGATTAAGAATCTCCAGGAGAGATTCTTATTTACTTTCCTTTCTCCCAAACAAATGGAATCTCTTTCTGCTGAGCTGCCTGGAGCTAGGGGAGGGGTGACATAAGCACTTTTGTGGCTATCACCACTGGGATTGCACTGGGTCAAACCTGAAGCCAGCATAGTACTGGGTCTCACTCAAGGCCTGTGGTAACCACTGTCTGGCTACTGCCTACGTTCACTCAAGGCCCCAGGGCTCTGTAATTAGCAGGTGGTGAGGCCAGCCAGGCTTATGCCCTCTTCAGGGTGGCAAGATCCTCCTGTCCCAGGGCAGGTCCAGAGATGCTGTCCAGGAGCCAGGGCCTGGAGTTGAAACATTTAGGAGTCTACCTGATTCTCTATTCTACCTTTGCTGAATTGGCACCCAAACCACAAGACAAAGCCCTTCCCACTCTTTTCAGCTCTTTCCACAAACAAAGAAATCTCTCCCTGTGGCCACCACCATCCCAGGCTTGTAGCGAGTACTGCCTGGCTACTGCCAATGTTCTCTCAATGCCTAAGGACTCTTCAGTCAGTTTGTGGTGAATGCTGACAGTACTGAGTCTTCCCTTCAGGGCAGTGGGCTATCCTCTGACACAGGACAGGTCCAGAAATGCCATCCAAGACCCGAGGCCTGGAATTGGAGATCCCAAGATCTCACTTGGTGCTCTACCTCAGGGGTCCCCAACCCCTGAGTCATGGACTGGTACTGGTCCATGGACTGTTAGGAACTGGGCCATACAGCAGGAGGTGAGCAGCAGGTGAGTGCACATTACAGTCTGAGCTCTGCCTCCTGTCAAATCAGTAGCAGCATTAGATTCTCATAGTAGTGTGAACCCTATTGCCAACTGTATGTGTGAGGGATCTAGGTTGTGCACTCTTTGTGAGAACCTAATGCCTGATGATCTGTGTTGGAACAGTTTCATCCAGAAACCATCCCCCTACCACCCCAGTCAGTGGAAAACCCGTCTTCCACAAAACTAGTCACTGGTGCCAAAAAGGTTTGGGACTGCTACTCTACCCGACTGTTGCCAAGCTGGTATCTAAGCTGCAATATAAAGTCTCCTTTACTCTTCCCTCTCCTTTTCTCAAGCAGAAGGGATCTCCCCATAGCCACCAAGCTGGGCATGTACTGGGTCACACATGAAGCAAGCACATCTCTGAGTCTCATCCAAGGCCCTGGAGGAGTACTGCCTATTTATCATTGTTGATTATTCAGTGTCCAAGGGCTCTTCAGTCAGCAGGTGATTAATCCTGCCAGACTGGGTCCTTCCCTTCAAAGCAGCAGGTTCTCTTCTGGCCCAAGGTGTGCTTAGAAATGATTTTAGGAGCTAGGACTTAGAATGGGGGCCTCAGGACTCTTCCTGGTGCCTTATCCTAGTGTGTCTGAATGGTATACAAGTTGCAAGACAAAATCCCCTTTACTCTCTTTTCTCCTCTCCTCAAGTGGAAAGAAAGAGTGTCTCCCAGAGCTCCAAGTTATGCTGCTTGGGGTTGCGGGGGCAGTGCACAAGCACTGATATGGTTTGGCTGTGTGTCCACCTAAATCTCATCTTGAATTGTAGCTCCCATAAGTCCCACGTATCATGAGAGGGACCCAGGTGGAGATAATTGAATCATGGGTGTGGTTCCCCCTACTGTTCTCATGGTGGTGAATAAGTCTCAAGAAATCTGGTGATTTCATAAATGGGAGCTCCCCCGCACCAACTCTCTCTTGCCTGCTGCCATGTAAGACGTGTCTCATTTCCCCTTTGCTTTCCACCGTGATTATGAGGCCTCCCCAGTCATGTGAAACTGCAAGTCAATTAAACCTCTTTCCTTTATAAATTACCCGGTCCCAGGTATGTCTTTATTAGCAGCATGAGAACAGACTAATACAAGCACTTCCTTGGCTGCCCAGCTGATGTCTCACTAGGTTGTGTCCCCCCTAAGTCTAAATCTCCTGGCTCTGAGGCAAGCACAGCACCAGGACTTGCCCAGGAATTGCAGTCCTTGTGGCCTATACTGCCTTTCAAGTTTATTTAGGACCCCAGAGCACTTAGCCCTCAGTAGCAAGGCTTGCTGGAACTCAGGCTCTGACAGCTGACTCCCCTTTGGCTAGGGCTTATCTAAATTCTCCCTCTGCTGGTGCCAGCTGAGTTCTGCTTGTTGTTGCTTTCCACTGAGGCAGGGCAGCACTGAGTTCCAGTGAGAAGTTCCACAATCACTGTGCGACCCTCTTCCAAGCACATAGATTTTCTCTCTGTGCCATGTGATTACTGCTAGGAAACAGAGACGGGATGATGTTGGCAATTCAAGACTGTCTTTCCTACCATCTTCAGTTCCTCTTTCAGTCATATCAAGTTAAAACCAGGTACTGTGATCACTCATCTGATTTTTGGTTCTTACGAAGGTGCATTTTTTTGTGTGAATAGTTTTTCAGTTTAGTGTTGTGTGGGGAGGATGATTGGTGGAAGATTCTATGTGGCCATCTTGGTCCACCTCCAGTCCAATCTCTGTGGCTAATTTTTAATATGAAATTTAAATTTTTGATAGTTCTTAAATAATTTTAGTTTTACCACTCTGAATATAGCTGTAGTCTTACAGTATAATATAAGGCTTTAAACCACTTGACTCTTATTTGAGAAGACAAATATTTGACTTGAAGATCTACACATCCATAGCATTTGGTATTTTTTGAATACCATAAGCTTTACTATTGACACTTTGTAAAATCATTTGGCAGTGCTTTAAAATCTTCAGTCCATCCCAGTAACTACAATGACTCTGGAATTAGAGTGAAAGTAGGAAGAATTTGATAAGTCACAAAAACATCTGCATGTTTAGTTAATTAACTTATAAAATAGATGAGAACAGTGACTTTCTTTTCTCTCCTTTTTAAATTCTTTTTATAATTTCCAAGGAAACTATTTCATCCTAACTGCTGCTTCTCATTAAGACAAGGATCTTCATATCCCTGAAAAACAAGAAGGTTTATTATACAAGGTAGATGTATCTTCCATGGATTAGCTAGTCTCAAGTAATTTGCTATTAAAGAATGTATTGCTGAAGAAGAATTGGCAATATCAAAATTTAAAATGTATCTCCTTTAACCCAGGAATTACACTTCATGTGTAAAGTAACATATGTACAAGGAAATTCACTAAAGCATTGCTTATACAAGCAGACTTGAAAAATAACTAAATGTCCTTCAATAGGGGAGTGATTAAATATATTATGGTATATCCACTTTTATATAGACTGATCTTGAAAGACTTTTAATATATATTAGTGGAGAAAAAAGTACAAAAGGGGGTTTATATTATGCTGCCATTTATATTACAAATTAGAATATGCATATATAGTTTGCAAAGGCATAGTATTTCTCCAGAAACATATGGAAGAAACTGGTTAAAGTCTTGGCTCAGAGGAAAGGGACTGGTAACCAGAGAAGAGAAAAGGGATTGGGATTTACCTTTCACTGCTGATACACTTTACCTTGTGAATCTTCTACCAAATGCATGCATTATCAATTAAATAACAACAAAAAAAAGAATTTCAAAGAAACCATGTTTTTATGTAAAAAGAATAAAATTCATATGTCCATGACAAAGTCTCAACTAGTCAGTTTTGCTAGGGCTGCATACAAATTATGTGACAGAAGATTAATCCCAGAAAATTGATCTCCGAACAGTTACTAGTCAGAAGTTCATGTTGTTGTATAAGAAAACTCTAAATTTCCATAACTTTATCAATTCTACTATTTTGGAATATAATGTATCCCCAAACTAGATCATATGTACCTTCAGGTCATTGGTTATTTTTATTTTTTAATGCATCAAAAATATCTGCTATTCTCAGATACAGTGGGAGGTCAAAATGTACTTATTGATTATGCAAGAAATTAGTAATCGGGTTTAGTGTCTTTAGTAATCTCTACTTCTAGCTGTGTGGAATAAAAATGTAGTCATTTATTTCAGTGCCTGTGAATAAAACTTCTTTAAACAATTGAATGATCTTAGAGAGTTATTAGCTATTAACAGGATTTATTGAGTGTACTCCTCAAATAGGCCTCTAGATATATTCATAAAACTATGAAATAAAGATGGAAGTGTTGGTGTTAAGGTTTATAATGAAAGTCATCTAGAGGCAATTCATAAAAGCAAGTATTGTACATAACCACACATGTACACCTACATCTAATTTAGGGACTCATTTAGTTTAGAAAGAGGAATGAACTTCATGTTTCTCTTACCTTGGTGTGCTTATCTTCCTTAACACCCTCTCATTACTCTTTATCCTGTATAAGTACTTCTAATGATGCTCTGGAAATCTTGAAAGGTCTCAGTAAATGCTTATTGAATAAAAGAATGTGTAGGGTCTATCCTGCCTTATGACTTAAGGTTCCAGTAAGCACTTTAGGATATACCTTAAAGGGATTGATTTTTATGAATTGTTTTGCATGAGGCCTTTTATGACAATAGAAGAGGGGAAAAGTGCCAAAAGGGCTCAGGAAGGAAGGAAGAGAAAAGGAGAAAGTGCAGGGGATGATGTGATATATAACTGTAGCCAAACCTTCTATGTGAGAAGGGATGTGCAGAAAAGAAGAATGAACACATGAAATAGTGCAGCCACACTTCTGTGAAAATGTTAGTGTTCTGTGGTCCCAGTGGTCCTTTCTAGGGAAGACCTCAATGGCAAGAAATGTGGTGGAGCAGTGGTGATGTCTTGCAGAGTTCGAATTGTTTGTGAGTATAATGGAGATTCATAGGACTCCCAGAAACCATTGATGTAAATCTACAGGAGCTGAAGTTTTAGTTGACAGGTGGAACAGAACTGAAACAAGCTATTCTCATTACTCTGTTCTCATCAAAATCATAGGGTTGGTTGTTATAAATGTAGATAAGGCATATTAAAAACTTACATGAATGAATTCAGTAAAGAAATACAACCATGTGCATATATTCATATTATGTCAACTAGCTATTTTTTCACAATCAAAAAATATTATCTTGCTATTTTGGCATGTAGTCAGGATAGGCATACTGTTGTTTGATTAAATGTTAGAGTTCACAATGAATAAATATCATCTTTGCAACTAAGCTGCATGGTATTTTCTTACTAAGAATGTTTTTGTACTTACAAGAACAGATGTAGTGATAAAAGAATCCCAAGTTTTTCTAAGTTCTTCAATTAAAAAATTCTAAACCTAGAATATACATATGTGCATATATTTATGTGTGTGTGTATGTGTGTGTATTCTTTTATCTATAAAATGGGAATATGTAACATTTATAATATATGTTGAGTTCCTAAGTAAAATCATTTTCCAAATGTAAAATGAGTTGCTTTCAAAGCATTGGTGTATTTTTTGTATTTTCCTTATTTAATCATCAGAAATTCAATGTTTACTTGAATCATCAAAAAATTATTTCAGATGGCAACTGACATTTTCTCATATTAAAAAAAAACAAATCCTTGAGTTGACAGACATCCAACAGTAGGAGGTAAGCCTTGAGCTGACAGTTGCTTCCTCGTACAGACTTTTAATTACAGAGTCAGCATGCAAGCTTCAGAAGCCCCCAGGAGTCAGCAGCTAACATTGACTTGTGTGCAATTCATTGCAAGAACTGTAATAGGAAAAAGTGTGGCAATTAAGTGTGGGTTTTAGTGAGGGCATGCAGTGTATGTATCTGTTCTAGGACAATGAGTCTTAATTTCATATAGAAAAAAAGGCTATTGTTTTATCTATTTAGCTTTATCAGAAAATGGGTTGTTTTCTGTAATTAAAATTTTATAATAATTGAGGCCTAGAATTTATTCCCTGGGATATTTAAGCCATTTAGATATCTAAACCACATCTTTTAAATGTATATTGGTATTTCCCTACCTTTTACACCGAGTATTTCAATCAAAATATAAACTTCTCTTACTCTGCTAAGTCCCAGTGATAAAGTTGAATTTTTGAGGTTTTATTGTGATTATGTGAAACTCTAGTTTTTCTAGCTCTGCATCTTACATCAACCATTCTTTCTCAACACTAGCATTTAGCACAACAGTCATGCTGGTGTTTCTAAAAGGCTATTTTATGAAATCTAGGTACAGAGATGACCGAGTTTATTAGAGTAAATCAATTATTTTCTCATTATTTTAAATCAGTGGGCTTTTATATGAGGCTCAAAAGAAGACTCCTGTCCTCATGGACTCAGCATTTTATGATTGCCATTTTTCTAATCAAATCCCAAAATATTCGCAGAGCACCTGTTATATGCCAGGAGTGAAGGATGTTGCCAAAGATGTGTCAATCGGATGAGCAAAATGCTACTGAACTCAATACTTTGGGAAGTAGGGAGTACGGGTTTTGCTGTTTCTCCCCAGGCTTTCCACATCCCTGGGCAAGTCAAGAACTCTTATTTTCGAAGATTTTCTATTGTTTTCTGCATCAGCAGAAGATTATATATAACCTCTCCAGACTTGCAATTTTAGAATCATAGTGTTTTCTGAGGTGTGTCACCTTTTACAGGCCCTTACACCCTCCAAGGCAAAGTCTTGAGCTGATTGTCTAAAGAGCTTCCTCGTATCTATATGTAAGGAAGCTTGTCTGTGAGCTTCACATCTAAAGTTAGGTGGCTTAGTCTTAGTTTTTCTGTGAAGTTTATCTCCTCCATATGCCTACTAAAAAATAAAGGTCCTACAAAAACTTAGGTAGATCACATTTAGGAAAATATATATGAATAGCAAATACATGAAAGCAGATAAGGAACTTTTGCACAATCGGTTAGTCTTAAATCTTTCATGGAACAAAGCAGTATCAACTAATATACAAACAGATACCCCTGATCCTACAGTTCCCCCTGACTCTTCCATTTTCCCTTTTAGGAAGAATCAGCGGTTCAAACCTTGGCTCCTTTTAGAAGTCCTACTGTAGCACAATTAAGTTAAAATTTCAAGGGTCCTCCTCTATTAATATTAAAAAAAATTAAACCTTCCCAGGTGACTCTAATTTATGCCTGCGGTTGACACAAGTGAGTTAGATTGATTTAAAAGGGACGATAAACACTGTTTTGGCAAAAGCCCATTTCAAACAGCCATCTGATATCTTACTTCATCTAATCTCTGAGGTAAGTTCATTTAAACAGAAAGTTGAAACTAATACAATTTCAAATAATCTTTGGAAAATGGGTATAACAAAGGCAACATATCAGTAATACATTTTTTCCTCCAAATGGGATAATGATAGACTACAGAATTTGAAACAGTGTTTCATATTTTGACATTTCAGTAATGGCTATTAATCATAGCCTTCTATTTTACTATGGAAAAATGCCATTTAAATACCATTTGTTAATTATAATATCTTTGGAAGTCTATTCATATGTAATCTAAGAGTGAAAAAAGTTCATAAGCCTATCTTGAATTACACATCAAATTGAAAAACCTTTGCTAAAAGTAATATAGAACAGAAAAGACATTGTGCAAGGCACTAAAAGTATGTGCTCTGAAGAGGAAAGTTGGTGAGCTACTTTCTATCTATTTTGACTTTTTTCTTTACAAAGTCTTCATATCATAAAAAGGATAATTTATTTTTAAAATTTCAGGAAAGAGTTACATTAGTTCCTTTTGACTAACATAGAAACTTTAAATGAAAGTCTTACAACTATCTCCTTTAAGATACCTAGAATTTCTCAAATAATAAAATTTCAAAACTATTGGAATTGAGGAAAAAATCACTTACTAGCTTTTTTAAAAGGAGAAATTTGTACTTATATAATTATCCTGGGTATAGTTCATTTACTTTTTGATCAATTTTTTGGAACTGTTCTATGTAAAATTAAAGTGACTACCAACATTAAAAAAATAGAGACTGAGAGCATCTCAGATTTTCTTATGTGAACAGTAGTTAGCCTTAGAATCTTCAAGATTGCAAGGAAGAGATGTGCTCAGTGAACTGGGTAATGGAGGCTCTATCTTACAGACAAATGGGAAAGGGGGAATCTCAGGACACATCACAGCCAGCTGAGTAACTGTCCTGCTGCCAGCACCTCCCACTGATCATCATCTGTCATACAGAAATGGGGCACAGATTGGTTAAATAACCTGCCAATAAGTGTGGAGTCAGGAGTTTCATGGCCTGCCCTCATAACCACTGAACTTCACTGCTTCTCTGAGAAACATAATCAGATAACAGGATACAGGCAGCCTAGAAAGCCCAAGTCAGAAATTGAACTTTGTAATTCACTTAGGAGTAAGGGATGCCAAACTATGACACTTTAGAATTTAATTTTGTGTCTTTGAACTCATTTATTTACCCTATCTAATAATATCCTATCTTATTTATTTTCTCTGAAATTATTCACTGCAAAAAAAAAAAAAAAAAAAAAAAAAAAAAAAGGAAGTGGTTACATTACAAATATGCTGTTACAAAGCACAGTTGAGTGAGAAGAAAATAGTCCCAGTTAGAACCAGAGTGGCCTGGAGGCAGAAGTGAATGGGTGTTTCCACATATCCTAAGATGTCAGTAAGAAGAGCATTGGCAGTCAACTCTGGATGGCAGAGTCTAAATCCAAACTTCTGTTTGTACATTCAAGTTGAGGAATTCCAAGGAGGCTGTTTTTGTTGTTTTGTTTTTGAAAAAACCAGCCCAATTTTTGACCAGCTGTGTCCAAGAGTAGAAATTTAAGGAGAAAGAGAAACATCTCAACAGATCTCTGGGGTGTGTAAGTGTGTTTTTCTGATGCATTATCATTTTGAGTCCCCAAGTGACCCAGTTTTATTATGGCCATATTAAAATTTAAGATCTATGATTTTTTTAAAAATAAAATTATGTCTTTTGCAGAAACATAGATGGAGCTGAAGGCTACTTTCCTAAGTTAAATAACTCAGAAACAGAAAATAAAATGCTGCGTATCCTTACTTACAAGTGGGAGCGAGACAAGAGGTACATATGGACACGCAGAGGGGAATAATAGACACTGGGGACCAGAAAAGGTGGGAGGATGAGAGAAGGGGGAGGGCTTCAAAATTACCTACTGGATACAATTTTCATTATTCAGGTGATGGTTATGCTAAAAGCCCAGAATTCACCACTACGCAATATAAACTGAACATGTATCCTCTGAATCTAAAAAAAATAATAATATATGAATAGAAAAAAAGGTCTATGATTTGAATTGACTACCTGCAACTTTGAATAAGTTGGTATGCTCTGACATCACATTTTCCAGGATGCTTGATTTATGGTTTTAAAATAATAGAAGGCAACCACTTTAGAATAAGAAGATTATAACCTAGTCTGAAATAGGAATTACAACTACTATGAGAATGCAACCTGGAAATTGATGTGTTAAAGAAAGGAAGAGAAAATTAAGCTTCCTGTGATCAATAGAACTTTTGTCACACTTTCTAAAAGTTAAAAACTCCATTTTAAAATATCCTTAATGGTTACTCCTTGAATATCCATCAACACTTTTTCATAGACCTTCAGTGTCAATCTCATCTTTGTTCTTCTGATTATCTAACTCCCTTTCTTTTAAAATGCATACTCTTGAATCCTTTTTGAAATGTAGTAGCCTTATGAGGTTTGTTCTCTTTTGGTTAAAGGTTCGCCCTCCACTGTGGAATCTAAAAGCAATTCCTAGGTGTGTATGTGGGGGAACCTGAGGTTGAACTGCACACTCATGTCAAGAAATCTTTGGTAGTCCCTAGTCTCTGACAGGTGCTCTCATTGTTTTCCAGAATACACACAAAAGCCATACTTCAAACTTCCTAGTCTATTATATTTTTATCATTTTTTCCCACATAGCATAATTAGATTTAGGAAACGTTATGTGAGATATCCAGAATGAAATAGTATAAGAAACTCTATTTCAAACTTGTAGGCTAGAAATAAATGTTTATCTTGCCTCCTTAGAACCATTGCATTTAAGAATTAGAATCCTTCCTGGAAAAAGAGCCAAAATCTCTAAAACTCACAAATAGATGGGACCGTTTTAATGGCTGAGACTAGGTCTCATGGAGATGGGGCTACCAAGATCAAGTAGGTTTGGGCACCACTGCTATAAGTTGTTTGCCCCCAGAAATTTCACAGGTATCATCATGTCAGAGATGAGGGAAGAAGACATTGTTTAACGGTGGGAAAATGCATTGAATTACATCAGGCCTTATAAATCATGGGGAATAGGCAGAGAGTTAACAGGATAGTTACCAGGGTTCAGCATTAGGAAATATTTATATCCACCTTGAGTTGTGTAAAAGAAAGATTATCAATCATAGAAAGAGCATAAAACAAAGGATATGGTTGCTGGGTTCACACACTGAAATCATATGTATATATAGAGGGAAAAGTTGACTCATGCCCTACTTATCTGCTTAGGGGACATGGACAAGGTTCCAATTAGACAGATGCTATGAAGTGCAATTTATGTATTTTTTGATTTTTATTTTAGTTTCAGGTGTACATGTGCAGGTTTCTTATACAGGTGAACTGTATGTCGTAAGGGTTTGGTATACAGATTATTTAGTCACCCATGTAACTACCCAATAAGTAGTTTTTCAATCTCAATCTCCTCTTATTCTCTAACCTCTACCCTCAAGTAGACCCTGGTGTCTATTGTTCCCTTCTTTGTATCCATGTGTACTCAATGTTTAGTTCTCATTTATACATGAGAACATGCAGCATTCAGATATTTGATTTTCTGTTCCTGGGTTAGTTGACCTATTATAATGGCCTCCAGCTCCATCCATATTGCTGCAAAGGATATGATCTCATTCTTTTTTATGGCTGCATAGAATTCCATGATATATATATATACCCACATTTTCTTTATCCAGTCTATCATTGATGGGCATCGATATGGTTTGCATCTGCATTCCCACCCAAATCTCCTATCAAATTGTAATCCCCAATGTTGGAAGTAGGTCTGATAGGAGCTGGTTGGACCATGAGGTCAGATGAGATTGACATTGAAGGTCTATGAAGAGGTTTTGATGGATATTCTGGTTTTATTTGTTTTGTTTTGTTTTTTCCTGTAGCCCTGCAGTATAGTGTGAAGTCAGACAATGTGACGCCTCCAGCTTTGTTCTTTTCACTTAGTATTGCTTTGGCTATTTAGGCTTTGTTTTTGTTCCATATGTATTTTGGAATATTTTTTTTCTAATTCTGTGAAGACTGCCATTAGTAGTTTCTTAGGAATAGCATTGAATCTGTACATTGCTTTGGAAAGTGTGGCTATTTTAATAACATTGATTCTTCCTATCAATGAGCATGCAAAGTTTTTCCATTTGTTTGTGTCATCTCTGATTTATTTCAGAAGTGTTTTGTTATTCTTGTTATAGAGATCTTTCACCTCCCTGCTTAGTATATTCCTAGGTATTTGTTTCTTTTGGTGGCTATTGTGAATGGAATTGCATTCTTGATTTGGCTGTCACCTTGGATGTTGTTGGTGTATGGAAAAGCTACTTATAATTTAAAATTGATTTTGCATCCTGAAATTTTGTTGAAGTTGTTTATTAGATCTGGGAGCTCTTGGGCAGAGACTATCAGGTTTTCTAGGTATAAAATTGTATCAGGCCAGCATGGTGGCTCACGCCTATAATCCCAGCACTTTGGGAGGCCAAAAGTGGGTGGATCACTTGAGGTCGGGAGTTCAAAACCAGCCTGACCAAAATGGTGAAACCCTGTCTCCACTAAAAATACAAAAATTAGCTGGGTGTGCTGGTGGGCACCTGTAATCTCAGCTACTTGGGAGACTGAGAGCAGGAGAATCTCTCGAACCTGGGAGACAGAGGTTGCCATGAGCTGAGATCATGCTACTGCACTCCAGCCTGGGCTACAGAGTGAGGTTCCATGTCTCTCTCTCTCTCTCTCTCTCTCTCTCTCTCTCTGTGTGTGTGTGTGTATATATATACATATATATGTGTGTGTATATATACACACACACACACATATATATAATCTACATATATATATATATATATGTAGGCAGAAAACTGCCTCTATACATATATGTAATCTACAAACAGAGATATTTTGACTTCCTCTCTTCCTATTTGGATGCCTTTTATTTCTTTCTCTTGCCTGATTGCTCCGGCTAGGACTTCCAGTATTGTGTTGAATAGGAAACGTGAGAGGGGGCATCCTTGTCTTGTGCAAGTTTTCAAGGGGAATGCTTCCAGCTCTTGCCCATTTAGTATGATGTTGGCTGTGGTTTTGTCATAGACAACTCTTACTATTTTGTGGTATGTTCTTTCAATGCCTAGTTTATTGAGGGTTTTTAACATGAACTGATGTTTAACATGAAGTGTACATAATCAAAAGCCTATTCTATCTACTAAGATAATCATAAGGTTTTTGTTTTTAATGTTGTTTATGTAATGGATCACGATTTGCATCTGTTGTACCAATTTTGCATCAGGTAGATTGCATACAGTCTACTTGATCTTGGCAGATTAGTTTTTTGATGTGCTGCAGGTTTTGTGCTCAGTTTGCTAGTTTTTTGTTGAGGATTTTTGCAACTGTGTTCATCAAGGATATTGGCCTGAAATTTTCTTTTTTGTTATGTGTCAGCTAGGTTTTAGTATTAGGATGATGCTGGCCTCATAGAATGAGTTGGGGAGTAGTACCTCCTCCTTAATATTTTGCAATAGTTTCAGTAGGAATGTTATCAGCTCTTCTTTATACATCTGGTAGAATTTGGTTGTGAATCTATGTAGTCCTGAGCTTTTTCTGGTTGGTAGGCTTTTTATTACCAATTCAATTTTAGAAATAATTATTGGTCTGTTCAGAGTTCCCATTTATTCTTGGTTCAGTCTTGAGAGGGTGTTATGTGTCCAGGAACTTATTCATTTCTTCCAAGTTTTCCAGTTTGTGTGCATAGAGGTGTTTGTAATAGTCTCTGAGGGATTTTTTTTGGAATTTTTATATTACTGTGGGGATTGTGATAATGTCACTTTGTCAGTTCTAATGGTGTTTATTTGGATCGTCTCTCTTTTTTTCTTTATTCTAGCTAGCAGTCTCTCAATTTTATTAATTCTTTCAAATAACTCATTTCTGGATTCACTGACCTTTTGTATGGTTTTTCACATATGAATATCCTTCAGTTGAGCTCTGATTCTGTTTATTTCCTGCCTTCTGCTAGGTTTGGGGTTGGTTTGCTCTTGTTTTACTAGTTTCTTAAAGGGTGATGTTAGGTTTTTACTTTGAGATCTTTGTATCTTTTTGATGTAGATGTTTAATTCTCTAACCTTTCATTTAGCACTGCTTTAGCTATGTCCCAGATATTCTGGTATGTTGTGTCTTTGTTCTCATTAGTTTCAAACTTTTTTTATTTCTTTCTTAATGTAATTATTTACCCAGAAGTCATTCGGGAGCAGGTTTTTTAATTTCCGGAATGTACGGTTTTAAATGATCTTCTTAGTGTTTATTTCCATTTTTATTGTGCTATGGTTTAAGAATCTACTCATCTGACAAAGGGCTAATATCCCGAATCTACAAAGAACTCAAACAAATTTACGAGCAAAAAAACAAACAACCCCATCAAAAAGTGGGCAAAGGATATGAACAGACACTTCTCAAAAGAAGACATTTATGCAGCCAACAGACACATGAAAAAATGCTCATCAGCACTGGCCATCAGAGAAATGCAAATCAAAATCACAATGAGATATCGTCTTACACCACTTAGAATGGCGATCATTAAAAATTCAGGAAACAACAGGAGAGGGAGAGGATGTGGAGAGATAGGAACATTTTTACACTGTTGGTGGGACTGTAAACTAATTCAACCATTGTGGAAGACAGTGTGGCGATTCCTCAAGGATCTAGAACTAGAAATACCATTTGACCCAGCCATCCCATTACTGGGTATATACCCAAAGGATTATAAATCATGCTGCTATAAAGACACATGCACATGTGTGTTTATTGCGGCCCTATTCACAATAGCAAAGACTTGGAACCAACCCAAATATCCATCAATAATAGACTGGATTAAGAAAATGTGGCACATATACACCATGGAATACTATGCAGCCATAACAAAGGATGAGTTCCTGTCCTTTGTAGGGACAGGGATGAAGCTGGAAACCATCATTCTGAGCAAACTATCACAAGAACAGAAAACCAAACACCACATGTTCTTACTCATAGGTGGGAATTGAACAATGAGAACACTTGGACACAGGAAGGGGAACATTACACACCAGGGCCTGTCGTGGGGTTGGGGGAGGGGGAGGGATAGCATTAGGAGATATACTTAATGTAAATGATGAGTTAATGGGTACAACACACCAACATGGCACATGTATACATATGTAACAAACCTGCTCGTTGTCCTCCTATACCCTATAACTTAAAGTATAATAAAAAAAAAAGAGAAGTGTAGTTGGTATGATTTCTTTCCTTTTGAATTTGCTGAGAACTGTTTTATGACCAATCATAAGGTTGATTTTAGAGTATGTGCCATGTGCAGATGAGAAGAATGTATATTCTGTTGTTTTGGGGTAGAGAGTTCTGCAGATGTCTGTTACGTCCATTTGGCCAAGTGTCAAGTTCAGGTCCTGAATATCTTTGTTAGTTTTCTGCCTCAATGATCTGTCTATGACTGTCAGTGGTGTGTTGAAGTCTCCCACTGTTATTAAGTGGTTATCTAAGTCTCTTTGTAGGTTTCTAAAAACCGTTTTATAAATCTGGGTGCTCCTGTGTTGGGTGCATATATATTTATGATAGTTATTTCTTGTTGAATTGAAATATTTACCATTACATAATGCCCTTATTCAACCTTTTTTTGATCATCGTTGCTTTAACGTTTGTTTTATTTGAAGTTAAAATCATAACTTCTGTTTGTTTTCTGTTTTCCATGTGCTTGGTAGATTTTTCTCCATCCCTTTACTTTGAGCCTACAGGTGTTACTACATGTGAGATGGGTCTCTTAAAGACCGTATACCATTGCGTCTTGCTTCTTTATCCAACTTGCTACCCTGTGCCTTTTAATTGTGGCATTTTGACTATTTATCTTCCAGGTTAATATTGATATGTGTGCATTTGATCTGGTCATTGTCTTGTTAGCTGGTTATTAGGAAGACTTAATTGTGTAGTTGCTTTATGGTCTGTGTACTTACATGTGTTTTTGTGGTAGCTGGTAACTATCTTTAATTTCCATATTTAGTACTCCCTTAAGGATTTCTTCTAAGGCAGGTTTGGTGGTAATGAATTCCCTTAGCATTTGCTTGTTTGAAAAAGATCTTATTTCTCCTTCACTTATGAAATGTAGTTTGGCTGGATAAGAAAGTCTTGGTTGGAATTTCTTTTCTTAAGAATGCTGTATATAGTCTCCTCTGGATTGTAGGGTTTCTGCTGAAAGGTACACTGTTATCCTGGTAGGATTCTTTTTGTTGGTGACTTGCCTCTTTTCTCTAGCTGCTGTTAATGTTTTTTATTTCATGTCAACCTTGGATAACCTGATGACTATTTGTCTTGGGGATGGTTGTCTTCTATAGTGTCTCACAGGGGTTCTCTGCGTTTCCTAGATTTGACTGTTGACCTCTTTAGCAAGGTTGGGAAAATTTTCATGGATGATATCTTCAAGTATGTTTTCCAAGTTGTTTGCTTTCTTTCTCTTTCTTTCAGGGATGTCATTGAGTTGCAGAATTGGTCTCTTTACATAATCCCATATTTCTCAGAGGTTTTGTTATTCTTTTTCTTTATTTTTGTCTGAGTAAATTTGAAGAACTGTTTTTGGAGCTCTGAGATTCTTTCTTCATCTTAGTCTATTCTGCTGTTAATATTTACAATCATATTATGATATTGTTGTATTGTGTTTTTTGGCTTTATCAGATCAGTTTTGTTCCTTCTTAACATGACCATTTCATCCTTTCAGCTCCTGTATCAGTTTATCATATTCCTTTGATTCCTTGGATTGGGTTTCTCCCAAATCTCAATGATCTTCATTCCTATTCACATTCTGAATTTTATGTCTGTCATTTCAGCCAGGTTAAAAACCACTGCTAGGGAAATAGTTTGGTCCTTTGGAAGTAAGAAAACACTCTGGCTTTGGGAGTTGCCAGAGTTAATGCACTGGTTCTTTATCATCGGTGTGGACTGATGTTCCTTTAATCTTTGAAGCTGATGGAATTTGGATGAGTTTTTTTGCTTTTATCTTCTTTGATGCCTTGGGGGTTTGATTGTGGTATAAGGTGGGTTCAGTCAATTGGCTTTGATTGTAGAAGATCTCAGGAGGCCGAGGCTCAGCTCAGCACTCCTGGGCTGCATGTTTTAACTTTAGAAGTCTGGTACTGAGAGCCCTACTTTGTATTCTGGCCCCTTAAGTTTAGGAACTTGCTTCCCTGAAAGGGCTAAGATGTTCCTGTTCCACTGACCCCAAAATTCCGATGGGGGGTGCCGACCAAAGCAGTTAGGGTGGTGGCAGTGGAATCCGTGCTTGCTCACACATGCCAGCAGCTGTGGTGGTGCAGCATTGTACACATGCATTGGCCGGGTAGG
Source organism: Macaca nemestrina (assembly GCF_043159975.1). Taxonomy (NCBI): domain Eukaryota; kingdom Metazoa; phylum Chordata; class Mammalia; order Primates; family Cercopithecidae; genus Macaca; species Macaca nemestrina. The sequence continues at coordinate 36,016,531 of NC_092128.1, read as the reverse complement.
TTAGCTGCGGGACTGGGGGCGCCATTGGTGGTGGAGTGGTGATAGGTCCGCTGGTGTCTGTACAGGCACTCACATTGGAGGTGGCAGCAACACAGTCGGGGTAGGGCACTAGTGGGGATGCTGGGTGTCTGTGTACACCCTTGTGCCAGAGATGGCAGGGGAAGCAAGGCAGAGATGGATATTTCAGCATATGCACACACTTGTACTGGAAGTGGTAGTGGCCCCAGTTGGGGTGAGTGAGGCTGTAAGTTGTGCTTGCATACCCATGACCAATGTGACAGCAGGGTGTTGCAGACACGCATAGCACTGGGGAAGGGGAGTGAGGTCCAGTGACATGTTTGCACTGGTGAAGTGGTTGGTGGGGAGCTATGGGTAAGTGCCTGTCGGCAAAGTTGGGGGAGTATGCTGCAGTGGGTGGAGGCTGCAAGTGGCCTGGTTGCATGAGCTTGGGCTGGTCTGTAGGAGCCCTCCCATGATTATGCACAGCTTGCCAGTGAACGAGTAACCATGAGGGAAGCACCCTAGTCGGGTATCCAATGTCGCAAGGCAAGTAGGCGCAGCCAGGATGGGGCCCCAGGAGAGGCCATTAGTGGGGGTGCTCAGATTGGACTGACTTCGTCCAACAGGCAAGACTGCCCTGTTCTGTCAAGCTCTAATGTTAACACTAAGGCTAAAGTCTCCTAGAGGAGCATGGCGAGCCTTGAGGTATAGGTGTCCCTAGCAATGCTCCACTGCAGCTGTTCTCATGACAAAATCTTTAAGCTCCATACATGCTGCAGTCCTGCCCCTGCCACCTTTCTAAGTGGCCCTCTCTTCTAGCTCAAGTGTTCCTGGGTGTCTTGGGTTCTCCTGCAGGTAGGGTTCCAGAGGTGAGTGGCGAGAGCAGGCCACTCCTCACCTGTTCAACTCAGCCCTTTCCTGGGAGTCACTGGGAGCCAGGAGCAGGTCCTGATGTTCAGCAGCCCTGCACAGGGTTCCCAGCTTTCTCTCCCTTCAGTCCAATGTCTGCATCTTCCCTCCATCCACTTTCGATGCCTTCTCTCCAAAGGTCTGCTCAGTGTGCAAGTCTTCCTGATGTCCTGGTCCCTTGGTGGGAGATGTTCCTCCTGGCTGCATCCAGTTGGCCATCTTGGCTTCCTCCAACTTTTCAAAATTAAAGAAAAAAAATCATAGTAGCAGGATGGTCTGGGTGGCCTTTTTCTCTGTAATGGCTGTTTGGGTGAGGTTGGTGCTGTAAAGGTGTTGGGATCAGTTCCAATGCCTTGCCAATCAGGAGGTGCTGGGGCTGATAGTCATGGCCTGGAGTATGCTCCAATGACAGGTGGTACAGTTGGAGAGTCCCCTTTTCACACTTGGAAATTATTTAATTTTTTTTCTTCCAAATCCTGTAGTAATATTGATGCTCCAGAGAGATGTCCCACAGATATTCTGCTCTCGTGCACCCTCCCTGCACAGAGCTGAAACTGTACTCCAGTTTCAGAAATGTGTAGCAGTGTAGTACCTCAAGTTAATCTGAAAAAAAAAAAAGAGAGAGAGAGTTTCCCACGAGGGATCCCAAGAAGCCTGAAGTGCAGTTTAGTGAAACAGAAACACCTGTATTATTCAATGCAGCTCTGAAAGATGACTAATGGTTTCTTCCAAACTTAGATTTTCCCCAGAATCCTTGAATTATTGCTATTAATGAAGTTACTCATGAAGTGTAAAAATAAAACAGTGCCATGGACTAAATTGTGACCAGAACTTTAGGGTATACTTGGAGGCCCAGAGGTGAGGCAGGCACAAGCCAGGCACCTGAAGTCAGATCCACAGTCAGAAAATTCTGGGTGAGCAGGGAAAGGTAGATACTTACCCTGAGTCAGCACTGTCCAACTATCTAGGCATCTGGTTACCATGCACCCCCAAATTTGCTTTCCCAGTAGTAGGGTGTTTCCCAAATAAGATTGTTGATAGCACTTTAGCAAAAGTCCTCTCGCACTTTGAAGAGATCAGCAGGTTTGAGATATTCAGAAATAAATCCAGAAGTACCCAAACTCCAGAAAAAGGAATAACATTTTGTTTGAGCTTCAGTGAGGAAGGACACCTGATGTCAGAGTGCAACATAAGGATTAAAAAATGTAAATACCCCTTTATTCTCCTTTGGAAGGAGACAAGACCTGTGAGACAGCAGGGAGAGATAATTCAATTCTGATGTTGCTGTGTTGATTTTTTGGATAGTTACGAGTTTTACAGTTTCGAGGCAGGCTCATTTTCATGCTAGTTCTAAAGTCACACATGCACACCCTTCCTGACACTCAAATACAAACTATATGTACATATACTTATTTATGTTGTACATATACACTGCAATAAATGTATACTTTACTACATATAATATTATCTAACATATATACCTGAAGTATGAGTAATTTTCAAGGTAAGAAAAGAAGATTTATTTATTCATTTCTTTTGTTCAACGAATATTTGCTATACACTGACAGTGATTCAGATACTGTTTTAGATGCTAGAAATATAAAACAGACAAGGTCCCTCCTCTCATGGCATCTATACTCAAGTTCAGGGAGACTCAAAATAAACAAACACATAATTTAACAAATTAATTCCAGGTAACAGTAATCGCTATGAAAAAATTAGAAGTGAGCTTTGGCATATTAGACAGTATCTTGCAGACAATGTTGTTGTTGAAATCTGAATGCTAAGACTCCAACCATGCAAGTGACTGGAGGAAATGTATGTGAAAAACATTTGAAGCAGCAGTGAGGTTCAACTTTTTAAAGAACTAAGAGAAACCCTAGAGAGTAGGAAATGAATGAGAGAATTGAGGAGATGAAGTTGAAGAGGTAGAGGAAATGAAATCATATAAAGCTTATAAACCATTAGTAGGTGGATTCTATTCTCACAGCCACTAGAAGACACTGGAGAGTTTTAAGCAGGAAAGTGTTGTTGTCTTTTTTGTGTTTTAATGTGTAAGTCCTTCTAGTTGTTGCACAGAAATGTTCCATAGGGTAGAAAGAGTGGCATCAGGAAAACAGTCTTTGGAGTTTCAGACCCACGAGATTAGAGGGGCCTGGGAAACACTTTGGGCATCCTACATACATGCCAAACAACATTTAAAAGCAATGCTACTCAGGTTCAAGGCAATTGGCCTATAACTAAACTGTCTGCTATAAAAAATGTAGTACTGTTCACAGGAAGATAACAGAATCCAGAGTCTTTATAATGAATCATCCCTAAAGCCCAAGTACAGCAAAAACTTACCAGGCAGGCAAAGAAACAGGAACCCATGACTCAAAGTCAAGAAGAAAAGCCATCAACACCCCTGGTCCAGCCCCTGACAAAACAGCCCACATGTTAAACTAGTAGACAGACATTTTAAAGACACACTACAAAAATACTTTTAAATTTATGGAAAATATGTTCAAATAACTAAGGAAAAAAAATTTTAATGAAGGGAACAAATAAGAAATCGTAACAAGGAAATGGAAAATATTTTTAAAATGTAAATTCTAGAACTGAAAAGTATAGTAACTGAGATAAACCATTTACTATGTAGGCTGAACAGAAGATTGGAGATGGTGGAAAATTGAGTCAGTGATCTTAAAGATATATCAGGCATATTCTAGTCAGAAGAATGCAGAGAGGCCAGGCGTGGTGGATCACGCCTGTAATCCCAGCACTTTGGGAGTCCGAGATGGGTGGATCACAAGGTCAGGAGATTGAGACCATCCTGGCTAACAGAGGGAAACCCCATCTCTATCAAAAATAAAAAAAAAAATAGCCGGGCATGGTGGCAGGCACCTGTAGTCCCAGCTAATCGGGAGGCTGAGGCAGGAGAATGGTGTGAACCCAGGAGGCAGAGCTTGCAGTGAGCAGAAATAGCGCCACTGCACTCCAGCCTGGGCAATAGAGCAAGACTCCATCAAGAAAGAAAGAAGGAAGGAAGGAAGGAAGGAAGGAAGGAAGGAAGGAAGGAAGGAAGGAAGGAAGGAGAGAGAGAGAGAGAGAGAGAGAAAGAAAGAAGGAAGGAAGGAAGGAAGGAAGGAAGGAAGGAAGGAAGGAAGGAAGGAAGGAAAGAAAGAAAGAAAAAGAAGGAAGGAAGGAAGGAAGGTTGGAGAAAAAAATGAACTTTTCTTCAGAAATATGTGTGGCAATATCAAATAGTGTAACATATGTATTACTTAAGTCCCAGGATAAGAAAAAAATGAGAATGGATAGAAAAAACTGTTTGAAAACAAGGACCAAATATTTCTCAAACTTAATGGAAACCTAAATCTCCAAGAAACCCTGTGACCTCAAGCAGGATATTCTCTCAGCTACAAATTTAACAATGCATTTAACATTTATTAAGGGCTTACTCTGTGCAAAGAGCTGTGCTGGGCATGGAGAAATATGTATCTGAATATGACACAATATTTACCATATTTCACAATCTAGATCTGTACTATCAAATATGGCAACCACATCTGAATATTGAGCACTTGAAATGTGGCTAATACAACATGATTAAATGATAACATTTTGGATTAAATAAAATATATTATTGAAATTAATTTTACCTTTCTTTTTATTTCTTTATACAGTAGAAAATTTAGTATTACACATGTAGCTTGCACTACATTTCTGTTAGACAGCACTGATTAGGAGATAATAATCTAGTTTGTAACATAGCATCCACATAAAAAAATAAAACGATGATCAAGTAGCTAGCTCTCAAATCAGATAAATTGGAGCTAGATACTTTTTATTAGTATTTAAAATTTTGCCAGTACTTACCACTTTAGTTTTTTTGTTTTGTTTTGTTTCTTTTGAACTTGTTTTAGTTTGTGTTTCTGGAGAGGAACCAGAAACATAGTGGGTATCAGAAAAGGTCTATCACTGATAATTAGCAACAGATTATTTTGATATCATAAGATGCTTGGGGTTTTAAAGTTATCAGTTTGCATAATTTGACTATCTCACAATCCACAGTGGTGAAGGGGGCATGAGTTTATCTGTTTATTTATATGGTTGTTTTAAACATATAATGAAGAACATTTAAAATGTTTTTAAAACTCAAGTGTTGTCTACAATGGAATTCACCTAACATAGCACTTGCAACAGAGTGGAAATTTTTATTTTTATTTATTACTCTTTGTACACATGTATTTGGTAGGCATTAAACAAACAAAAAATTTTAGCAGTTGCCATTAAAAACTATCCAATAAAACATTTTTATTGAGCTAAGTTTATTTGTACATTTAATGTGAATTATTAAAGAATGAGAATTGAGTTATTGGGATCCAAGATGGCCAAATAGGAACAGCTCCAGCCTCCAGCTCCCAGCGTGAGTGACACAGAAGATGTGTGATTTCTGCATTTCCAACTGAGCTACCGGGTTCTTCTCACTGGGGCGTGTTGGACAGTGGGTGCAGGAGAGTGGGTGCAGCCCAACAAGCGAGAACCAAAGCAGGGCAAGGCATCACCTCACCCGGGAAGCACAATGGGGAAGGGAATTCCCTTTCCTAGCCAAGGGAAGCCTTGACACACAGCACCTGGAAAATCAGGTCACTCCCACCCTAATACTGTGCTTTTCCAAGGGTCTTAGCAAACGGCACACCAGGACATTATATCCTGTGCCTGGCTCAGGGGATCCCATGCCCATGGAGCCTCCGTCATTGCTAGCACAGCAGTCTGAGATCTAACTGCAAGGTGGCAGCAAGGCTGGGGGAGGGGCACCCACCATTGCTGAGGCTTGAGTAGGTAAACAAAGTGGCCGGGAATCTCGAACTCGGTGGAGCCCACCACAGCTCAAGGAGGCCTGTCTGCCTCTGTAGACTCCACCTCTGGGGACAGGTCATAGCCAAACAAAAGGCAACAGAAACCTCTGCAGATTTAAATGTCCCTGTCTGACAGCTTTGAAGAGAGTAGTGGTTTTCCCAGCATGGAGTTTGAGATCTGAGAACAGGCAGACAGCCTGCTCAAGTAGGTCCCTGACCCCCAAATAGCCTAACTGGGAGACACCCCCACTAGGGGCAGACTGACACCTCACATCTCACACAGCCGGATACACTTCTGAGACGGAACTTCCAGAGTAATGATCAAGCAGCAACATTTGCTGTTTGGCATTATTCACTCTTCCATAGCCTCCACTGCTGATATCCAGGCAAACAGGATCTGGAGTGGACCTCGAGCAAACTCCAACAGACCTGCAGCTGAGGGTCCTGACTGTTAGAAGGAAAACTAACAAGCAGAAAGAACATCCATACCAAAACCCCATCTGTCCATCACCATCATCAAAGACCAAAGGTAAATAAAACCACAAAGATAGGGAAAAAGCAGTGTAGAAAAGCTGAAAATTCTAAAAATCAGAGTGCATCTCCCCCTCCAAAGGAACGCAGCTCCTTGCCAGCAATGGAACAAAACTGGACGGAGAATGACTTTGACGAGATGAGAGAAGAAGGCTTCAGACGATCAAACTTCTCTGAGCTAAAGGAGGAAGTTCGAACCCATCGCAAAGAAGCTAAAAACCTTGAAAAAAGATTTGACGAATGGCTAACTAGAATAACCAATATAGAGAAGTCCTTAAATGACCTGATAGAGATGAAAACCATGACACAAGAGCTACGTGACAAATGCACAAGCGTCAGTAACTGACGGAATCAACTAGAAGAAAGGGTATCAGTGATTGAAGATCAAATTAATGAAATGAAGTGAGAAGTTTAGAGTAAAAAGAGTAAAAAGAAATGAACAAAGCCTCCAAGAAATATGGGACTATGTGAAAAGACCAAATCTATGTCTGATTGGTGTATCTGAAAGTGTCGGGGAGAATGGAACCCAGTTGGAAAACAGTCTGCAGGATATTATCCAGGAGAACTTCCCCTACCTAGCAAGGCAGTCAACATTCAAATTCAGGAAATACAGAGAATGCCACAAAGATACTCCTCGAGAAGAGCAACTCCAAGACATATAATTGTCCGATTGACCAAAGTTGAAACGAAGGAAAAATGTTAAGGGCAGCCAGAGAGAAAGGTCGGGTTACCCACAAAGGGAAGCCCATAAGACTAACAGTGGATCTCTTGGCAGACACTCTACAAGCCAGAAGACAAAGGGGGCCAATATTCAACATTCTTAAAGAAAAGAATTTTCAACCCAGAATTTCATATACAGCCAAACTAAATTTCGTAAGTGAAGGAGAAATAAAATCCTTTACAGGCAAGCAAATGCTGAGAGATTTTGTCACCACCAGGCCTGCCTTGCAAGAGCTCCTGAAGGAAGCAAAAAACATGGAAAGGAACAACCAGAAGCAGCCACTGCAAAAACATACCAAAATGTAAAGACCATCAATGCTACAAAGAAACTGCATCAACTAATGAGCAAAATAACCAGCTAACATCATAATGACAGGATCAAGTTCACACATAACAATATTAACCTTAAATGTAAATGGACTAAATGCTCCAATTAAAAGACAGAGACTGGCAAATTGGATAAAGAGTCAAGACCCATCAGTTTGCTGTGCTCAGGAGACCCATCTCACATGCAGAGACACACATAGGCTCAAAATAAAGGGATGGAGGAAGATCTACCATGCAAATGGAACACAAAAAAAGGCAGGGGTTGCAATCATAGTCTCTGATAAAACAGACTTTAAACCAACAAAGATCAAAAGAGACAAAGAAGGCCATTACATAATGGTAAAGAGATCAATTCAACAAGAAGAACTATCCTAAATATATATGCGTCCAATACAAGAGCACCCAGATTCATAAAACAAGTCCTTAGACACTTACAAAGAGACTTAGATTCCCACACAATAATAATAGGAGACTTTAACACCCCACTGTCAACATTAGACAGATCAACAGACAGAAAGTTAACAAGGATATCCAGGAATTGAACTCAACTCTGCACCAAGAGGACCTGATAGACATCTACAGAACTCTCCACCCCAAATCAACACAATATACGTTCTTCTCAGCACCACATCATACTTATTCCAAAATTGACCACATAGTTGGAAGTGAAGCACTCCTCAGCAAATGTAAAAGAACAGAAATTATAACAAACTGTCTCTCAGACCACAGTGCAATCAAACTTGAACTCAGAACTAAGAAACTCAATCAAAACCGCTCAACTACATGGAAACTGAACAACCTGCTCCTGAATGACTACTGGGTACATAACGAAATGAAGGCAGAAATAAAGATGTTCTTTGAAACCAACGAGAACAAAGATACAACATACCAGAATCTCTGGGACACATTTAAAGCAGTGTGTAGAGGGAAATTTATAGCACTAAATGCCCACAAGAGAAAGCAGGAAAGATCTAAAATTGACAACCTAACATCACAATTAAAAGAACTAGAGAAGCAAGAGCAAACACATTCAAAAGCTAGCAGAAGGCAAGAAATAACTAAGATCAGAGCAGAACTGAAGGAGATAGAGATGAAAAAAACCCTTCAAAGAATCAATGACTCCAGGAGCTGGTTTTTTGAAATTATCAACAAAATAGGTAGACCACTAGCAAGACTAATAAAGAACAAAAGAGAGAAGAATCAAATAGATACAATAAAAAATGATAAAGGGGATATCACCACCGACCCCACAGAAATACAAACTACCATCAGAGAATACTATAAACACCTGTACACAAATAAACTAGAAAACCTAGAAGAAATGGATACATTCCTGGACATATACACTCTCCCAAGACTAAACCAGGAAGAAGTTGAATCCCTGAATAGACCAATAGCAGGCTCTGAAATTGAGGCAATAATTAATAGCCTACCAACCAAAAAAAGTCCAGGACCAGATGGATTCACAGCTGAATTCTACCAGAGGTACAAGGAGGAACTGGTACCATTCCTTCTGAAACTATTCCAATCAATAGAAAAAGAGGGAATCCTCCCTAACTCATTTATGAGGCCAACATCATCCTGATACCAAAGCCTGGCAGAGACACAAGAAAAAAAGATAATTTTAGACCAATATCCCTGATGAACATCGATGCAAAAATCTTCAATAAAATATTGAAAAGAGAATGCAGCAGCACATGAAAAAGTTTATCCACCATGATCAAGTGGGCTTCATCCCTGGGATGCAAGGCTGGTTCAACATTCACAAATCAATAAACATAATCCAGCATATAAACAGAACCAAAGACAAAAACCACTTGATTATCTCAATAGATGCAGAAAAGGCCTTTGACAAAATTCAACAGCACTTCATGCTAAAAACTCTCAATAAATTTGGTATTGATGGAACATATCTCAAAATAATAAGAGCTATTTATGACAAACCCACAGCCAATATCATACTGAATGGGCAAAATCTGGGAGCATTCCCCTTGAAAACTGGCACAAGATAGGGATGTCCTCTCTCAACACTCCTTTCAACATAGTTTTGGAAGTTCTGGCCAGGGCAATCAGGCAAGAGAAAGAAATAAAGGGTATTCAATTAGGAAAAGAGGAAGTAAAATTTTCCCGGTGTGCAGGTGACATGATTGTATATTTAGAAAACCCCATCATCTCAGCCCAAAATCTCCTTAAGCTGATAAGCAACTTTGGCAAAGTCTCAGGAAACAAAATCAATGTGCAAAAATCACAAGCATTCTTATACACAAATAACAGACAAACAGAGAACCAAATCATGAGTGAACTCCCATTCACAAATGCTTCAAAGAGAATAAAATACCTAGGAATCCAACTTACAAGGGATGTGAAGGACCTCTTCAAGGAGAACTGCCAACCACTGCTCAATGAAATAAAAGAGGACACAAACAAATGGAAGAACATACCATGCTCATGGATAGGAAAAATCAATATCGTGAAAATGACCATACTGCCCAAGGTAATTTATAGATTCAGTGCCATCCCCATTAAGCTACCAATGAGTTTCTTCACAGAATTGGAAAAAACTACTCTAAATTTCATATGGAGCCAAAAAAGAGCTCACATTGCCAAAGCAATCCTAAACCAAAAGACCAAACTTGGAGGCATCATGCCACCTGACTTCAAACTATACTACAAGGCTACGGTAACCAAAACAGCATGGTACTGGTACCAAAACAGAGATATAGACCAATGGAACAGAAGAGAGCCCTCAGAAATAATAGCACACATCTACAACCATCTGATCTTTGACAAACCTGACAAAAACAAGAAATGGAGAAGGATTCCCTATTTAATAAATCATGCTGGGAAAACTGGCTAGCCATAAATAGATAGCTGAAACTGGATCCCTTCATTACACCTTATACAAAAATTAATTCAAGATAGATTACAGACTTAAATGTTAGACCTAAAACCATAAAAACCCTAGAAGAAAACCTAGGCAATACCATTCAGGACATAGGCATGGGCAAGGACTTCATGTCTAAAACACCAAAAGCAACGGCAACAAAAGCCAAAATTGAAATATGGGATCTAATTAAACTAAAGAGCTTCTGCACAGCAAAAGAAACTACCATCAGAGTGAACAGGTAACCTACAGAATGGGAGAAAATTTTTGCAATCTATTCATCTGACAAAGGGCTAATATCCAGAACCTACAAAGAACTCAAACAAATTTACAAGAAAAAAACAAACAACCTCATCAAAAAGTGGGCAAAGGATATGAACAGACATTTCTCAAAAGAAGACATTCATATAGGCAACTGACACATGAAAAAATGCTCATCAGCACCGGCCATCAGAGAAATGCAAATCAAAACCACAATGAGATACCATCTCACACCAGTTAGAATGGCGATCATTAAAAAGTCAGGAAACAACAGGTGCTGCATAGGATGTGGAGAAATAGGAACGCTTTTAGACTGTTGGTGGGACTGTAAACTAGTTCAACCATTGTGGAAGACAATGTGGTGATTCCTCAAAGATCTAGAAGTAGAGATACCATTTGACCCAGCCATCCCATTACTGGGGATATACCCAAAGGATTATAAATCATGCTGCTATATAGACACATGCACACGTATGTTTATTTTGGCCCTATTCACAATAGCAAAGACTTGGAACCAACCGAAATGTCCATCAATGATAGACTGGATTAAGAAAATGTGGCACATATACACCATGGAATACTATGCAGCCATAACAGAGGATGAGTTCATGTCCTTTGTAGGGACATGGATGAAGCTGGAAACCATAATTCTCAGCAAACTATCGCAAGAACAGAAAACCAAATACTGCATGTTCTCACTCATAGGTGGGAACTGAACAACGAGAACACTTGGACACAGGAAGGGGAACATCACACACCAGGGCCTGTTGTGGGGTAGGGGGAGTGGGGAGGGATAGCATTAGGAGATATACCTAATATCAATGAGGAGTTAATGGGTTTAGCACACCAACATGGCACATGTATACATATGTAACAAACCTGCACATTGTGTACATGTACCCCAGAACATAAAGTATAATAACAAAACAAAAACAAAAACAAAAAAAATGAAAAGAATGAGAATTGAAGTGATTTATTCATTTTATTGAGCTCTAACACAGCAGTTGGCACTATCTATATGATTCTTCCCTTCAAGGATCTAATAGTCCTGTGTATGGTAATTTCCTTGCAGATTGTGTCCACCCAGTACCCCTCGATGTTCAGTTCAAGTTTTGTCTTTGGTTTTATAGATTTCAACTTTTAAAAAGCAGATAACATGAAGTTCTCTCTTTATAAGCATTCTCTTTTGCCACTCTCAAATTCCGCTCTTATTATTCAGATGTAGCTGTGGGTTTGCAAGTTAGGGTGCCCAAAAAGCAAAGGGGTTTGAGATGACTCAGAGAAACTGGGTCTTAAAATCTATTAGAAATGATGAGGCCAAAAGGTTCATGCTGACAGTTTGCATAATGAATAAGATTTCCTAGAGTTAGTAGTTTGACAAGCTGTAAAACATTCAAGAAATAACCATTGCAGGTCTTGCTGTCCCTGTCAAGATGACAAAATCATGCTTTTACTAGGATAAACTCTGTATGAATAATTTTGCTAGGTATATTTTATTCAAACATATTTTCTGTTTCCATCATCATAAGATTCCTTGACCTGGGCAATGTCTATTTCCAGCAACACACATACTTATAAATGACATTGCACTTCTGCTGCTGTACTTAGGAGTCTATAAGGTGTTCCAGCAAGGTGTACAAAGACAGAAAAAAATCTATAACAAGAGCATGTAAATACAATGAGAATCTGAGTTGCTGTAGGAATCATAGATACATGATTTCTCTCTATATATTCATATATGTATATATATATACACACACACAAACACATACAATTTACTCTCACAAAACAATGAAAGGTGCTTTTGTTGTGACCTTTAATATTCTATTCTAGAAAACAAAGATAGAAAAGTAAACCATGAAACTTCCATGTAAACTTGAATGGGAGAAGCAAAGGCACTGTCCTTTTATATTCTCAGCTTATTAGTGAAACAACCAAGGAAGTTTAAATAGTATTTAAACCTGTAACTGTGTTAGAAAGTAGGAAGAGTTATCATCCATGAGTCAGAAACATCAAAGAAAGCCTGGTGGATGGAACTGCTAAATCTGCTTGGTTATTCTGAGAAACAGCAGCATCAATGGTAACAAAATCAAGGGGACCTCCAGAAAGTCACCCACACTTCCTGAGGATTCAACACCATTTAAACCTTAATTAGCCACCATTCAACACTAATGCAGCCTGTATTCAACATAAATATTCAACCAAAGATCCAAGTTTAGTTACATCAAGCAGGAAGTTTCAGTGTTAGTTATACCAAGTGGAAAGTTAGTATGAGATAATGGCTGGATAAATAACTGAAAAAAAAAACAAAACAAAACTTATTTACCCTAATGAAATAAGACTGAGGAAAACATTACATTCATGTAGAAAATACATGTTTTGAGGGAGGAAAAAGTACCTATATAGAAGAAGCAGAAAGAAACTTTAGAAAAGATTTGTTTTGTGTTCTCAACATAAAATAAAACCAAACCTTCATAAACTTTAAAAAGCAGCAGATAAAAGAAGTGATGATAAGACAACACATTGATAAGAAAACATGAGGGGGTGAGAGGCAAGTAAAAACAGAAACCCTGCGCCCTGCAAGTGCGAAGCAAAACAGCCTCAAACATATACGTTGCAGAGGTGAAGCTGAATTATTTTCTTTTGGTTAGATGGCCATTACCATAATTACTATAGAAATGTTAAGACCTGAGTTAAGAGTAAATGTGGGCGGTCAGTGTTTTTAAAAAGATGCTGAATCCGGTTTGCCAGTATTTTATTGAGGATTTTTGCATCGATGTTCATCAGGGATATTGGTCTAAAATTATCTTTTTTTCTTGTGTCTCTGCCAGGCTTTGGTATCAGGATGATGTTGGCCTCATAAAATGAGTTAGGGAGGATTCCCTCTTTTTCTATTGATTGGAATAGTTTCAGAAGGAATGGTACCAACTCCTCCTTGTACCTCTGGTAGAATTCAGCTGTGAATCCATCTGGTCCTGGACTTTTTTTGGTTGGTAGGCTATTAATTATTGCCTCAATTTCAGAGCCTGCTATTGGTCTATTCAGGGATTCAACTTCTTCCTGGTTTAGTCTTGGAAGAGTGTAAGTGTCCAGGAAATTATCCATTTCTTCTAGATTTTCCAGTTTATTTGCGTAGAGGTGTTTATAGTATTCTCTGATGGTAGTTTGTATTTCTGTGGGGTCGGTGGTGATATCCCCTTTATCATTTTTAATTGCGTCGATTTGATTCTTCTCTCTTTTCTTCTTTATTAGTCTTGCTAGTGGTCTGTCAATTTTGTTGATCTTTTCAAAAAACCAACTCCTGGATTCATTGATTTTTTGGAGGGTTTTTTGTGTCTCTATCTCCTTCAGTTCTGCTCTGATCTTAGTTATTTCTTGCCTTCTGCTAGCTTTCGAATGTGTTTGCTCTTGCTTCTCTAGTTCTTTTAATTGCGATGTTAGAGTGTCAATTTTAGATCTCTCCTGCTTTCTCTTGTGGGCATTTAGTGCTATAAATTTCCCTCTACACACTGCTTTAAATGTGTCCCAGAGATTCTGGTATGTTGTATCTTTGTTCTCATTGGTTTCAAAGAACATCTTTATTTCTGCCTTCATTTCGTTATGTACCCAGTAGTCATTCAGGAGCAGGTTGTTCAGTTTCCATGTAGTTGAGCAGTTTTGATTGAGTTTCTTAGTCCTGAGTTCTAGTTTGATTGCACTGTGGTCTGAGAGACAGTTTGTTATAATTTCTGTTCTTTTACATTTGCTGAGGAGTGCTTTACTTCCAATTACGTGGTCAATTTTGGAGTAAGTACGATGTGGTGCTGAGAAGAATGTATATTCTGTTGATTTGTGGTGGAGAGTTCTATAGATGTCTATTAGGTCTGCTTGCTGCAGAGATGAGTTCAATTCCTGGATATCCTTGTTAACTTTCTGTCTTGTTGATCTGTCTAATGTTGACAGTGGAGTGTTGAAGTCTCCCATTATTACTGTATGGGAGTCTAAGTCTCTTTGTAAGTCTCTAAGGACTTGCTTTATGAATCTGGGTGCTCCTGTATTGGGTGCATATATATTTAGGATAGTTAGCTCTTCCTGTTGAATTGATCCCTTTACCATTATGTAATGGCCTTCTTTGTCTCTTTTGATCTTTGATGGTTTAAAGTCTGTTTTATCAGAGACTAGTATTGCAACCCCCGCTTTTTTTTTGTTCTCCATTTGCTTGGTAAATCTTCCTCCATCCCTTTATTTTGAGCCTATGTATGTCTCTGCGTGTGAGATGGGTCTCCTGAATACAGCAGACTGATGGGTCTTGACTCTTTATCCAATTTGCCAGTCTGTGTCTTTTAATTGGAGCATTTAGTCCATTTACATTTAAGGTTAAGATTGTTATGTGTGAACTTGATCCTGCCATTATTAACTGGTTATTTTGCTCATTAGTTGATGCAGTTTCTTCCTAGCCTAAATGGTCTTTACATTTTGGCATGTTTTTGCAATGGCTGGTACCGGTTGTTCCTTTCCATGTTTAGTGCTTTCCATGTTCCTTTCCATGTTCCTTTCCATGTTCCTTTCCATGTTTAGTGCTTCCTTCAGGGTCTCTTATAAGGCAGGCCTAGTGGTGACAAAATCTCTAAGCATTTGCTTATCCATAAAGGATTTTATTTCTCCTTCACTTATGAAACTTAGTTTGGCTGGATATGAAATTCTGGGTTGAAAATTCTTTTCTTTAAGAATGTTGAATATTGGCCCCCACTCTCTTCTGGCTTGGAGAGTTTCTGCCGAGAGATCTGCTGTTAGTCTGATGGGCTTCCCTTTGTGGGTAACCCGACCTTTCTCTCTGGCTGCCCTTAAGATTTTTTCCTTCATTTCAACTTTGGTGAATCTGGCAATTATGTGTCTTGGAGTTGCTCTTCTCGAGGAGTATCTTTGTGGCGTTCTCTGTATTTCCTGGATTTGAATGTTGGCCTGCCCTACTAGGTTGGGGAAGTTCTCCTGGATGATATCATGAAGAGTGTTTTCCAACTTGGTTCCATTTTCCCCCTCACTTTCAGGCACCCCAATCAGACGTAGATTTGGTCTTTTTACGTAATCCCATACTTCTTGCAGGCTTCGTTCATTTCTTTTTCTTCTTTTTTCTTTTGGTTTCTCTTCTCGCTTCATTTCATTCATTTGATCCTCAATCGCTGATACTCTTTCTTCCAGTTGATCGAGTCGGTTACTGAAGCTTGTGCATTTGTCACGTATTTCTCGTGTCATGGTTTTCATCTCTTTCATTTCGTTTATGACCTTCTCTGCATCAAAAAGCTTATCCACCATGATCAAGTGGGCTTCATCCCTGGGATGCAAGGCTGGTTCAACATTCGCAAATCAATAAACATAATCCAGCATATAAACAGAACCAAAGACAAGAACCACATGATTATCTCAATAGATGCAGAAAAGGCTTTTGACAAAATTCAACAGCCCTTCATGCTAAAAACGCTCAATAAATTCGGTATTGATGGAACGTACCTCAAAATCATAAGAGCTATTTATGACAAACCCACAGCCAATATCATACTGAATGGGCAAAAACTGGAAAAATTCCCTTTGAAAACTGGCACAAGACAGGGATGCCCTCTCTCACCACTCCTATTCAACATAGTGTTGGAAGTTCTGGCTAGGGCAATTAGGCAAGAGAAAGAAATCAAGGGTATTCAGTTAGGAAAAGAAGAAGTCAAATTGTCCCTGTTTGCAGATGACATGATTGTATATTTAGAAAACCCCATTGTCTCAGCCCAAAATCTCCTTAAGCTGATAAGCAACTTCAGCAAAGGCTCAGGATACAAAATTAATGTGCAAAAATCACAAGCATTCTTATACACCAGTAACAGACAAACAGAGAGCCAAATCAGGAATGAACTTCCATTCACAATTGCTTCAAAGAGAATGAAGTACCTAGGAATCCAACTTACAAGGGATGTAAAGGACCTCTTCAAGGAGAACTACAAACCACTGCTCAGTGAAATAAAAGAGGACACAAACAAATGGAAGAACATACCATGCTCATGGATAGGAAGAATCAATATCGTGAAAATGGCCATACTGCCCAAGGTAATTTATAGATTTAATGCCATCCCCATCAAGCTACCAATGAGTTTCTTCACAGAATTGGAAAAAACTGCTTTAAAGTTCATATGGAACCAAAAAAGAGCCCGCATCTCCAAGACAATCCTAAGTCAAAAGAACAAAGCTGGAGGCATCACGCTACCTGACTTCAAACTATACTACAAGGCTACAGTAACCAAAACAGCATGGTACTGGTACCAAAACAGAGATATAGACCAATGGAACAGAACAGAGTCCTCAGAAATAATACCACACATCTACAGCCATCTGATCTTTGACAAACCTGAGAGAAACAAGAAATGGGGAAAGGCTTCCCTATTTAATAAATGGTGCTGGGAAAATTGGCTAGCCATAAGTAGAAAGCTGAAACTGGATCCTTTCCTTACTCCTTATACGAAAATTAATTCAAGATGGATTAGAGACTTAAATGTTAGACCTAATACCATAAAAATCCTAGAGGAAAACCTAGGTAGTACCATTCAGGACATAGGCATGGGCAAAGACTTCATGTCTAAAACACCAAAAGCAATGGCAGCAAAAGCCAAAATTGACAAATGGGATCTCATTAAACTAAAGAGCTTCTGCACAGCAAAAGAAACTACCATCAGAGTGAACAGGCAACCTACAGAATGGGAAAAAATTTTTGCAATCTACTCGTCTGACAAAGGGCTAATATCCAGAACCTACAAAGAACTCAAACAAATTTACAAGAAAAAAACAAACAACCCCATCCAAAAGTGGGCAAAGGATATGAACAGACATTTCTCAAAAGAAGACATTCATACAGCCAACAGACACATGAAAAAATGCTTATCATCACTGGCCATCAGAGAAATGCAAATCAAAACCACAATGAGATACCATCTCACACCAGTTAGAATGGCGATCATTAAAAAGTCAGGAAACAACAGGTGCTGGAGAGGATGTGGAGAAATAGGAACACTTTTACACTGTTGGTGGGATTGTAAACTAGTTCAATCATTACGGAAAACAGTATGGCGATTCCTCAAGGATCTAGAACTAGATGTACCATATGACCCAGCCATCCCATTACTGGGTATATACCCAAAGGATTATAAATTATGCTGCTATAAAGACACATGCACACGTATGTTTATTGCAGCACTATTCACAATAGCAAAGACTTGGAATCAACCCAAATGTCCATCAGTGACAGACTGGATTAAGAAAATGTGGCACATATACACCATGGAATACTATGCAGCCATAAAAAAGGATGAGTTTGTGTCCTTTGTAGGGACATGGATGCAGCTGGAAACCATCATTCTTAGCAAACTATCACAAGAACAGAAAACCAAACACCGCATGTTCTCACTCATAGGTGGGAACTGAACAATGAGATCACTTGGACTCAGGAAGGGGAACATTACACACCGGGGCGTATCATGGGGAGGGGGGAGGGGGGAGGGATTGCATTGGGAGTTATACCTGATGTAAATGATGAGTTGATGGGTGCAGCACACCAACATGGCATAAGTATACATATGTAACAAACCTGCACGTTATGCACATGTACCCTACAACTTAAAGTATAATAATAATAAATAATTTTTTTTTTTAAAAAAAAGATGCAACATGTGTCCACTATCTCGACTGAGTAGCCAAACATACACTAAAGGAACAGAATTTCTTCTGAAGAAAACACATGAGAATACTAAGAAACCACATGTCTTATTAAAAAAAAAAAAAAAAAAAAAAAAAAAAAAAAAAGCTGTTCCGTGGGTGGTTGGCATTGAGCAATTTGTATTTAAAAAATTGCAATGATTGCAGTGAGCTGAGATCCGGCCACTGCACTCCAGCCTGGGCGACAGAGCGAGACTCCATCTCAAAAAAAAAAAAAAAAAAAAAAAAAAAAAAAAAAAAAAAAAAAAAAAAAAAAAAATTTCAATGAGGGCAACATTCTAGCCCAGAGTTTGGGTAATTTTTGGTGACAGTTGGTAGAAGCAAAAAATGTTATGAGAAACAATTTGTGCAGGTATGGGTGATTAATTCCAACTATGGTGTTAGGAAATGAAGATCATATTACTGCAAAGTGAGCTTCCTTCTAATTTATTATTTGCTTGCATGACAATAAGTAGAATCAGAAACATACAGAGAAATTTATACACAGAAAATTGTTCTTTAAACAACAGTCCTTTTATTTATTGGGACAAGCGTTACAATTGCAAGGATGAGAGTTAATTTCCATTCAGAAGCAATTCATCTCAGTTTCCATTAACCAGCTTAGAGTGTGGTTCAAACTGCAGTTAATTTTATTTATGTGAGGCTTCTGGCTTCTAGGTGTTGATTTAAGAGCAAAATGTTAAATAAGCCTCTCAACTTCCCCTGGTCATCCCAAAATTTAAGTGACAGGGGTGGAAGTGAAGGAGGGTTTGAGATAGGAATGAAAACTAAAGTCTCATATTCTTGATGATAAAATATATTCTGTGATGTATGGGAGGCAGGGAAAAACTAGCAACTCCATTTTTGCATTTCATTAAAAAAAAATCTATGGATTTCTCTTCTGTGTTTGAGGGTAAAGCAAGTGCTCAGAAATGAATTACTCTTCCTTCAGGTCACCTGAACCGTATGGTGACTTGTTTTCATTTGGAAATAAGATTTATACTTTAATCACAACAGTCAGGCTCTGGAAAACTGTACTGATATCATGCAGTTCTCAATGCAAGCTTGGGCAGAGTTCTGCCTTTGAGGGGAAACTTCTCCCAGTGAAGCCATTCTGTTGCTAAACCTTCTTGTATGAAGTTAAATTTATTTTTCACAACATTTTGTTTTGTAGCAAATCATACTGCAGAGAGGCTCTGGTTCAGCAGAAACTGAAAAAGATTCATTACCCAAGACATTCCTCTAAGCTTGCCTAACTTAGACAAGTTTCTTTCTGACTCTAGACTCTTGACTTCCCTTTTCGTAAAACATTTACTTTAGAAGACATGTAAATTCTCTTTCTGCTCCTTTGAGATGTAAATATTTTAGAAAGTCTCCTGCCAGTTTTACAAGCCAAGAGTGTCTTTCTCCAGGACCCCGAAGCTATCCTTTTGAAATGTAATCATCAAGAAAGTTAAAGCTTCTATCAACCCAGGCTCTAAGGAAAGGGTAGGAGTCTAACTTCAATGGGTGCCTATTAGCAAACACAGGTGGTCTTATTACAGAGAAAAACACACACTCAGGAATAACTCCATGTGCTCCACACACTGCATCAATCAGCCTCTTCTCTAACACCCTCCAGTAGTCTTCTGTTAGCTCACAGCAGTACTTAAAAATCTTCCCACCTTTTGTTTCAATGAAGTTGAGTTCAAACTCAGCCCTGGCATCTCTTACCTGTTGCAATAGCCTTGAATAAAGTCTTCCTTATCTGTTTAACTTTGGTGGAATTTTGCTTTGACACTTATGGACTGCATGTTTGTGCCCACACCACCCCAATCCCAAATTCATATGTTGAAACTTTAGCCTCCAATGGGACAGTATTAGAAGGTAGAATCTTTGGGAGGTAATTAGGTTTAGATGCAGTCATCATAGTGGAGTCGCCATGATCAAATTAGTGTTCTTATATGAAGGGAAAGAGACTAGAAAACACTCTCTGCCGTACCCCTCAACCCCAGTGCATACACCAAGGAAGGCCATGTGATAACAGGGAAGAGGGACCTCACAAGAACCTGACTTAGGCACCCAAATGCGAATGTCTGTGGTTTGGCATGAAAGCCTCTTATGGAACATTATAAATCCTACAGTT
Source organism: Macaca nemestrina (assembly GCF_043159975.1). Taxonomy (NCBI): domain Eukaryota; kingdom Metazoa; phylum Chordata; class Mammalia; order Primates; family Cercopithecidae; genus Macaca; species Macaca nemestrina. Next base: position 35,996,223 of record NC_092128.1, on the reverse strand, counting down.
CTATAGTGCCTTATAGGATTAGGTGACTAGGAAGACATTTGGTAGAGGAGAAGGATAGGTTGGGGCGAGAGAAAAATCTATTTGGAGGTAGTGGTAGGTCTTCATCACTTCATATATTCAATCTTAATGAAGCTAGCACAATAAAACCATGAATTACATTTTATTATTCGTGTAACTATTTTGTTACACGTAGTTTGACAACTTCTGCTGTTAATAACACATTCTGTTTTGTTTTCTTTCAGGAAACTTACTAGCTGGGGTGAGGGAGAAATATTTGTGTCTCCCACATTCCACATCATACTGGTTGTTGGAGAGTGGTGGTATAAGCCAGGAGGAACTTCCTAGTCTCACCTTAATTGCTTCTGACTTAATATAGTGACATTAGGAGTGCTATTTTTTGGAAGCATCTTTGGACTTAGAGAAGATTGTACTTACTCATCTGGAGGCCTCCAGTGGCTGTCTAGTATGAATTGAACTTTTAAAAATTTATTAAAAACTAAAAGAGCTGTGGAAATGTTAGCTACATCATTAATTAAATTATTTCTCGAGAGTACTTTTTGTTGCTGTTTGTCTTACAAACCATTCCCATAGGACATAATTAAACCCAAGAGGTTGTTTGTGTGTGTGTTGTGGAGGCAGGCGGAGTTAGGAGAGGAGTGGAGTAGAGTTTGGAACAAAAAAAGTGGTAACATCGTAATCAACAGCTATTATTGGACTGCCCCACTATCCTAGAAATATTAATAGCACAATTTAGTAGCTGAAGCTCAATTTCACATATAACAGTAAATTACGTAATGCCTCTAAAGTTGTAAGTAAAGTGAAAGTGAAAGTTAGTCTTTCTTGATGATGAAATACTTTCAGAATTCTGGAAAGAATGAAGGAGGCTATAAGGTTGGGATTGGGGTCTGTGTGGTGAGAGATGGGAAACTCCTGGTTATGATGAAAGTAAGTTTTGATGTCTGAGTAAAAATAAAGCATTTTCTCTAACTCAATGGCAAAGCAGAACTAGATGCAAATTGATCTTTTCCAGAACTTATACATGTCAGAGTCTGCAACTGTTTTGAGGCATTTTAGGTAGAGCTCACTAGAGGCTTTCTTTGAAGATCTGGGTTGAAGCAGTTGCTTCAAGTTTTGGAGGCTCCCATCATATCAAGGTCCTAAATTATATTGTAGATTACTGCAATACTAGTCACTGCAACATTTCAGAGTCAAAAGTTTTTCATATATATTCACTGCTTGGGAAAAAGACCTGCTTCTGGAACCCACAGAAGTGGATATTTTCCTGATAGCCCCTTTTGTCTGATAAGTGAATATTAAAGGTTAAGGTTTAAAGTCATTCTTCATCTGGTCCCTCACAAACTACTTCTGAGTCAATTTTAAAAACAAAGGGCTTTGTTTTTAGGACAGAAATCTTTCTTTCTCTTTTTTTTTTTTTGAGACGGAGTCTTGCTCTGTCGTGGCCCAGGCTGGAGCGCAGTGGCCGGATCTCAGCTCACTGCAAGCTCCGCCTCCCGGGTTTACGCCATTCTCCTGCCTCAGCCTCCTGGGTAGCTGGGACTACAGGCGCCCGCCACCTCGCCCGGCTAGTTTTTTGTATTTTTTTTTAGTAGAGACGGGGTTTCACCGTGTTAGCCAGGATGGTCTCGATCTCTTGACCTCGTGATCCGCCCGTCTCGGCCTCCCGAAGTGCTGGGATTACAGGCTTGAGCCACCGCGCCCCGCCGGACAGAAATCTTTCTAGCACAGAAACTCCACCCCACTAGGGAGTCCAAGCTTAGTGAACAAGCATCTCCAGAGATAGGTGAAGGTAGGACACAGGAGCTGTCTTCTGCTCACTTGTAATAACAGGGATTTCCCCAATTTCTGAGTAGTTAACTCAATGTTTATGAGGTCCATACGAATTCTTCTGCATTGTTAACCCAAGTCAGTTATTAAACTCATATCTAACAAACATTTAAAAATTATGTTTTTAAACACTTTATTTATTGATAATACCTTATTTCTTTACAACACTTAATCCTTTTGAAATATTTTCACAAACATTATTTTAATCTAACTTGTTAGCTACCACCCACCCATTCGTTCTTGTATTTATTCTGTCAACAAATAGTTTTAAATAATTATTAAGTGCCAGACACAACCGCATGAGTTACATATTTGTGAATTTGTTTTTGGATCGAGGAAACTGAAGGTAATGGAGATTAAATTACTTGTTTAGGAGCACAAAGCTAGTAATTTTTAGATTCAGAGTTTGCACCCAGAAAGTAAGACAAATTTGGTACTCTTCTTGTTAAAAAAACTTTCAGATTTTGAAGAGGGGTTTACAAAATGATCCGCCTATCATTTGCCTGTGCAAATGACCAAGATGCAGTGCCTGTTGCTGCTAAGTTAAGTTTGAGCTTTGAAGTTTGTTGTTGTTGTTCTTGTTTCTTGAGAATTAAATCTTCCATGTAAGTGGGAAGGCTAGCTCAGGAACTAGAGAAATATTGTGATATATCTGTTTTTCATCATTTCTAGAATGGCAGGAAGTAGAATAAAAGAACTGTTAGGCTCTACATAATGTCAATTTATATCATCTAATGACATGTTTGTGGATCTAAAACTATATAATCATCACTTTTTGATTGATATATGTCTTGGAAGATTAGCATAAAATAAACTTTGTGCTGTTATTTAAGGACATTCTCTAAGAAGCTCACTCACCGTGTTCTAAAACAATTCCATTCTCTAACCATTTTTAAATATTTTTTGGAGACATAGTCTAACTCTGTTGCCCAAGCTGGAGTGCAGTGGTGCAATCTTAGCCAACTGCAACCTTTACCTCCCAGGTTCAAGCGATTCTCCCACCTCAACCTTCCAAGTAGCTGGGATTACAGGTGCTCACCACCATGCCTGGCTAATCTTTGTATTTTTAGTAGAGACGGGTTTACCATGTAGGGCAGGCTGGTCTCAAACTCCTTACCTCAGGTGATCCACCCGCCTCAGCCTCCCAAAGTGCTGGGATTACAAGTGTGAGCCACCGCACTTGGCCCCTTTTCCTATCTTTTATAACTTTATTGTCATTTAAAAAAAATTAGTGGCACAGGAAATTTAAATGATTTGGACAATGTCTATACACATGAACAGGCTTAGATTTAGATTCAGCCATAGCATTAGGCAATAGTGGTAGTGCTAATATTAGAAGTTACATTAATTCTGTATCTACTTGTTATTATTCTTTTAGAGAAGACAATCATGCTTCATAAATGTATAGTTGCAACCAGCTTTTATTGTAGTATTTATGTACCAAAGAACTGTTGCCATATACATGTCAGGATAAAGGAGGTTATGCTGTAGTAACACATTATTCATGAATTTCAGTGGTTAATACAATAAAACTTTATTACATAGTCAAAGAAGCACAGAAGAAGCCCTGCTTCACAGTTGTCAAGGGTCCTGGTTAAGGGAGGAACTGACATCTCAACATGAGATTCAGGGTTTGCTGCAGTATCAGAAAAAGGAGACTGGAGAATTGCACAGGGTTTTTTGTTTTTGTTTCTGTTTTTCCTGACCTCACTCTGGAAGTGACATGTTATTTTTACTCATGCTTTTGTGATACCTGTATCACTTGTATGGGATCTGAGAGTACAGAAGATGGAAAAGTGTATAAGCCAATTATCTGGATAAAAGAGAATGGAACTGACTACTCAATTCTCTATATAATCCCACTTAGATAAAGATTTGTGCTTATCAATTCATCTTTCTTTACCTTGTTGATACATAATTGAGAAATCATTTCATTACATACTTAAATATAATAATTCCACTAGCTCTGAGAACAAGGAAGACAGACTTGCCCTTGTAATTGATGCCCCCAGCATGAAATATTCTTTAACAGCCACATCTAATTTATGATTCATTAAAAGTCAATGATTTTAGTAATAATCTTTTCAGAATGACTGTAAAATGATTTGCTTTCAAATATTAAGTCTAAGACCTAATGGCGGTGTTTTGTCCTGATTAGTCAATTTCTTCAGTTAGTTTTTGCGGGGATTCTACATCCCTAAACTATTTTAGTCTTTTATAAAACTTTTCCTTAGATTTTACTTCAAGTTGGAAAATAGTTATACCTACCCAAATAAAGTTTTTTTTTTTTTTTTTTTTTTTTTTTTTTAGACAGAATCTCGCTCTGTCGCCCAGGCTGGAGTGCAGTGGCCAGATCTCAACTCACTGCAAGCTCCGCCTCCTGAGTTTACGCCATTCTCCTGCCTCAGCCTCCCCAGTAGCTGGGACTACAGGCGCCCGCCACCTCGACCGGCTAGTTTTTTGTATTTTTTAGTAGAGACGGGGTTTCGCCGTGTTAGCCAGGATGGTCTTGATCTCCTGACCTCATGATCCGCCCGTCTCGGTCTCCCAAAGTGCTAGGATTACAGGCTTGAGCCACAGCCAGAAGACAGTGTGACGATTCCTCAAGGCTCTAGAACCAGAAATACCATTTGACCCAGCAATCCCATTACTGGGTATATACCCAAAGGATTATAAATCACTCTACTACAAAGATACATGCACACATATGTTTATTGCACCACTATAGTTCACAATAGCAATGACTTGGAACCAACCAAAATGCCCATCAATGATAGACTGGATAAACAAAATGTGGCACATATACACCATGGAATACTATGCAGCCATAAAAAAGGATGAGTTCATGTTCTTTGCATGGACATGGATGAAGCTGGAAAACCATCATTCTCAGCAAACTAACACAGGAACAGAAAACCAACACAGCATGTTCTCACTTACAAGTGGGAGTTGAATAATGAGATCACCTGGACAGAAAGGGAAACATCGCACACTGGGGTGCGTTGAGGGGTCAGGGGGCTAGGAGAGGCATAGCATTAGGAGAAATACCTAAAGTAGGTGATGGATTGATGGGTGCAGCAAACCACCATGGCCCATGTATACCTATGTAACAAACCTGCATGTTCTGTACATATATCCCAGAACTTAAAGTATAATTAGAAAAATAAAAAATAAAAAGAAACAAACTGTTGACACACACACAAGGTTTAAATGTGTGTGTATGTTGCTTCTTTTGCTCAACACTGTGTATGTGTAATTCATATTGCTGTAACTGTAATTCATTCACTTATTGCTGTTCTATTATATAAATATACCAGAATTTAATTATCTGTTCTACTTTTGATAGGCTGTTGGGTATTTTCCAGTTTGGGACAAAAAAAAAAAAAATAGATTCCTTTCTGTGCTAAGAATTAAGTACTCAGAATTCATTAGCATCTTGAAAAGTAGAAAATGTATTGTTAACTGAAAAAAGTCACCCACCTTTTATAAGCAGAAGAAAGGAAGAAACTATCAATTATTCACATAATGGTTGATACAAAGACAATGAAATGTGTTTTTCAATAGTTTTTCTCTCACAAAGAATATAATCCATCTGTGTCTCCGAATTAATAAAACAAGGGTAATCATGTTGTCCTCTATTCTAGAGCATTGGACCAAGATTAGCAAGGTAACATTGGTAAGTTGCTTTGAGAATCTCAGATGAAGGGCATCAAGTTAGCTAAATAGTGATTACAATATACTCACACACATGCAATGTATACACACATATACTTATGTGTGCATATGTTTATAATGAGTTTTACATGTCCCTGTGTTATCTGGAAATGGGTTTCTCAACATCAACACTATTGACATTTTGGTCTAGACAATTCTTTGTTGTGGTTATTGTCCTGTGAACTGAAGGATGTTTAGCAGCATCCTTGGTCTCTACCCACTAGATGCTAGTGGCGACCCTTCCTCCAGCTGTGACAATAAAAAATATCTTTAGACATTGCCAAATATCCCCTAGAGAGAAAAGTTATCCCTATCTAGAATCACTGATTTAGAGGCAAAGACAGCAAGCACCAATTTGAGGAAGTAAAAATATAAGAAAGAAAATTCATTGATTAAGCTAAAAGAAAGCCTTTAAACTGAAAAGAGAAAAAATGATGATTTTTTAAAAGTGATAGTTTATCCTCATTAACTGTGTGACCCTAGACAAATGATTTTCACCTCCCAGAGCCTCAATTTCTCATGGGCAGGGTGAAGACAATTAGTTTTAGTACATGTGTTTCATGCAAAGGTGAAATGAGATAATATATATAAAGCACTTTGCAAGTCATTCAGTCCATAATAAGTACCCAATAAAATGGTAGCTCTAAAAGAAAACGAGAAAAGAGACACATCTCCTTTTGTTCTTTCCATTTGTCTACAACTTGGAGAATATTTGTATGAAGCCCCCAAGTCACCTTCAGACTCAGGAGATAGCACTGTGCATGTGTTAATATGTATAGAAATGAAATATGGGAATCACATCTGAGTCCATATGAATGCATTCCTTCCAAACCAATAATTTAGTGAACTTCTCATTTGCTTGTAATGCCTATAGTACTAAAAGACCGTATTTTAAAACTATAGATATGGGCTTTTCTTTTTCCTTTTTTGAGACCTGTACTCAAGCTATGGTAACCAAGGATTTCAAAACAACACTGACAATAGTTGATGTGGTTTCATTGTGTCCCTACCCAAATCTTACATTGAATTGTAATCCCCATAATCCCCACATGTCTAGGGAGATACCTGATGGGAGGTGATTGGATCATGAGGGTGGTTTTCCCCATGCTGTTCTTGTGATAGTGAGTGAGTTCTCATGAGATCTAATGGTTTATTAGGGTCTCTCCGCGCTTTTCTCTTCACTCCTCTCTCTCCTGCAGCCATGTGAAGAAGGTCCTTGCTTCCCCTTCACCTTTTGCTATGATTGTAAGTTTCCTGAGGCCTCCCCAGCCATGTGGAACTGTGAGTCAATTAAAGCTCTCTCTTTTATAAAATGAAAAAAATTGATAGTTTAAGGGAGACACTTCTTTTAGACCTTGATAGGCTGACTCAAAAATTTATAATAGAGTATAAAAAAAACAAGAATTACAGATAATTTTGAACAAAATCAGAAATTTTTCTCTTTTGATTAGTTGTTATATTAACACTATAATATCGGTATAGAAATAGACAAATAAAACAATGAAATATGATAGAGAACCTAGAGATCCAAATACAAGAAACCCCTAAAATTTGTGAAATCCGGGGCAAGTGTGCAAAAGTATGTGGTGGTGCAGGAAAAGCAGGTCTCTGACTACCACTCTTGAGACTTCATCCACCCTTGTTATCTTCTTATTCCCCAGTGTTTCATGCACACATATGTGTGGACACCAGAGCTCTAGCCTATATAGCTAAGTTTTCACACACACACACACACACACACACACACACACACACACACACTCCAAAACAGCCTCCACTTGACCAACCCTCATGCTTAGAAGTATGCCTATTAGTGACATTGTCTTCCCTCCTTGGTGGAAACAGATTGTGCAGGTCCTATAAGTAAGCTCAGAGTTATTTGGGTAGGAAATTCTAACATCTGGGGTATCATCAGGTAGGTTTAAAATTGAGGCATGGATTCTGAATGGAAATGTCCCTAGTCTTGCAGTCTCTTTTCACCATACGAAGGGATATGGCAGGAGGAAGGGCTGATTAGAGCCTTTGAAGTATGCATCCTAAGCCAGAGGTTCCTCTTCTGGAACCTATGGGTGGAATTGTACAAAATATATGAAGACCCTTTTCTATGACAGAGTCTTTCAAATCAGTGGGGGAAAACCAGAGCATTCAACAAACAGTATTGGTATAATTGATTGTCCGTAAAGAAAAAATAAAATTATACCTTTTTCTGACAGCAGCACAAAATACATTCAAGCTATATTGAATATTAAAATATTAAAAGCAAAGGTGAAAAGCTTTTTTGAAAAAATATAAGATAATAACTGATCTCAGGAAGCATAACATGTTAGACTATAGGAGAAAATCAGATATGTCACAAAGACTATCACCACAGATTCATAATTGACATCCTGTGGAGAAATTTATAAGAAGAATCTATTATTTTGCATGCACTAGGTTATAGTTTAGAACTTAATTCAAAGAGTTTTAAATTTGTTTCAATGAACAATGTGTTCTGTGAAGGGGCTATGTCTGCAAAATAACCCCCAAATACCAAGGAGCTAAGAAACCAAAGAACAAGGAAGACAAATCCAGTTTGTTGGCAAAGGGTATTTTACTGGGGGAGAACTTGCAGACAGAAGTGTGGTCTTGGGTGACAGCAAGACAGGTAGACTTTGGCATTGTTAATCCCCAGACTCAGGGCTTACATATCATAGAGAAAGGATATATGTGGTATAAAGACAATTAAAGGCAACCTTCCAGGACAGGCAAGAACACTATGTGGAATGTAGCCTATAAGTTGTGCAATAACATCAAAGTTGACATGTTCTTACACTAGGTACAGCAAATAAAGTAAGAACCAGGAGGCATTCATGGGACTAGGGCTACACAAAAATCTACAAGGCAGAGAGCATCCAAAATGGAGTCACTGTTGTCACCACAAATGCAACTGTTGTAGCTACGTGGTATTGTTTGGATATTTGTCCCCTCCACATCTCATGCTGAAATTTGATTTCCGTGTTCATGATGGGGTCTGGTAAGAGGTGTGTGGGTCATAGGAGCAAATCCCTCATGAATGGCTTAGTGTCATCCTAGCATCAGTGAATTTCTCACTCTCAGTTGCCATGAGATCTGGCTGCTGGAAAAAAGCCTGGTGCCTCCTCTTCTTTCTTTCATTCTCTCTTGCCATGTGAAAGCAGCTCCTCTCTGCCTTCTGCCATGATTAAAAGTTTCCTGAGGCCCTCACCAGAAGGAGATGCTGGTGCCATGCTTCCTGTACAACCTGCAGAAATGCAAGCCAAATGAACCTCTTTTCTTGGTAAATTACCTAGTCCCAGGTATCCCTTTATAGCAATGCAAATGTGTGAAGACATTACCCTACTGAGGCAGGATTGACTGCCCCCACCTCCCAAAATTTGGTTCAGATGTTAGTCTCATGCACCAAAAATGTATGTAAAGTTTTATTACTCACTTATTAAAGCTTTCTGAAGAGAGCATGTCAGGAACATAAGTGGGTTTGAAAGCCTAAAACCCCAGTCTAATCATGAGAAAAACATCAGACAAAAACCAATGGAGCGACGTTCTACAAAATATCTGATAAACACTCCTAAAAATTGTTAACGTAATCAGAAACCAGAAAACTCTGAGAAGCTGTCAACCTAGAGGAGCCTAAGAAGACAGGACAACTAATTATAATGTGGTCTTCTGGATGAGATCCTGGGACAGACATAAGACATTAGGGAAAACTAAGAAAATATGACTGAAGAATGGACTGGAGTTAATAATGTACTAATTTATTTCATAAACTGTAACAAATGACTATACTAATATATTAACGATAAAGAAAATTATGTGGAAAATGTGTGGGAACTCTGGGCCGGGCATGGTGGCTCACACCTCTAATTCCAGGATTTGGGAGGCCAAGATGGGCAGAACATTTGAGATCAGGAGTTCAAGACCAGCCTGACCACCATGGTAAAACCCTGTCTCTACTAAAAATACAACAACAACAACAACAAATAGCCGGATGTGGTGGTGCATGCCTGTAGTCCCAGCTACTCGGGAGACTGAGGCAGGAGAATGGCTTGAACCTGGGAGGCTGAGGTTGCAGTGAGCTGAGATTGTGACACTGCATTCCAGCCTGGGTGACAGAGTAAGACTCTGTCTCAAAAAGAAAAAAAGAAGAAGGAAAGAAATATGTGGGAACTGTGTACTATCTTTGCAATTTAGATTTTTGCAAAATCTAAAACTGTTCTAAAAAATAAAGTTTATTTTAAAAACTTTAACTTTATTAAAACTTTATTTTAGAAAACTAGGACCAATGGGTCCAAGAAAGAGGATGCAATTCACTCACAAGGATTATTCTTATAAGGAAATTTGGCGTGTGAGAAATGTAGTTTTACAAACCAATGAGAAAATACTAAATTTCTCAAATAATATTACTGAGGGAATAGATTTATTCATACTAATAAAGTAAAAATATATTCCTATTGTCAGTATCTACAAAAATATATTTTAAATTGGTTAAAAACAAATGTGAAAAGCAAAAATTAAACATTTTAAAAGAGATCACAGAGAAAAATTACAATAGTGGAATAGGGAAAACTTTTCTTAAATAAGACACACATAGAATAAAACTTAAAGAAATGGGTTAATTTGATGAAATTAATAAGAATTTAAAGTTATTTAAATGAAGGTATAAAGCTAAAACCTTCAATTTGATAAAAAAACAAATAAACAAATGCAAAAGACAGTAATTCACCAGAAAGAAATATATGCAACTCAGACAAGTGACAAAGGACTACAAATAAGAATGCATAAAGAAATTCTTCAGAGTAGTAAGTAGAAGCCAAACAACTCAATAGAAAAATAAATGGGAAAAATATATGAACAGGCAATTTATGGAAAAAGAAATAAAAAAATTCATTCTTATTAATCATCAGGAAAATGCAAACTTAAATCATGAAGTGATAATTATCCATCCATCAAGTTGCCCCAGATTATAAGAAAAGAATATCAACTGTTGCAAAAGAATGAAGGTATATAGAAGTTATCAGGAATTTTTGTGGGAATGGAAATTGCCATAACTACTTTAGAGGGCTACTTGGCCATGTATAGTAAAGTTGTACACATAACACTAGATATCTGCTGTACAGAAATTCTCACACAGGTGCACAAAAAATCACAAATAAGACTTTTCATGGTAGTATCATTTGCAATAAGGAACCACTGGAAATGATTTCAATGTCTATTAGTCAGTTCTAAGGTTTTGAAAGCATCCCCCAAAAAGCATGTGTTGGGAATTTAATCCCCTAAGCAATGGTGTCGGGTGGTGGGGTCTAATTAGAGGTGATTGGGCCACGACAGCTCTGCCCTCGTGAATGGCTTACTGCTATTTTTGTGGGAGTGAGTTTCTTATAAAAAGGTGAGTGTGTCTCCGCTTTTGTTCTCTCTCTCACCCTCTTGTCTTCTGCTATGAGATGATTCAGGAAGAAGACCCTCCCTAGATGCCAGGCCCTCAATCTTGGACTTCCCAGACCTCTGAACTACGAACTAATAAGTTTCTGTTATAAGTTACCAATCTTAGGTATTCTGTTATAGCAGCATAAAATTAAGTAATAAATTACCCAATTTCATGTACTCTGTTATAGCAGCACAGAATGGACTAAAACAGTGGGGTAAATGCAAATACTGCATGGCATACTCTTAGAAAGACATTTTCTACATTTTTTATATATGAATGAAAAACATGTATTTTTCATGATGTATCTTGAATATATAATGTTAAGAGAAATATACAAGTTGGAACAAGTGTATGAACATAAACAAATGACAAATCAATTTCAAATTATTTTTATCTAGTCATGAAAATAGATACTTAAAATTTTTAATTGGCAAAGTTCTTATTAATGTTGTTTGACTAAATATGGAAAAAGCAAAAAAAGTTTATTAGATGATTTTGGATAACATATAACAATCTTTCACTAACTAAAATTAGTAAAATTTTACTTTTTATGGAAACCTTCAAAAGTATACAATAGATTAGCTTGACAAAAATGGATAAAATGTAGAATTAAACTTTTATTTAATGTCTACCTCATGCTATTTCTTAAATTTATGAAGGTTATATCTTCTGAAAAATTATTTGTCATACAACATTTTACCTGAAGGCAATGATGCTGTTTTTCCATTTCTGTATCTCCTGTTCTTTGCTCAGTATCTAAGGCAGAGTAATAGTTTCAAAATTACTGAATGAAAGAATGAGTAGTGCATCTCAGTCACTATCATACAAAAGGCCAAACAGCTAGCTGCTCTGCCCTGGTAGCTATCACGTAATGTTCTTGAACATAGTAACATTATTCCAATATTCTGAATTATTTAACTTTTTTTGCCAATCAGATAAGTTTTAAAAAATATTCTACAGTTAAACCTTAAACAACATGAGGGTTAAGTGCGCCAACCCTCTGGGTAGTCAAACCACATATAACTTTTGATTCCTCTGAAACTTAACCACAAATAGCCGACTGTTGACCAGAAACCTTACCAATAACATAAAGAGTTAATTAACACATATTTTGTATATGTATTACATACTATAGTCTACAATAAAAGTAACCTAGAAAAAAGAAAATGTTATTAAGAAAATCGTAAGAAATAAAAAATATATTTTGCATTCATTAAGAGGATGTGTTAATAGATCAGGATAAAGATCTTCATTCTTCTTGTCTTGATGTTCATAGCCTGAGGAAGAGGAGGAAGAGAGGGGATTGGTCTTGCTGTCTCAGGGGTAGCAGAGGCAGAAGAACATCAAAGTGTAAGTGGACCTTTGCAGTTCAAACCTCTGTTGTTCTAAGGTAAACTGTACTTGTTTTTAAATACAAAGTTCTAAAACATTTTGTTAGAATAACTACCTTTACTTTCTGTAATTATTTCTACATATTAGATTAATATCTGTGATTATAATTAAATATATGCAATTAAATATAACATAAAACAGTAGTCCTCAATTGCAGGTACTTTTGTCTCTAATGGGACATTTGGCAAGGTCCATAGCTATGTTTGGTTGTCACGACTGAAGGGAGGCTGCTATTGGCATCTAGTGGGTAGAGGTCAGTGCTGCTGCTGCTAAATATCCTGCAATGCCTAGGATAGATTCCTCACACACACACAAAGACTTATCTGGACTAAAATGCCAATAATGCTAAAATGCCAAATAACCCTGATTTATACTGAAGGGAGAGGAAAAATGAAACATGAACATTCAAAGACTAAGTAGCAAGCTAGTTCTTCAAAGAGAGCAATATATAACAGAAATTAGAATTTCCTGAAATAAACTATTTCAGTGCATATTAAAAGCTTGTATGTTTTGTTTATTTGATTTGCTTATCTCCCTCAGTAAGAGTTGGTAGCAGTATCCCTGTTCTATTCACTAAACTTCAAAGGAATAGAAGTGGGGTAGAATCCTGCCCGAGGGCAAACACTTATCTATCTAGTGATTAGAAAGATGGAGTTTTTGCCTAGAATAGGTGAAGATTAAAGGCAAGCCCAAGGAGTCTGAGTCAAAAGAGAGTTAAAATCTGAATTTCCTGTTTCTGTGACCTGTAGATACATTATGGAGCTAAAACACGAAGTGCAAGTGAATAGTTACTGACATTTGGAAATAATTGCCTATAGGAGACGTAAGTTTTTATGAAAACATAATAATGCCAGATCCTGTCTCCATAGAGTATATGAGAACTGTATATGTAATTTCCCCTCATTTGTCTAAGCAATAGTGAAAAGTAAGCATGCAAAGGCAGTGGATATAGCTTTCATAAATACCATCGAACAGAGAAGGGAGATTTTTAAAAATGGAAGAATCATTTATAATCTCTTATAGTCAATGACAAGAGTTTAAGTATGTTAAAGGCCAAATAATAAATTACGTTTGGCTGACTTTGCATATTTTCCCATAGCCTATGGAAATAATAACTGAAATTATGCTATTCTAATGTGTTGTGGCAATCTTAATCACGATAATGAAGGCAAGAGGAAAACGCTGAAAACTTGTTTATCACTAACTTTCCTAACACAATCTGAACTAAACCAATTTTTCCACCTTAAACAAATTAGTGAGACAAACAGCAAGCTTGTCTCACTGTAGGAAGAAGTGTAAAATGCTATTTATGATTACTTTGAAATAAAATATCCACATCCAAACTATATTAGTAAATCTGTATAAATTCCCTAGAACCATACCTGCTACACAATAAGCACTCAATAAGTATGAGCTACTATTTTTATTAAGGCTATATTCCAATATTGCTTTAAATCTAATAAGTATCTTGTGACTAACCAAGTGAAGAAAGCATAAGTACATTCTTCTCAGTCTAGAAGACTTTATATTGCTGATTGGGAACATCAGGGAAAAAAACTCATTCAATGATGAGAGGAATATATTTTTCTAAAATACCAATACCAGTTACAGCAATGCACAATTTTTATTCTATGTGTCCTGTAAATGTTCTTCAAGCAACCCCTTTTCAGAGTCAGAGAAAGAATAAGTAATCGGAATAGGAACAGAAATATGAATAATAAAAATAAGTGACACATGCTCCTCACCACAAGAACAGATGGGATGACAGGGCTTAGTCATGTTAAGACAAGTGAAAGGAGGCACGTACTAAGTATAGCAAATTCGTTGAACCCTGTATGGAATCCCACAGAAAGCGTAATTCACACAGTTCGAAAGTATTTATTTTTCCAGTGATAACATTAATAACATAAAATAAGCATGATAACTACTCAGCATCTTATTAAAGGATATAAAATGAGACCTGAACAGATGTAGTACAAAAGAAAAATACATATTGAATATAACCACAAATAGTTGGTAGCAATAAATCCTTTGATCACAGTTGATTTTAATGAATAATATATACAACATTTGTAACATACACAAAAACTATAATATACAAGTAACATTGTGTTAAAACTTATTAGAAATTTTTTTCAGTCTCAAAGCATATGGGGGCTGTTTTGAATGATCCTTTTGCCATTAAGCACTAATTTCTTCGCATTGTGGTCAGAAGACATTATCTAAACTTAATGTGTAAGAGAGACAAGGTGGCTGACTAGACACAGTCAGGAAGAGCCTCTCCCAGTGAGAGAGACCAAAATACCGAGTAAACTGACATATTTCCAATAGATCTGTAGAGAGAAAACACTGAAAGTAAATGGAGAGATGATGCAGACACTAGGACTGAAGAGGAAGGTAGCTGGGAACACTGCACGGGGTTACTGAGCACCAGGACTTATCCCTGGCCCTAATCGACTTCTGAGGAAGAGTTGAATAAAATAACCATGGAGGAGCCTACTCTCACTATAAACCACCAGCGTCCTAGCTCCAGGAAACCCCATCACCCTCATGTACATTTGAGCTGACAGGGGGAACAGCCCAGAGAGTTGGCTGAGATTGGAGCCCAAGTGACTTTGTGCAGGGACAGCTACAACAAAACATGGCCATACGTGCCCATGCCTCATTGTTCTTCATCTTCCTCTAACACGGGGGTCCTCAACCACCAGGCTGCAGACTGGTACAGGTCCGTGGCCTGTTAGGAACCAGGCTGCACAGCAGGAGTGGCAGGCAAGCGAGCATTACCACCAGAGCTCCACCTCCTGTCAGATAAGTGGTGGCCATGAAACCTATAGTTAACTATGCATGTAAGGGTCCTAGGTTGCATGCTTCTTATGAGAATTTAATACTGGTAGATCCGAGGTGGAACAGTTTCATCCCTCCTATCCCCATCAGTGGAAAAATTGTCTTCCACCAAACTGGTCCCTGGTGCTAGAAACCGGTTGAAGACCGTTGCTCTGAAAGGCTCTAACTTTTGTTGACTGCTGGCCCTGGAGAGAGAAGGGCTGTCTTTCCCACAGGACTAGAGTGTGTCTGATCTGTGCTACCCTGCTCACCCCCCACCTCACCCAGGATCCCTGCCTGGTTGCTCCCATATAAGCAGGTACACAGCACATGCAAGCTCCATTGCCCTGCTAGCAGGCTTTTGCTGGCAGCCTGGGAGTACTTTGACTACCCCAGCACAGCTGGAGCCTGACCTAGAGGGGCCAGAGAACAGAGCCATGGGCCCAGTCCCAGTCCCCAAGGAGTAGAACATACAGTCCAGCAGTACTGAGCTGGATCTGTTGTCAGAATTCTATTGGAGGAAGAGCCCTCACTCTTGCAGCACTGGGAAGAATGAGGCTGAGGTTTGTGGGCTGGAATAGCAGTTGGGCATTCCTCTGTCTGCAAGATCAGTCTGGGAGAGATGTCACCTGCCTGCCAGCTATACCCCCTCTCAGAGGGAGCCCCACAGTCTGGAACACCTAACACCCCAGCAATCTGGGTGAAGAAGGCTTGGGACAAAACTACCTGACGGGACTAAATTCTGGGGAAATCACTGGAAGAAGACCTAGTTGAGAGACTGCAAGGTGGGTAGCTCCCACAGCTGTCTGCTGGGCAAAAAACCCCAGGCCATGTATTGCAAGGAAGCTGAACAAGAAACAGGAGGAAGTTGAAACCAAATCCAAGAAAAAGAAAAACAGTAAAACAATCCAAGAGTTGAAACATGACATAGCCATTTAAAGACAAAAAAATAACTGAACTTTAGGAATTGAAAAATTTTATATGGAAATTTCATAATATAATTGGAAACATTAACAACAGAATAGACCAAGCTGAGGAAAGAATCTAAGAGCTTGAAGACTGCTCCTTTGAATCAACTCAGGTTGACAAAAATAAAGAAAAAGGAATATGAAAACATTAATGAAACTGAGAAATATGGGATTGAGAAAAGAGACCAAACCTGCAATTCACTGGCATTCCTGAGAGAGAAGGAGAAAGAGTAAGCAACTTGGAAACATATTTGAGGATTTAGTCCATAATAATTTTCCCAATCTTGCTAGAGCTGTTGACATGGATATTCAAGAAATTTAGAAAACTCCTGCAAGATACTATAAAAGATTACTATTCCCCATGATACAGAGTCATCAGTTTCTCCAAGGTCAATGCAAAAGAAAAAAGTCTTAAAGGCAGCTAGAGAGAAGTAACAGATCACTTACAAAGGGAACCTCATCAGGCTAATAGCAGACCTATCAGCAGACACCTTACAAGTAGAAGAGATTTGGGGCTTATTTTCATCATCCTTAAAGAAAAGCCAAGAATTCTGTATCCCACTATAAGCTTCATAAGCAAAGGAGTAATAAAATCCTTTTCAGATAAGCAAACACTAAGGGAATTCATTATGACTAGACCTGCCTAACTCGAGATTCTTAAGGGAGTGCTAAACATGGAAATGAAAGAATAATAATTGTCAGTACAAAAATACACTTAAGTACATAGCCGACAGACACCATAAAGCAACTCACAATTAAGTCCAAATAACAACCAGTTAACAACAGAATGACAGGATAAAAACCTCACATATCAACATTGATTTTGAATGTAAATGAACTAAGCACTCATCTTTTCCTTCATTTTATTTTTATTTTTTATTATACTTTAAGTTCTAGGGTACATGTGAACAATGTGCAGGTTTGTTACATAGGTATACATGTGTCATGTTGGTTTGCTGCACCCATCAGCTCGTCATTTGCATTAGGTATTCCTCCTAATCCATAGAGTGGTAGGTTGGATAAAGAAACAAGATCCAATCATCTGCTGTCTTCAAGAAATTCAGCTCACATGTAATAACACCTATACGTTCAAAGGGATGGAGAATAATTTATCCTGCAAATGGAAAACAAAAAGGAACAAAAAATGATATTCTCATATCAGATAAAACAAGCCTTAGAAAATAAAAATAACTTTAAACCCTTCACATAATGATAAAGGGTTAAATTCAGCAAGAAAACTATGCTAAAAAAATAAATGCACCCAACATTGGAACACTGTAAAACAAGTTCATGTAGACCTATGAAGAGACCTAGACAGCCACACAATACTAGAGATATAAACACCCACTGGCAGATCATTGAGGCAAAAAACTAACAAAGATACTCTGGACTTAAACTCAACACTTGATCCATTGGACCTAACAGACATCTACAGAATAGTTCACCCAATAAACACAAAATATACATTCTTCTCATGTGCACATGGAACATACTCTGAGATCAACCACATGCTTGGCCATAAGGCAAATCTTAATGAATTTTTTAAAAAATCAAAATCATACTAACCACACTTTCAGACCACAGTACAATAAGCATAGAAATCTCAAGATTAATCTCAAATAAGCATAAATCTCTCAAGATTGTTTTGGCTATTCAATGTCTTTTGTGGAATGAATTTTAAGATGGTACTTTTTAAAGTTTATTTATTTATTTTTTAAGATGGAGTCTTGCTCTGTCACCAGGCTGGAGTACAGTGGCACAATCTCAGCTCACTGCAACCTCTGCCTCCCGGCTTCAAGCTATTCTCCTGCCTCAGCCTCCTGAGTAGCTGGGACTATAGGCCTGCACCACCACAGTCAGCAAATTTTTGTATTTTTAGTAGAGACAGGGTTTCACCATGTTGGTCAGGATGGTCTCAATCTCTTGACATTGTGATCCGCCCGCTTTGGCCTTTCAAAGTGCTGGGATTACAGGCGTGAGCCACCATGCCCGGCCTGTATTTTTTATTTCTGTGAAAAATGTCTGTGAAGTTTTGTTAGGAACTGCATTTAATCCGTGGATTTCTTTGGTTACTAGGAACATTTTAAAAATATAAATTCTTCCAATCTATGTACTTGGAATATCTTTCCATTTAATGTATTCATATCTTTAATTTCTTTCATCTGTATCTTATACTTTTTATTGTACAAATCCTTCACCTTCTTAAATTTATTTCTAAACATTTTAATCATGATGCTATTATAAATGAGATCATTTTCTTACTTTCTTTTTCAGATAGTTTGTTAGTATATAAAGCTACAACAATTTGTACATTGATTTTGTATCCTGTAACCTTACTAAATTTGATTATTAGTTCTAACATTTTTTGGTGAAATCTTTAGGGTTTTCTATCTATGAAATTACGTTGTCTGTAAATAGGGATAATTGAACTTATTTTTCTATTTGGATGGATGCCTTCTATTTCTTTCTCTTGCCTGATTGCTCTGGCTAGGACTTCCAGCACCATGTTAAACAGAACTGGCAAGAGTGGACATCCTTGTCTTGTTCTTAACCTTAGGGGAAAAACTTTTAGCTTTTCACCATTGAGTATGAAGTTTTCTGTGGACTTGTAATTAATGACCTTTATTATGTTGAGATACATTTCTTCTATGTCTATTTTTTTGAGAGTTTTTATTATGAGAAGATACTGAATTTTTTTCAAATGCTTTTTCTGAATCTGTTAGGATGATCATACTATTTTTATCCTTCAGTCTATTAATGTGATGTATTCATATATCTGATAAGGGGTAATATTCAAAGTATATAAGGAGCTCACTCAATCACAAAAAACAAATAACCCAATTAAAATGGACACAAATACCTGAATATTCACTTTTTTCAAAGAAGACATTCAATGACCAACAGATATATAAAAAGGTGCTCAGCATCTCTAATCATCAGAGGAAGGCAAAGCAAACTACAATGAGATGTTACCTCACACCTGTTAAGATGGCTATTATCAAAAAAAAAAAAAAAAAAGAACAAATGTTGAAGATAGAGAAAAGGGAACTCACATACACTGTTGATTGGAATGTAAATTGGTATAGCCATTATGGAAAACAGTATGGAGGTGCCTCAAAAATTAAAACTAGAACCACCTCCTAATTCAGCAGTCCTACTAAGCTTACATCCAAAGGAAATGAAATCAGTATCTCAGAGATACTTGTATCCCCATGTTTGTTACAGCATTATTTACCATACCCAAAGTAGGAAACAACCTAAATTCTACTAATGGATGAATACTATTCAGCCATAAAACTAATGGCAGTTGTATCATTTGCAACATATGAATGAACCTGGAATATATTATGCTAAGTAAAATAAGCCAGGCACAGAAAGCTAACAACTGGAAAATCTCACTTATATGTGGAATCTAAAAATATATTGAATTCATAACTACTGTGAGTAGAACAATGGTTACCAGAAGCTGGGGGGTGGGGGTGAGGAAAATAGGGAGATGTTTGTCAAAGGGCACAAACTTTCAGATGCAAAATGATCAAGTTCTGGTGATCTAGTGTACAGCATGGGCAGTGATGGATGTGTTAATTAATTTGATGGTGGTAATAATTACTCAATGCATATGTATTTAAAACTGTAACATTGTACATCTTGAATATGTATAATCTTTATTTGTCAATTAAACATTAAAAATAAAAAATTAAAGACAGAAATTATCAACAGGATTTTAAAAAGGAGTTGAATCCTCAATCCTTCTCTAACATAAAATCAGTGATCCATGTAGGCAAAAACACATCTTATAAACAATAACAAGATAGAACTATTTTAAAGTGAGTCCTAAAACTAAACCCACGTATTATATCTTGTAATTCTAATGAGGTAGGCACTATTATTATGACAACTTAAAGACAGTGCAACTGGGGCTTTAAGAATTAAATTAAATATTGGGCTGAAGTTATGCAACCAGAAAATGGCAATATTCAAGCCCTAGTATTTTTAACTCCAGAGCAAGGCTCTTGGCATTTACTTTTGAATTTCCTAATCTTATACTGGACAATAGTATTCTAGCAAATAACTTAAATGTAATATAAAGTCAGATATTATTATATAAAAATCTTTCTACTGTACCCTTTTAAGAAATCTCGGCCGGGCGCGGTGGCTCAAGCCTGTAATCCCAGCACTTTGGGAGGCCGAGACGGGCGGATCACGAGGTCAGGAGATCGAGACCATCCTGGCTAACACGGTGAAACCCCGTCTCTGCTAAAAAAATACAAAAAACTCGCCGGGCGCGGTGGCGGGCGCCTGTAGTCCCAACTACTCGGGAGGCTGAGGCAGGAGAATGGCGTGAACCCGGGAGGCGGAGCTTGCAGTGAGCTGAGATCCGGCCACTGCACTCCAGCCTGGGCGGCAGAGCCAGACTCTGTCTCAAAAAAAAAAAAAAAAAAAAAAGAAATCTCTCTTCATCTTACCTTTCCATCCCCAGCCCAAGCTTTCACAATTCCACTCAAACCTTCAAAACAACTTGTTCACAACTCTGTTAGAATCAGCTGATCAATAAGCTTTTCATAATCAATTATCTTTATTTCACTCATAAAGTGAAAATGTAGAATAAATGGTCTTCTTTAAAAGACCACTGTCAATTTTGATTTTCTTTTTCCTTAGAGTAGCTGGAATACTTATTACAATGGTGCATTTTCATGAAGAACTAGAACCCATCAGAACCTTGCTGTTAAATAATGCTTTGCACAGTTGTTTCAATCAGCCCATGACTAATTCTAACTTTTGAATGAGGGGAAATAGCTGATTTTCCAACTCTCCTGATAATTGCTATACATATTCACAGAAATTTGGAGTAATAATTGGGAGCAAGCACTATTAAATCATTTGTTATATATTTTTTTCTAATAGAATAAAAAGAGAGATTAGAAAATGTCAACAAGTGATTTGTGTAAAGTCACCTAATTCATAAGCTGACATTTCTTCATGGAAATGAGTTAGAAGTAATGCTGGCAAAGACTACTTTCTTAATTCAGATAATGTCGCTTTGTCTCCTTGGAGGCTCTTTATCAGGCTTGAATAAAAATGAACAATGTGAAAATTCCTAGAGAAAATGCGATTATGGTATGATGCATCTTTCAGTTCACATGCTGACATTCCCAGTGTTTTAAAAAGGTACTCCATCAGCCATTTAGATAATAGGAATTAAAAACAGATGGATTGTGAAGAATAAAAATAGGGACAGGAAAATGAGGTTCAATGTCACTCTTTCACCTGCAGAAAGTGTTGCATTTCTCTTCTTGGCTCATTAAAGTTCAGGTGTAGCTGGGATGTTGTACTGTACCTCTAAGAGTCCATTTATCAGCAGCGCTACCCCTTTGACATTTTCTGTCCCAAACTTTATCTGCATGTTTTTTAACTATAATTTACAATATGTAATGTGAGACCTTAGAATAATACAAGGAATGAATATTTATGGCTACTGCCACAAAACTCTTGCCATTTCAATAATACAAAACATCTCTGACTCTGAAGAGGTGCTCAAGACATGCCTGACCAATGTGTGTATCCAGAAACACTTTAAGAATCCCACTGGAGAGATTTGTTATAGGATGAAAAATTACAGCTAGATAGGAGGGATAAGTTCTAATGATCTACAGAATTTTAGGATGACTATAATTATAATATATAGTTTTGATTAGCCAAGAGGAGAATTTTGAATGTTTCCAACACAAATAAATGATAAATGTTCAAGATGATGGCTATGCTAATTATACCAATATGATCACTACACATTATCACTACACATAATATCTATTGAAACATTACTAAGTACCCAATAAATATATATAATTATTATATGTTAATTTAAAAAGAAAATATATTAACTTGTTAAGTGGCCTTAACCCAAAGTATAAATTATCTAGCACATGAAATCCCTCATATAGTTCTGCAAACAGTTGCAATAGTAGGAGAATATCAAGTCCTAGCTTTGATGATCAATTTTGATCCTACTTGAAGTCTAAAGAGAACCCATGAGTCGGTTCAGGCTGAAAGAGGAGGCAGACATCCCTGAATAACCTACCAGATTCCCTGGGGGAGGACTGATTACTCCCTGTGGGCCCCAAATCTGACCACAAGCAATTATGTCCCCATCTGAGATAGAGAACAGAAAAAAACAAAACAAAGGGACACAAGGACACTCTGAGAGGTGTGTTCTTATGTCCCTTTGTTTTGTTTTTGTTTTTCTGTGAATAGTGGTATCTATTCATCTAGATGAATATGTTTACTATGTAGATCATGATGATGGTAACACATTGCATATGTATGTCCAAACAAAATTGTATACATTTAGTATATGTAGCTTTTTGTATAGCAATTATACCTCCAAAATCTGGAAAAAAACTAATAAACAAAGTAATTTAGGACATAACTATTAGCTAGCTATAATAGTATTGAAGTTGAGAAAATAGAGTATTCTTAAGCATTTTGGAATGTTCTCGATTTACTTCGTCCTGTATAAGCAGTATATTTTAAACTAGAAATGTAGGTCTGACCATTGTCTTCAGCTTCATATTTGAATTATTCAAATGCCCATTCATTATTTCCTTTAGATTTTTTGTGTAGGTGATGAATACATTTCAAACTCTACAAAGTTTAAATTGTACTCATGAAGTAACTCTCTACACATCCCAATACCATCATAGCGGCTCCTCATCAAGTATTCTCTCATTTAAGAGTTTCATTACACATCAGCAGTTAAAATTGGAGATTTCATAACCATCCTATTAATTCAATTTTACCGGGGAAAAGAAAAAGAATCACAATTAAATTAAACTCTTCTAGAGAGTTTCACTTTTGGCAAGATGAGCATTAGGATTTACTCTTCTGCCTGAAACAACTTAAAATAAGACAATGTGAAAGAGTGGCTTTCAGACATTGAGTATCAGGTAATGCTAGACAGTGATTTCTGAAAGAGAGGAAATAAATGAGTTCTGTGATGGCTGCAGCTTATAGCATGGGGAGAACTTCCAGGTAGCAGCTCATAAGGGGGAACCTTTTATGAGGTTCAGTCTGAAGGAAGATGAGAGCATCTCTGAGCAACTTACCAGATTCCCCAAAGGCAGGACTGATCACTCCCAGTGGACCCCAACTCTGACCAGAAGCAACTTCTTCCCCATCCTGGTGATCCTGGTGATCATCTTGAGTTGAACTGATGGAGATGGGAGACGGAGGAGGACAAAGTGACTGAAGTTTGCAGGGCAGAGAACCAGAGAGGAAAGAAATACACAGAGAGCCCCAGAAATCTGCAGAGTCCCCTGCTCCCCTCCTATCCTCTATTTTGCTGAATACTGATCAACACATGCAAGGGAACTACCTAACAGCAGAAAAACAACCACTTAGAATTTTCAGATGAGACAATTCTAAGGGCTCAGACGAGGCTGGGAATAATTCGTGTTCCCATCAGCCACAGTGAAAAATCTCAAAATTTATGGAATCAGGCACAATACTCAGAAAGGTATTGCCTCAGGTATTGCCTCATTTTCCTGACTACTGAGTCAGGAAAACATAGCTCAGACTGAAGGTTGTTGTTACGTGTGTGTGTGTGTGTGTGTGTGTGTGTGTGTGTGTGTGTGTTTTAATTTCAGTAGCTTTAGGGGTATAAGTGCTTTTGGTTACAGAATTAAATTGTATAGTGGTGAAGACTGGGATTTAAGTGCAACTTTCACCTGAGTAGTGTACGTTGTACCCAATATGTAGTTTTTTGTCCCTCATCCTCCTCCCACCCTCCCCACTTTTGAGGCTCCAATGTCTTTTATACTACTCTATATGCCTTTACATACCCATATCTTAGCTCCCACTTATAAGTGAGAATATATGGCATTTGACTTCCCATTCCTAAGTTACTTCATTTAGAATAATGGCCTCCAGCTCTCTCCAAGTTACTGAAAAAGACATTATTTCATTATTTTTTGTGGCTGAGTAGTATTCCATGGTGTATATATACCACATTTTCTTTATCTCCTCTTTGGTCGATGGGCACTTAGGTTGATTCTATATCTTTGCAATTGTAAATTGTGCTGTGATAAACATGTGTGCAGATGTGCTTTTGAAGTAATGACTTCATTTCCTTTGGGTAGATATCCAGTAGTCAGATTGTTGGATCAAATGGTAGACCTACTTTTAGTTCTTTGTGAAATGTCCTACTATTTTCCATAGAATTTGTACTAATTTACCTTTCTACCAGCAGTGTATAAACCTTCTCTTTTTACCACATCCACACCAAAATCTATTATTTTTAGACCTTTTAATAATGACCATTCTGGCTGGGATAACATGGTATCTCATTGTGGCTTTAATTTGCATTTACCTGATGATCAGTGATGTTGAGTATTTTTCATATATTTTTTGGCCATTTGTATACCTTCGAGAACTGTCTATTCATGTCATTTGCCTACTTTTTGATGAGATTTTTTTTCTTGCTGAATTGTTTGAATTCCTTATAGATCCTGCGTTAGTTGTTCGTTGGATACATAGTTTGCAAATATTTCCTCCCATTCTGTGAGTTGTGTACTTATTCTGTTTATTATTATTATTTGCTAGGTAGAAGCTTTTTAGTTTAATTAAGTCCCATTTATTTGTATTTGTTTTTGTTGCATTTGCTTCGGGATTTTAATCATAAATTCTTTGTCTAGGCCAATGCCCAGAAGAGCTTTTCCTAGGTTTTCTTCTAGATTTTTTAATGGTTTCAGGTCTTAGATTTAAATCTAATCCATCTTTTTAAAAATTTTAATTTAATTATTTTTTTTTTTTTTGAGACAGAATCTCGCTCTGTTGTCCAGGCTAGAGTGTGGTGGCACAATCTCGGATCACTGAAACCTCCACCCCCTGGGTTCAAGCAACTATCCTGCCTCAGCCTCTCTAGTATCTGGGATTACAGGTGTGTGCTACCATACCCAGCTAATTTTTGTATTTTTAGTAGAGACGGGGTTTTGCCACGATGACCAGGCTGGTCTTGAATTCCTAACCTCAAGTGATCCACCTGCCTCAGCCTCCCAAAGTGATCGGATTACAGGTGTGAGCCACTGCACGTGGCCTCTTTAATTCATCTTGAGTTTATCTTTGTATATGATGACAGGTAGGCATCTGGTTTCATTTGTTTACATTTGGCTATCCAGTTTTCCCAGCACCATGTATTGGATAGGGTGTCCTTTCCTCAACTTACTTTTTTGCATGCTTTGTCAAGATCAATTAATTAGAAGTATTTAGCTTTATTTCTGGGTTCCCTCTTCTGTTCCATTGATCTGTGTATCTATTTTTATATCAGTTCCATGCTGTTTTGGCTGCTATAGCCTTTTAGTACAATTTGAAATTGGATAGTGTGATGCCCCTGGCTTTGCTCCTTTTGCTTAAGATTGCTTTGGCTATTCGAAGTTGTTTTTGCTTTCATTTAAGTTTAGGATTTTTTTCTAATTCTGTAAAAAGTGATCTTGCAATTTTGATAGCAATTGCACTGAATCTGTAGATTGCTTTGGATAGTATGGTCATTTTTTCACAATGTCGATTATTCCAATCTTTGAGCATAGGAAGTATTTTCATTTGTTGGTGTCATCTATGATTTCTTCCAGCAGTTTTTTTGTAGTTCTCCTTGTAGAGATCTTTTACTTGCTCAATTAGCTGTATTCCGAGGTATTTCATTTTCTTTGTAGCTATTGTAAAATGAATAAAGTTCTTGAGTTGATTCTCAGCTTGGTCATTTTTGGTGTATAGCAGTGCTACTAATTTGTGTACATTAATTTTATAACCTGAGACTTCACTGAATTCATTTATCAAATCTGTGAGTCTTTTGGAGGAGTCCTTAGGGTTTTCTAGGTATGCAATCATATTATTGGCAAACAGAGGTAGTTTAACTTCCTCCGTTCCAAGCTGTATGTTCTTTATTTCTTTCTCTTGCCTGCTTGCTTTAGCTAGGACTACTGTACTATGTTGAATAGAAGTGGTAAAAATTGGAATACTTGTTTTGTTCCAGTTCTTAGGAGGAATGCTGTCAACTTTTGCCCATTTAGTGTAATGTTGCCTGTGGGTCAGGGTCTGTCATACATGGCTTTTAGTATTAGGAGGTATGTTCCCTTTATGCCTAATTTGCTGACAGTTTTGGACCTACCCAACTAATCTTTTATTTTTTCTTTAAATAAAAGAAAGAAGTTTAATTGGCTCTTAGTTCTGCAGTCTATACAAGCATGACATTGGCATTTGCTTGGCTTCTCAGGAGGCCTCAGGGAGCATTTACTCATGGCAGAAGGTGAAGAGAGAGCAGGCATATTACATAGCCAAAGCAGGAGCAAGAGAGGGCAAGGGGAGGCACCACACTTAAACAACCAGATCACTTTCTCAAGGACAGAACCAAACCATGAGGGGTCCACACTCATAGCCCAAACACCTTCCATCATGCCATACCTCCAACACTGGGGATTACAACTCAACATGAGATTTGGAGGGGACATTCAAATTATATTACCACCCCAAACTTTCTACCCCTTGGCAAACCTCCTAGGTGGTGTTCAGTCATGCAGTTCTCTCTCTGATCATGAGATGACATCTGATTTTCCTTTTCTTAAAAAAATTACTATTTTATTCAGGCTTTACGTAATTTTTTTAACTTTTTTTTTGGGTTCAGAGTTACACATGCAGGTTTGTTATATAGGTAAATTTGTGTCATGGGAGTTTGTTGTACAGATTATTTTGTCACCACTAGTGCCCATTAGTTATTTTTTTTTGAATCCTCTCCCTCCTTCCACCCTCTATGGTCAAGTAGCCCCCAGTATCTATTGTTCTCCTTTTTGTGTCCATGTGTTCTCATCATTTAGCTCTCACGTACAGGACAAGTTGTATTTGGTTTTCTGTTCTCACGTTAGTTTGCTGAGGATAATGGCCTTCAGCTCTATTCATGTTCTTGGAAAAGATGTGATCTTGTGCTCTTTTTGGGGGCTACATAGTATTCCATGCTGTGTATGTATTGTATTTTCTTTATCTTGTCTCTCATTGCTGGGTATTTAGGTTGATTCCATGTTCCATGTCTTTGCTATTGTGAATAGTGCTGCAATGAACATAGGCATGCATGCGTCTTTATGATAAAATGATATATAATCCTTTGGTTATATACCTAGTAATGACATTGCTGGGTTAAATGATAGTTCTGTTTTTAGCTCTTAGAGTAGAGTTACTGCTTTAAACAATGGTTGAACTAGTTTACACTCTGTCAATGGTGGATAAGCATCCCCTTTACTCCACAATCTTGCCAGAATCTGTTATTTTTTGACTTTTTATTTGTAGCCATTCTGATGGGTGTGAAATGGTATCTCATTTTGGTTCTGTTTTGCATTTCTCTAATCATCAGTGATATTGAGCTTTTTATCCACATGCTTGTTCGCTGCATGTATGTCTTCTTCTGAAAAATGTATGTTTATGTCTTTTGCCCACTTTTTAATGGAGTTGTTTGCTTTTTGCTTGTAAACTTAGTTTAAGTTCCTTATAGATGCTGGATACTAGACCTTTCTTCAATGGATAGTTTGCAAATATTTTCTCCAATTCTGTAGGTTGTCTCTTTACTCTGTTGATAGTTTCTTTTGCTTGGAAAGACTCTTATGTTTAATTAGATCCCATTTGTCAATTTTTGCTTTTGCTGCAATTGCTTTTGGCATCTTTGTGATAAAATCATTACTCGTTCCTATGTCTAGAATGGTATTGCCTAGGTTGTCTTCCAGTTTTTTTTATAGTTTTGGGACTTACATTGAAGTCTTCATTCCATCTTCAGTTGATTTTTGAATATGGTATAAGGAAAGGGTACAGCTTCAATCTTTTGCATATGGCAAACCTGTTATCCCAGCACCATTTATTAAATGGGGAGTCCTTTCCCCATTGCTTGTTTTTATCAGCTTTGTTGAAAATCAGATGGTTGTATGTGTGTGTCATTTCTGGGCTCTCCATTCTATTCCATTGGTCTATGTGTCTGTTTTTGTACCAGTGCCATGCTGTTTTGGTTACTGTAACCCTGTAGCATAGTTTGAAGTCAAGTAGTATGATACTTCTAACTTTGTTCTTTTTGCTCAGGTTTGCCTTGGTTATTCAGACTTTTTTTTTTTTTTTTGGTTCCATATGAATTTCAAGATAGTTTTAACTAGTTCTGCAAAGAATGTCAATGATAGTTTAATAGGAATAGCATTGAATCTAAATTGTTTTGGGCAATATGGTCATTTGAATAGTATTGATTTTTCCTATCTATAAGCATGGAGTATTTTTCCATTTGTTTGTGATATCTCTGATTTCTTTGAGCATTGATTTTGTACTTCTCATTGTAAGGATCTTTCACTTCTCTGGTTAGCTGTATTCCTAGGCATTTTATTCTTTTTGTGTCAATTGTGAATGGGATTGCATTGCTGATTTGGCTCTTGGCTTGGCTGTTATTGGTGTACAGAAAGGCTAGTAATTTTTGTCCATTGATTTGGCATCCTGAAACTTTGCTGAAGTTGTTTATCAGCTGAAGGAGTTTTGGGGTGAGACTACTGGGTATCTAGATAATCATATCATCTGCAAACAAGTATAGTCTGACTTCTTCTCTTCCTATTTGGATGCCTTTTATTTATTTCTCTTCTCTGATTGCTCTGGCTAGGACTTTGGTACTATGTTAAATAGGAGTGCTAAGAGTGAGCCTCCTTGTCTTTTTTGTTTTTAAGGGAAATTCTTCCAGCTATTGCCTTTTCAGTATGATGTTGGCTGTGAGTTTGTCATAGATAATCTTTATTATTTTGAGATATGTTCCTTCAATACCCACTTTATTGAGAGTTATAAACATAAAGAAATGCTGAATTTTATTGGAAGCATTTTCTGCATCTTTTGAAATAATCATGTGGTTTTTGTCTTTAGTTCTGTTTATGTGATGAATCACATTTATTAATTTGAATATGTTGAGCCAACTTTGCATCCCAGAAATAAAGCCTACTTGATCATAGTGTATTAGCCTTTTGATTTCCTGATGGATTTGATTTGGTAGTACTTTGTTGAGGATTTTTGCATCTATGTTCATCAAAGATACTGGCCTAAAGTTTTATTTTTTCATTGTCTCTGCCAGGTTTTGTTATGAGGATGATGCTGGCCTTGTAGAATGAGTTGGGCATGAATTCCTCCTACTTAATTTTTTGTAATAGTTTCAGTAGGAATGGTACCAGCTCTTCTTTGTACATCTGATATAATTTGGCTATGACTCGGTCTGGTCCTGGGCCTTTTATGGTTAATAGGCTACATGGTAGGTTATATATTACTGATTCAATTTTGGAGCTCATTATTGGTCTGTTCCTGGAATCAATTTCTTGCTGGTTCACTCTTGGGAGGCTGTATGTGTACAGGAATTCATCCATTTCTTCTAGATTTTCTAGTTTGTGTGCATATAAGTGTTCATAGTGATACTTATTTGTATTTCTGTGAAGTCAGTGGTAATATCCCCCTTGTCATTTCTGATTGTGTTTATTTGAATATTCTCTTTCCTTCTTGATTAGTCTAGCTAGTAGGCTATCTATCTTATTATTTTTTTTTCCAAAAAGTCAGCTTCTGGATTGGCTGTTCTTTTGAATGGTTTTTGGTGTCTCAGTCTCCTTCAGCTCAGCTCTGATTTTGGTTATTTCTTGTCTTCTGCTAGCTTTGGGGTTGATTTGCTCTTGCTTCTCTAGTTCTTTTACTGTGATGTTAGATTGTTAATTTGAGATCTTTGTAACTTTTTGATATGGGCATTAAGTATTATAAATTTCCCTCTTACTATTGCCGTAGCTGTGTCTCAGAGATTCTGGTATGTTGTATCTTTTTCTCACTAGTTTCAAAGAACTTCTTGATTGCTGCCTTAATTTCATTTTTTACCCAAAAGTCATTCAGGAGCAGGTTGTTTGTTCTTTGTAAATGTATGGTTTTGAGAAATTTTCTTCATGTTTCATTGTATTTTTATTGTGCTACGGTTCAAGAGAGTGATTGGTATGATTTTTTTTTTCATTTGGTGAGGATTGTTTTATGTTTGATTTTGTGGTAGATTTTAGATTATGTGCCATGTGGTGATGAGAAGAATGTATATTCTGTTGTTTTTGGGTGGAAAGTTCTGTAGGTGTTTATGAGATCTATTTGGTTCAATATTGAGTTCAGGACCTTGTTGATTTTCTGCCTCAATAATATGCATAACACTGTCAGTGGGGTGTTGAATTATTAATAGGATTAATAATAATTCCATTATTATTGTGTGGGATTCTAAGTCTCTTTGAAGGTCTCTAGGAAATTGCTTTATAAATCTGTGTGCTCTTGTGTTGGGTCAATAAATAGTTAGAACTTCTTGTTGAACTAAACCATTTACTATTATGTAATAAACAAATCTTAAGAGCAAGCATTGAAAGGATTAAACTGTTTCCAAATAACTTGGTACTTTTAGAATAACACTCAAAAATATTTATAGGGATAAAATAAATCTAATACTAAATTTAAAATTAGAAATATCTGACCCCTA
The DNA here is from genome assembly GCF_043159975.1 of Macaca nemestrina. Taxonomy (NCBI): domain Eukaryota; kingdom Metazoa; phylum Chordata; class Mammalia; order Primates; family Cercopithecidae; genus Macaca; species Macaca nemestrina. The sequence goes on along the minus strand of NC_092128.1, from coordinate 35,965,508 downwards.
ATTTAAAAAATTACCCAGAAGAAAAAGTAGAAAAAAAGGACTCAAAAATAAAAAAATCAAGGAATAGAAATAGAGGCAGAAATGGCGCAGGTGACAGAATTACTAGACAAGAACATCAAAACAATTATTAAAATTATATTACATATGTTCAAGAAGGTAAAGTGAAAAGGAAGTTTGCTAAATTCAAACATTAAAACCCCAAATCAAATTTCTTGAGTTGAAAATATTTGAGGTGAAAAATGCTTAATGGAATTAATAGCAGATTACACATTGCTGAAGAATTAACTATTGAAACTAAAGCTGTAGGAACTGTCCAAAATGAAACACAGAGACAAAATTGACTAGCAAACACACAAACAAACAGAGATTCAGTGTACACTGGAATAATTCCAAATGTCAAATATATGTGTAATTGTAGTTGTCCCTGAAGGAAAGGAGGTGGGGAGGGGACATTTTTAGGAATAGTGGAATAAGGTTTTTCCAAATTTGATTTTTAAAAATCTATAAATACCTTAAAACTTAAGGAACCCTGAACACATAGAAACACAAATAAAACTACATCCAGATACCTCACAGTTGAATTGCTTAAAATTGCTAGTAAAAAGAAAAATCTTAAATGTATCCAGAGAAATAAAGAAAAATGAAGCAAGGAATGAAAACACATTTCTTATCAGCAAGCATATAAACCAGAAGATTATGAAAGAACATCTTTAAATCTCTAAGGAAAAACACTGTCAATCTAGAATTTTATGTCCAGTGAAAATATCTTTCAAAAAGGAAGACAAAATGGAGAACTTTTTCAAACTTACAAAAGCTAAAAGAATGTGAATTAGATAAGATGGAAATAGAAATAACAAGCCTACCCAACGAGAATAAAGAATGAGGAAAAATAGACAAAACATTTTGATTTTTGGTATTTTTGTATTTTAAAATCTTTGTAAAAGATAATTGTGTGTTTAAAGAAAAAACAATAGCAAAGTAACCTGGGGTTTATGATACAAACATGGTATGTGATGATGGAGTAAAATTGTGAGGGAGAAAACGGAGTCTTGTAAGACTCTTATACATTGTGTTAGTTCATTTTATATTGCTATAAAGGAATACCTGAAATGGGGTAATTTATATTGACAAGAGATTTATTTTGGCTCATGGTTCTGCAGACTGTACAAGAAACTTAGTTCTGTCATCTGCTTCTGGTGAGGTCTCAGGAAGCTTACAATCATGGTGGAAATTGAAGGGAGAGCAGGCATGTCACATGGTAAGAGAGGGGGTAAGAGAGAATGGGGAGGAGATGCCAGGCTGTTTGTGGCAACCAGCTCTTGCATGAACTAATAGAGCAATAACTCACTCATTACTTCAGGGAGGGCACCAAGCCATTCATGAGGGATCCACACCATTACTCAAACACCTCCCACTAGGGTCCACCTCCAGCACCGAGGATCACATTTCAACATGAGATTTGAGGGAAAAAATATCCAACTAGATCATACATGAAGTGATATATTACTTAAATTAAACTGTCACAAGTTAAAGTTGCAGACTATAAACTCTCAAGCAACTAAAAAAAATTCGGCAAGTAAGTCAACAAACAAAATAAAATAAAATTATTTAAAAAGTCAATTAATCCAAAAGAAGGCAGTACAAGAGGAAAATAAAGCCTGGAACAAAAAAAAAACAGCTAGCATAATGGTAGGTTTAGATGCAATGATATCAAAAATCACATTAAACATAGATGACCTAAGCACACAAATTAAAAGGTAGAGCCTGGCAGAATTAATTGGAAAATGAGAAAGCAAGACATTTGCCTGTAAGAAACTCACTTAAAAAAACACAAATAGGTTAAAAACAAAAGGATAAAAAGAAAACTCATGCCAAAACTAATTAAAAACTTGAAATAGTTACACTAATATCAATATATGTAGGTGAGGTATGTTAAGTGAAGAATATTAGCAATGAAACGGGAAATTCATTATGAGAATGGCATAAACTTATAAAAAGTACATAGCAAACTTCAATGTTTATACACTGAATAACAGTTTCAAAAATCATAAGTCAAACCCGATAAAAATGCCAGAAGAAGAGAAAAATACATAATTATAGGCAAAGATTTCAACACACCTTTCTCAATAATTGACAGAACAAATAGACAGAAAATCAGTAAGGACATAGAATAATTGAACACCACTCTCAACTATTTTGACCAATTGACATTTTACAATATTTCACCACCAATAGCAGAATATGTGTTCTTTTCAATGACACACAGAGTATTTACCAAGATAAACCATATTATTTTATAAGCAAATTTCAATAAAAGTCAAAGGATTTAAATTTTATACAGACCTTTCAAGATAAAAGAAGAGAATGCTTCCTAACTCATTCTCTGAGGCCAGCATTACTTTAATACCAAAAACTGATCAAAAAAAGAAAAACAAGAAAAGAAAGCTATAGACCAATGTCCCTCCTGAAAATTAATGTAAAAATTCTTCACAAAATGTTAGTAAATAAAACCTAACACTATATAAATTGTATTCATAAAGTATCATGTTCAAAGTTGGTTTAATTCAATATAATTCAGTATAGTAACAAACTGAAAAATAAAGCCATAAGATCATTTCAAAAGATGCAGAAAAAGCATTTGACAAATACTAACATTCATTTCTGATAAAAAAAATAGTCTCAGCTAGCTAGCAATAGAAGAGAGTTGCTTCAATTTTATAGAGTCTTTATGAAAATTTTACTGGTAGCATTCATAATTAATGGTAAAAAGTGCTTTGCTACTAAAATAAAGAAAAAGGCATGGATGTCTTAAGGCAAGAATGAGAAATGAAAGAGTGAGGTTGGAAGGGAAGAAGTATCACTGGCTTTATTCAAAGAAACATCATTGTTTATGTAGAAAAATCCTATGAACTTGCAAGAAAGCAACTAGATCTAATAAGAAAGTTCAGCAAGTGTGCAGGATACAAAATAAATTTATGAAAATGTATTCCTAGATTCTAGCAAAAATCAGAAATTGAAGCTAAAAACAAATACAATTTATAGTAGTATGAAAAGTAAAATACAATAGCACCAAAAATATAAAATATTTTTAAAGATGAGCAAAACCATATGCTGAAAACTATATAATGCTGCTCAGCAAAATTAAACACTATCTAAATAGAGAGCTATAGTGTGTTCATGGATCTGGAGACTCAAATGTTTAAGATATCATTTCTATCCCAATTTTTATTTATTGATTATGACTAGAGTTCATGAACAGACTAGATTCCTGTTCTAGTCTCAAAAATTTTCACTCTAGTATACAGTTTGTTTTAGATTGTCTAAGGTGCTAAAAGCCCACAAACTCTTTCAGGAAGTGTAAGATAAGAAAGGACTCCGGAAGCTAGTCTGAAAGCCCAACATCTTATACATACAAAATTTTTTTGCAGAGCTGGGATCTTTCTTCAAATCAGAAGCAGATTTCATGGCAGCCATAACTGGGTTGATCAGAAGTACTGTTTTCAAAACATCTCCTTCCTTTTATCCGAAGTTTCTTCCACCAAAATTCTCCCCATTCTCTTTCAGGATGACTTGGAGTTTAAAAATCATTGCAATAAATGTAAGGTTTTTATTTCATTTTCAAGCTTCATTTGAAAATTTATTCATAGGTTATAGAATATGGAGATGTAGAAAGGTGTCTATTTGTGATTTCTTTATGTAGGAGTATTATAAGAGTCCACTATTCTTAGAGACTCTGATAAACAGCATCTGACTCTTCTGAAGAGTCCAAGAAAATTTACAGCTTAAAAAAAGAGAGGGAATGTGTCAGGAAAGAAATATGAGCTAAGTTTTAAAAAAGGGCAGAATGAAGCAATTAGAATAACTAAGTTAGGAATAATGAAAATGCTGGCTATTGTGCATGAATATGAGAGCAAATTGATCTTCTTTGAATAAAGGAGAGGCTACGTGACGTTTCCAATCTTTTGGTAATCTTCAATACATATTTTTCTTTTTACAGAAAAATAACCACAAAGGCATGGAGTCTGACTCAGTGGCTCCACCATAGACTTGCCGCTGAGAGGGGGTCAAAGGGTAGGTTCAGCTCAGCAGGTGTAAGGAACTACAGCTGCTGGAATAAATCAACAACCTTGCAGACAATGCTCCAGGGAGCTCTGGCAACATGGGGAATTTTGAACTATCTAAAAATCCCTGAAGTGAGAACTAATGACAAGGATGAGTTAATGAAGTGAGAGGCTCAGTCTATACCGACATGCCACATTATTTCAATAAGATATTGAATTTGTGTTTAGTGTTGTGTACAGAGTTTAAATTTTCCTATATTTTCTTTTCATGCTGAATTTTGTAAATGGAGACTCGTTTTTTAAATATATACTATGTTCACTCTTACTTTCAGTGTTCTCTCTCAACCAAGGAGAAATGAATTAAAATTAAATGATCCTCTGGAAATCTCTGCTTAGGTGTTATGAACTAGAGGTAACCTTTCTAACTTAAATAAAATTCACTTATCTGGAGTTTTAAGGAGATTTTGGCTAAACAACCTTCTGAAGAAAGAGTTTTAGCAAACCTAGTGGATATATAGTCAATTACTTCTGTGTGATTCACTGAGGAATAAGAATATTACAGCAGTTGTAAGACTGCTATCTAATACTGAATTTTATTATAGGCAACACTGCTCATGTTTTATGTGTATTAACTTATTTAACCCTCATAACAGTATGGAGATATTCTTATACTATTAGTAGCCTATTTTAAGAATGAGGAAAACTGCAACATATAGAGGTCAAATAACGCATCTAAGGGTACACAGGAGGTGAGTGGTGAAGCAGGGTTTTGGTCCTGGTAATCACCCCCCAGATCCTGTGTTTATAGGCACCACTATAGACAGACAATGGTTTTGGTCCCCATTTGAGCTAGGCTACTTTGCTCTGTTCTCTGGCTATATGGTTACTTCTAATATTTTTGCCATGAACTTAATAAGTTGACTCCTCTGAGTTTAAGATGCAAGCTTTAGACTCCCTCTCCCTTTCACTTGGCATGGAGCCTTGCAGTAGAGTAGAGTAGTGGCAATGAGCATCTAGGCACAGATGAGAACAGGAAGCACCTTTCTTCCCAAGACACCTGAGTCCTCAAAGAGGTGCAGAGCATCCAAAGTCCCAGAGGCCCTTGAAGTGGTGGATCAATAGGGCTTATGGAAGCGATGAAGACATGTTGATCTCCAGGATGATATGAGTTTTATGAGCAAAGAAGCATGAGTAGATCTTGGAATCAGAAGTGGATGATAAAACATCGGAATAATATATTTCAGATAATCTCCATGGAATTGTACATCTCAGTGGAATCCACCATGGACAATTGCTAATCACAAAACCAGATGTGTCTCACTCACTGGGAGCTTCATACATAAGGTCTACAGCACTTGGATGAACATTGCAAGGAGAAAAGAGCAAGAGAGAGGACCTAAAAAACAAAAACTAAGTTGAATAAGTTCAGGTATACTGAAATGACTAAACTGACTTTGATTTCATTAGATTAAGTGTTCTGCTACCAAGCCAAATTGCAGCTTGAGAGTGAAATTATATGAAGATATGGAAAAAAAGGCAGTTTCATTTTGGACACTCAAATGCAAGGCTGTAAAATTGCTGTATACCCTCAAGTCTTAATGCACAGGAATATGATCCCCTAACAGTGACTTTCCTGTCTATGGTGGGGAGAGATAGGGAAGAATACTGAGTAGGGCAAAATAATCGTATTATTCAATATCACAAATTAGATAAATGAGGCTCGGAGCAGTTATCTGACTAACTCAATGCTTCCCTGCCAATAAATGGTGGAATTGAAACTTGAGTTAATGTCTTCTGAGTTCAAAGCCTGCACTCTTTCAGTGGAACCACATTGATTTCCTTTATATAATGTTGATTACTACCAAAACAACTAAAGAAGGGAAATTTCTGCTCTAAATGTGAAAGAGGAACTACTAAATGAACAACATGTTAATACAGCCAAAAGCTGAGTAGGTTTATAAAGCCCTAAGATTTTCTCATAATCCCAGACTATTAAGTAAGTCAGGTCTTCATTTCATGGTTATTACTTTGGAGATCTTCTAATTCAAGCCAATTAGTTTTGAGGGATGAAGCCAGGAAGTCTGTTTGGTTTTATCTGGGGCAGGCTGAAGGAAGGATTTGTGGGTCTATGTTGATACAATTCATCAACATCTTGGTTCCAATGCAAATACAGTTAATGAAGATACATAGTTTATGGAGCAATTGCTGTTTAAGACTGAGAAAGCAACTCACTTCAACTACACCCTGATTCAATTTCCCTTTTTTCTTTAGTAATTTTAAGTATGAAAATTGGAGGAGAAAGTAGTATCTCATCTAGTTATAACTAATTTAAAAGAAAACAGGACCTCAAAATTATTCTTGAGCTTTTTTTTTTTTTTTTTTTTTTTACTTTCTGCAATGTAAGAATAAAGAAGAAGAAAAGAATGGACCAGAAGAAGGTGAACTGAAAGTCTTCCTGCCTAAAAGCTAAAATGAAGGAAACAATTTAAAAAATATTGTGTACTATATATAGAAGCTGGTGGCATAAGTATTTGAACAGAACCATCATCGAAGAAATAACAAAAACTATCTGTTTCAGAAAAGCAGATGACAATGTGTTTTTATCATGGGGTTATTGTATATATCAATCAGCTACAGTTTCTTTTTAAGAACTCTAATGTAAGGATGATAAGACTTGAGCAGGCCTTGGAGAAATTTTTTAAAAAGTAATTGATGTGCTTATGAGTTAGTCCCTTGTGTATTTTCTTGAAGAGTGTATATTTCTTAGTCATGATATAAAGATTGTCTAAAGTTTTTTTTATTTTGGAAGACCTAAAAGACAAACTGACAAATAACCATGCCTACAGATATAATACTCTATTTTTATTTTCCCTTCCCAAAAGAAGGGAAAGGCACATAAACTAAAAGTCTAGAGATTATAGGTCTCTCCGTTTACTTAGGCCTTCTTTAGTGTCTTTCTAAAGTTTTATAATTTTCTTCATAAAGTTTTTGTTCACATTATGTTAAATTTATTATTAGGCACAATAGTACATTTTTTTAAAATTGCATTTTCTAATAGTTTGTTTCCATTGTATAGAAATGCAATTAATTTCTGTATATTGTATGTAGAAACATCATTAAAATAATAATTTTGATTATCTATGTAGAAAATCACATCATATAAAAATGATAGTTTCTTGTTTCCATTTCAGTAAGAATTGTGTATTATTGCTTTCTATTTCTCTGTTTTACTCCATTATCTAGGGTTTCTGGTTAAATGTTTAATAAAAGCGGTGTTATTGGGCATTTTGGTTTTAATCTTCATCAAAAAGGAAAGCTTTAACCTTAACCCTAATTATAATTATTAATCTTATTTCAGAGTGGATACTGGATACTGAACTAGATATTGAACACTATTAAGTTTAATGTCTATTCTAGGTCTTTTGCTGACACTTTATTTTTCTTAAGGAGTTTATTTTATTTTTTAGTTTTTTAACTTTCATTTTAGGTTCAAGGGTATATGTGCAGGTTTTTTTATATAGGCAAATTGCATGTCATAGGGGTTTGGTGTACAGATTATTTTGCCACCCAGGTAATAAGCATAGTACCTGAATGGCAGATTTCTGATCCTCACACCATTTCCCTCTCACCTTAAGTAGGGCCCTGTGTCTGTTGTTCACTTCTTTATGTCCATATGTACTCAGTGTTTAGCTCCCACTCATAAGTGAGAACATGCAGTATTTGGTTTTCACTTCCTGCATTAGTATGCTTAGAATAATGGGCTCTAGCTCCATCAATGTTGCTGCAGGAGACATGATCCCATTCTTTTTAATGGCTGTATAGTATTCCATGGTGTATATGTACCACATTCTCTTTATCCAGTCTACTGTTGATGAGCATTTAGGTTGATTCTATGTCTTTGCTGTTGTGAATGATGCTGCCATGAACATATCTGTGCCTGTGTCTTTATGGTAGAATGATGTATATTTCTTTGGGTGTATACTCAATAATGGGATTGCTGTGTTGAATGGTAATTCTGCTTTGAGTTCTTTGAGAAATCGCCAAACTGCTTTGCACAATGGCTGAGCTCATTACATTCCCACCAGCAGTATATAAATGATCCCTTTCTTCGCAACCTTGCTAGCATCTGTTATTTATTGACTTTTTAATAAAAGCCATTCTGACTGGTGTTAGATTGTTATCTCATTCTGGTTTTATTTTGCATTTCTCTAATGATTAGTGATGTTGAGCACTTTTTCATATTCTTCTTGGTTTGGCTGTGTGTATGTCTTCTTTTGAGAAGTGTCTGTTCTTGTCCCTTGCCCACTTTTTAACGGGGTTGTTCACTTTTTGTTGTTGATTTAAGTTCCTTATACATGCTGGATATTAGATCATTGTCAGATGCATAGTTTGCAAGTATTTTCTCCCATTCTGTGGGTTGCCGTTGACTCTGTTGGTAGTTTCTTTTGCTGTGCAGAGGTCTTTAGTTGAATTAGGTACCAATTGTCAATTCTTATTTTTGTTGCAATTGCTTTTGGCATCTTCATCATCTTTGCTAGGTCCTATGTCAAGAATGGTATTGCCTAGGTTGTCTCCCAGGGGTTTTATGGTTTTCATAATTACATTTAAGTCTTTAATTCATCTTGAGTTGATTTTTGTATATGGTATAAGGAAGAGGTCCAGTTTCAATCTTCTACCTATGGCTAATCAGTTATCCCAGCACCGCTTCTTAAATGGGGAGTTATTTCCCCGTTGTTTATTTTTGTCAACTTTGTCAAAGATCAGATGGTTGTAGGTGTCCAGCATTATTTATATTCTGTTCCATTGGTCTATGTGTCTGTTTTGTGCCAGTACCATGCTGTTTTGATTACTGTAGCCTTGTAATATAGTTTGCAGTTGGGTAATGTGGTATCTTCAGCTTTGTTCTTTTTGTTTAAGAATACTTTAGCTATTTAGGCTCTTTTTTGGTTCCATATTAATTTTAAATATTTTTTTCTAATTTTAAGTATGGGTGGAGTCATTGGAGAAGCCCAAGAAGCAGCCTCTTTTAGCCCACACTCCTTCTGGTTTCAACTTGAAGAGCTACTGTCCTATCTGCTGCAGTGCACTGGGGTGCAGGGGCAAGCAGCAAGGGATGACCCCCCCCTCCAAGTTCATTCCTGGGCATTGGTGGTGCCCACTTTCAGCAGCTGGTGCTGTGCTCATGTTTTCTCTGACCCAGTGCTTCAGTGGGCTGCACTCCACCCCCTTCTTAAGGGTAATCTGCACTAAGGGTTAGATCCCCAGGAAAGAGGGGACACCTTCTTCGCACTCCTTAGAGCTGGTGGAGCACTGTCCCCCAGCTGACCAAGAGAACAGGCTGGGCACCCAGCAATGGCACACGGAGACCATTTCCAAGTCATAAAGCTGAGTCTGGCTGCAAGCCTCACTGACCAGGAGAAACCTTGTCTTCAGCAATTCGCCTCCTGCTCCAGTCCTGCGATGGGAGAGAACCTAATTTCAGTACCTAATGCTAGGGCACTCTCCATACTTGCCACTCAGTTCTGGACATGGGAGCCCTTCCCCTACTCCAGGGCAAGTTCTCCAATCTCTGACCTTAGATGAAAATGCCTGCATGACTGCCACTGCCAGGTCTCCAAGTGATGACTGTATATGAACCTGGATTAAAAATGGCATCCTTTTCTCAGTCTCAGGTCTTGGAGAATGCCTGCTGCTTTTCCTGATGTCTTTCCCTCTCTTCATCTCTCAGCCTTTCCCCAAGTTAGCTCCAGAAATTGGGAGAAACAGGGTGCTCTCCCTTGGCCTGGGTTGTATAGAACCTTAGTGAAAAGGTGAGTCACAGAGGGTAACTGACAGTTCCTCTCACATACCGGGGCTTCACTCATTTTTATCAGCCAAATGTTATCATGGGGTTGCTTGCCCACTTTATCCTACCCAGGGTCTTGGGTGTTCTTTGCTATTTCAGTGAATTCCCATTTTCTTTCCTGAATCAAAGCTCATAGAGTTGATCTTTATGTACTATTTTGATATTTCCAAGTGACTGAGGCATGCTGAAAGCCTCTAATCCACAGTCTTGGAAAAACTGACTCTCCTATTAATATTTTAAAAATTCTCAGTCACTATATTTTTGATTATGCCTCCTTTATTCTTTTTATCGTATATTCCTGGAATTCTGATTAAATATTTGTTACATTTCCCATTCTCAATTTATTTTTCTTAACCTCCCTCTCAGAGTTCCACCTTTTGTCTCTCTCTGTGCTGTATTCTCATTAATGTGTTGGAATGTGTCTTCCAGTTCACACACTTTATTTTTTGGTTTGCATAATGTGCTATTTAATCTATTATGGTTTTAATTTAAATTAGTATACTTTTCACTGCTAAAATTTCTGATACCTTTTTAGTTCTCTTTGGTTACTTTTCACAGTTTGTTATTTGTATTTGTTTTGTATTGTTGCTTTAACAAATTCTACAAATATATAGGCTGAAAATAAAACTCATTATTATCTTAAAGTTCTGTAGATTTGAAGTTCAGAACAAGTTTCATGGGACTAAAATTATAGGGTCTTCAGGGCTTCATTTCTTATTGGAGACTCTTAGGTTGAATCTGCTCCCAGGCTCATGAAAGTTGTTGGCAGAATTCAGTCACATGCAACTGTAGGAGTGAGGTCCCTGTCTCCTTGCTGGGTTTCAGCTAGGGGTCATTCTCAACTTCTAGAGGCTTCCTGCACACCCTGGCTTGCAGTCCCTTTTATCTTCAAAGCCAGCAATTGTGGTTTGAGCCTTCTTATGCATCACATCTCTCTGACTTCTCATTGTGTTTCATCTTGCCCATCTGACTCTTCTGTCATCTTCATTTGCTTTTAAGTGCTCATTTGGTCACATTGTGCACACCTGTATAATTTAGGATAATCTCTCTATTTTAATGTTAGCTGATTAGTAACCTTAATCACATCGGTAAAGTCCCTTTACAGCAGTACGTATGTTAGTGTTTGATTGAATAACCACTAGACAGAAATCTTAGGGGTACCTTTTTAGAATTCTGTTTACCATATGTATGTTTCCAAACATTATACATCCTCATTTTATATTCTATATTTGATAATTGTAATATCTGTTGCCCTTGTAACTTGGATCTCTTTCTTTTGGTTATCTTGGCTCCTGCACATTGTGCATTATGTTCTGATATAATTCGTAAGTTTTGATTAAAATCTCACATGAAGTTTAGCCTTAGTAGTTTTTTAAGCCCCTGATTGAAAAAGGTCATCCTTCTTTTCCCAGGTACTTGAGAATACTACCAACTCAAAATTGTTTTAAAATAGGGTTTCAGATTAAGTCCAACTCTTTCCCCTGCTCTGTTATCTGCCCTGCCCCCAACACACACATTGGTATTGAGACTTTAGGCTTCCTCCACCTAGTGTGTAAACCAAAGTATGAAAGTTCTCCTGATATTTTCCTCTATGTGGTGAGATTTTTCCCTAACTCACACTCTCACTAAGAATATAGTCCTTTGGGATCCTAACCCTACATTGGTTTCCATCCAGCCTTAACTTGGTTATACCCTAGCTTTGTCTTCTATGCCTATGAACCCATTAAGCGATCTCTAGGGATCAGCAGTTACCACCTTCAGTTCTTGCTTAAATCTCTGGATTCTTGTTTGTGCTTCATCTTTCTCTTCTGAGGACTTCCAATTTTTCTTGTAGACACAATTGTGTTATCCAGTATTTCTTATTATTTAGCTTCAGAAAGATCCCACCCCGTATCTGTACCACTATACTATCAGTAAGAAACTTCCCTTTATTTCTTTTTTAAAACCCTGTTTTTTTTCTTTCCAGACAAATATAGATTCCCATATTTGGAAAAACCTTTTAATTTCTGCCTCCCTTATATGTTATTTTTACTGTTTACTTCTTGATTAATATGGTCTTGCCTCTATAATGGGGGCCTGGGATTTTGGTATTGCATTCCCAAAACTTACCTAGTAAGTTTTTACTGAACAATTTGATTCATCTAGAAATAACATGATTAATACTGCCCTGGAGTAATAATTTTAACTATTTCATTTTTTAGATTATGCTAGAATAATAAAACTGACACTGTTTGTTCAGCTTTACTCTAGCATTCCTAATCCAATCCTTGCCCTACTAAAATTTTTTCATTTGGTAAAATCCACATACTCAAGCAAAAATAAAATTCATTAACTAAACCAATAAAATTTTAGAACAGAAATGCCATCACAAAGACTCTTATATTTAGCCATGATAGAGATACAGTAATATATCTAATACTCCTTGACACATAATAATACATGGTACACATGTCAAGATACAATCAACGTGCCATGATATCGTTTTGTCAGTATTTGCTAATAATATTCATTAGTACTACTGTCTAAAATTATGTACCTCCCAGGCTGGAAAAAGAAAGCTTTGGACACCATGGTGAAAATATTGCACATATCTGAGAGAAAAGAAGTCTGAACTGTAGAGATGCTGACTTGTACAGCAGCAGTTGAGGTGAGTGAAAGATATACATATGCCAGTGCAGCCTTCCAAATGCCTGTATGAACAGACAGTAAGTAGGCACTTAGTACAATTGCTGCTATTATCTAGACAAGATCCAATCCTAAGGAAGATGTTGAAATTCAAAGTGACAAAGATTTCTAGTTAACCTCTAAGTAATGATTAAGATAATGACAAAACACTATCTACCATAGAGTGGCAGGACAAAGGATTTTTGATCATCTGTTTAGAATTGCTTCTGGAAACTTTCAAAGACAGTATGCAACTCTCAAAATAAAAGAACTTGACAACTTTAATGTAAATGGAACAAATGTGAAATGGGTCATTTAAGTTATTTTTGATATGTCAAACATAAAGCTGTGGTAAGAGAACTATACCACTCAATTGAACAAATTTTCACTAAGTATTATTTTTCATATACTCAGCTGGCAGCTGTTGGAAGTAATTCATTAAAGTTATCCAAGCTGAAATGTTTACATTATTTTATTGAGACCAAAACTTATTATAATTTGAAAAGTCATTTTATTTTTTCATAATAAAAATGCATCCATGATCTGACGCAATTCAGCAGTGATAAATTGAATGACTAGAAAAAAGCAGAAATGTAATAAATACTGCAGATTATAAATACATGTGTAAAATATAAAGGAACAAGTGAATAGAATAAACATAGAAGAGTTATACAAAGCAGCAATATTATAATTTAAGCTTTACATGGACAAATTTTTCTTTGAAAAAATGATTAATTTTTTGCATTGGCCCATTAATAAATATAGATACATAATGAACATGGACAATTAATAATGTATATGTTAAAAAGAAATATTATTTTAAAAACCCTCTTTACTATATTTAGTTTCAAGAATAAGTTTGTAAATAATCTTATTTGAATAAAAAATGACAAGGTCAGTAACATCTAGAAAGTGCCAATGAAGATTAAAAATAGCAAAGGTTTATTTTTTGCTTTGTCTTTCATTGTATTTTTAGTGTGAGAATTGCTATGATATAACATCTGCATCTTTTGCTAACTGTGCACATTACTCTGTTTTTTATCATTTTTCCTTTAGGTGAATTTTGGAATGCCAATAGCACTTACTATTTTAAAAATTTATTTATTGATATAGAATATTTGTACATATTTTGGGGGTGTATATGATATTTTGATACCTGTATACAATGTGTAATGGTCACATCAGGGTAATTGGAAACTCACTCTTTTTCACATTCTGACTTCTAGAAGACTATTCTTATCCTACTTTTGTTTAAATGTTTAGTTTTTTTCTTTTTGATTTGCTCTTCAATGATTTATTTATCTCTTTTGTAATATGTCAGCAGTTTTCATTCTTATTCTTTTTTTCCTTATTTTTTTCCTTTTTTCATTGCACTGTTTACATAATGGAGTTATGTGATTTTTCTATGTCTGTATACACAGTGATAATTCATTTAGATTTCTACATCTCTTTATTTTTAACATATGACATTATGCATTTCTGAACTAAGATAAACACTTAAGCAAAGTTGTTACTCATATACAAAACTGTGTTAATAGTTTCATAGTGTTTAGTTTTCCTTTCTAACAATACTGTATTAATAGTGCAAATCATAGCAAGACTTATCCATAGCTCTACAAAATGAATTTCTCAGTGTGCCAATATCATAAAAGTATGAATTACATTACTCTAACTGTAGAGTTCAGTAGAAATAAATCTTATCTATAAGTTTTCTGTTATTTAGTATATTCAGCCATAATTTTGGAATTACTGCTTCAATCTCAACTTTCATATTACATGTATATATTAAGAATAATCCAATTGGATTTTTTAAATGAGGAAGTGCACATATCATTTAGATTAAACTTTTCTCTGTGTCACCAGATGACCATGGCTTTGATTTCTCAGCAAATTCTCTTGAACAACACTGCAGAAATGATTTATCCAAGTACCGAATTAACTTGTATATCTTATTTTCTATTTTTAGTTTCATGGGAAGTTTCTGAAATAATAAATTGCATTTAAAATGTTACATTGAATTCCAGCTGTAAGATGAAACAAATGCTCTAATCTCTTTAAAGGTCAAGTTATAAATTATTCTTATGATGAAGCAAGTTGCAGATGGTTCATGAGCAAAATCTCAAACGTGGGCTTCTTGATGAAGGCACATAGATGGTCTTTAGTTGCACCACAATAACAAATATTGACTCTGAGTTATAACAGCAGGTTTCCAGTATTCATGGGAATTGCAGCAGCTATACCATAACTGATTTAAATTTGTGTCATTAGTTATTTACAGCCACATTTTACAGTCAATTATTAATGCCTTCCAGAAACTACCACAAGATAGTCAGAACTTTTGTGCTTATTATGGCATGGTCTCATTACTCATAGCAGGAGCCCACGAAGGGTAAGTGTAGAGGTCAAACATGGGTACAATCCAGGTACATATGCCAAGCATAACCACAGCAACACCAACAATGTTGACACCAAGTCCAGCTTTAACCTTGAACAGGAAAAAGCATAAATGTCAGTGTCCCAAAAGAAAGCCTACAGGAGATTAGAATCCTGTTGTAGAAAGTATATGCTGGATTTACATGCATCCTAAATGATTAGTAAAAATTGCCATTTTTAAAAAATTGTACTTTAAGTTCTAGGGTACATGTGCACAACGTGCAGGTTTGTTACATATGTATACACGTGCCATGTTGGTGTGTTGCACCCATTAACTCATCATTTCTTAAATCCAGGGGTTCTTCTCCATTCATAGCAAGAGAAAAATCTGTCCCTAACTAAACATCATTGAGTTGAAGACTCTCAGAGAAGTTCCTCTTAGGAATATACCTAAGTAATTCTGATTAGAGGAAAATCGCTTAGAAATCTGCCATTTCATGTTAAATCAGAATTTCAGTTTTGTGGTTTTATATTTCAATGAATAAGATTCAGGACACCATATGACAACTGTATCTTTTATATTTGCTCAACATGATTATTAATTTAACCTTAATATCTTTCTTAGCGTTCTCATGGTTTCAGCTCTTATATCATTATTCTACAGTCCATTAAACAATCTCAGAGTTGCTTTGTATCTATTAAAATAAAAATTGGCAAACTACTGCCCTTGATTTGTTTTGGTAAATAAAGTTTTATTGGACTACAACTATGTTTATTTGTTTACATATTTTCTTTGCTTTCATGATACAATGGCAGAGTTGAGTAGTTGTGACAGAGATGGCCCCACAGAGCCTCAAATATCATCTGCCCTTTTACAGAGAGAATGTGCTTACTCCTGCATTCTCTGCATTAAAACATGGAACTCTGAAGCCAAAGAGGAATACCAAGCAAGGATGATAACAGATGCCCTCTTCCCTGTCCATGCAAGCCAGCCACTTGTTTATCTCAGAATCCTAGTTTTATCCTTTTTAATACACATACATCCGGCATTACTTATATTGTATTGTGCACATTTTCCTTACCAAATGGATATTATGTTATTTTTGTGTACAGGCAGTTCTAGAATGTTTATGTTGCAGGGGCTTAGGAACAGCGGTCTGTGTGAAAGAAAGGGAGCTGGGATTTGCCTTGAAACTGTATTTTGCATAGGAAGCTCACTGAATTTACTTTGGCTATATTATCGTTTGGGTTGGTTTGGAAATAGGTGATGAAGATGTGGAAACTACTAGAATATTCTCAAGCCAGTTTTTATAAAGTACTGAATATTCTGCAAGTATTTTTGTATCTGGCAAAAATGTGCATGCTTTATCAGTGAAATTCTTCATTATTGTTTGCTTGTGTTTTCATGTTAGGTCCTGGTATTGAAATCAAAACAAGAAAGATATTTTTTCATCAGTCAGGCACTGACCCCGTGTCTCATTCAGAGGAAATGTTGGTCGCATAAATGTTTGTGATAGCAAACTACAGTGTTGTTTTGGTTGCTGGATTTCTTTAACCCTGTTTCTTCCTTTTGCCTAGATCAGTTTGGATCCTAGTGTTGACTTGTAAGTTTACGCTGTCATGTGGAGCATGTTCAGTGCTCTTTTCCTTCTTCCAAAGCATTACTGATGCATTCAACATCTCTCTGTTTGTGACCATAAATTTTAATGGCATGTTCACTTCTGATTATCACTCTTGAAAATAATTCTATGATTAGTCATGCACACCCCTTCATAAACAGAACTCAGGCCATGCTTTTCCTGGTGGTTGACTGGTGTTTAAAAGGGAAGATAACTCAAGACATGGCACACACCAAGATGTGTGTTGGTTCTGATAGTATTTTTTCAGCTAACTCACCATGTCAATGACTTTCAGATGACCATATGAAAAGACAATAGCATTGGGTGGATTTGCTACTGGTAGGAGGAATGCAAATGAAGTACATAGAGTAGAAGGTATCAGAATATAAAGAGGGTTCACGTGAATGGCTTCAGCCTGTTGTAAGAGATAAAAAGGAGTCTGAGTAAAATTTTGAAGGTAGACACCAAACATAAAAAAATGAACAAATGTATTACAATAAGCCTTCCCAGAAGCAGGTTGAAACATAATGACATAAAATTATACACATTATTGCAGTTATAACTTGAAGAATATTTTTAAGAAAATACCTCATCCTCTTATTGTTTGTATAGTTATGGATGCCCACTTAAACATTATAGTCCAGTTCATTTAGAAAATAAAATATTATTTATTCCAGAAACTAAATAAAAAGAGCAATCATTTATTACTTATCTACTGCTAGGTGCTGTGCTAAATGTTTACATACATGTATATATTCATATAGTTACACATAATATAGTTCATATATAATACAAAATATAATAAATGTCATATATATTCAATTTTTACAATGATCTTATGAGATGGTTACTATAACCTCAAATAACATAAAGAAATGGAGGCCCAGAGAGGCTAAAGTAACTTGTCCGAGCATGCAGCTGGTGAGCAACAGAGCTCAAATAGGTTCTCAAGTCCCTGTGGCTCTAGCACTTCTCATTACACTACTAACTTTACTGCCTCTGTGATATATGCAGTTCAAGATTTGCTTAGGGATCATCACATAGGAAGGTTACTACCATTCTTAAATCAACACATAATTTTCTAATTCTTCCATGTTAAGAACAATTAGCAAAAACAACAGAAAAAAATTCAAAATGATATTGTACCAATATTCACAGCCTACATGTTTTCTACTTTCAATCTGCAGCTTAAGAACACCAACATATGCCCTTTGAGCTTGTAGTGGCACAATTCCAGAAAGACAATTCTTCTTAATTTAAAATGCTTTCCTTTCACCAAACCCATCCATCCCAATAAGAAAAACATTTCACTTAAAGCTGTTTCTTGTAATTGCTACCTAAATGGAGAAAAGAAGAAAAGACATTCTTTCCCTCTCTCTCGGCAAACCCCTTACTTTTAAAAAAAAATTATTCCCTGGGCAGTAGAAAACTGTGTCTAAAGATATTTAAGCCTGAAACCTGAAGTGTGAGCCTAGTTTTTCATTCATTTGCAAATCACTTATATTAACCACTTCTCAGAAATTTAGGAACAATGTTTGAGAGGCAAAAGTGTCAGTGGTAGAGATCTAAATACTTAAGTTACCAGCAAACACTGAATTCCACGTCTTATATCTGAAATGGATCTCGTCTGACCGTCTCTCTTATTTATAAAGGAAAAAACTGGACTGAGAAAAAGTAACATCACGCTGCTTGAACATGAAAACTTAAAAACAGTTACCTAGAGTGAAGGTCCTCTGAAAACATTAATACAAATAAAGATCACCCTATAAGTTACTTACAGGAGGCCCATTTAGATAAAAAAAGATTCCATATCACAGCCTGAGAACCAGCATTCCAAAGCAGAACACTGCTCTTAATGAAGAGTAAGGCCGGGCGCGGTGGCTCAAGCCTGTAATCCCAGCACTTTGGGAGGCCGAGACGGGCGGATCACGAGGTCAGGAGATCGAGACCATCCTGGCTAACACGGTGAAACCCCGTCTCTACTAAAAAATACAAAAAACTAGCCGGGTATGGTGGCGGGTGCCTGTAGTCCCAGCTACCTGGGAGGCTGAGGCAGGAGAATGGCGTGAACCCGGGAGGCGGAGCTTGCAGTGAGCTGAGATCCGGCCATTGCACTCCAGCCTGGGCGGCAGAGCGAGACTCCGTCTCAAAAAAAAAAAAAAAAAAATGAAGAGTAAAAATGGGAATAAATGAGATACTCACCAATGGAGATAATATTGGGAGAAGGAGTGTAATGGTAGCTGGATTGCTGGCTACCTCAGTTAAAGATGTGACCATTAAAGAAGATATCAGAATTATTAGCCATACTGGTAATGAACCCAGAGGAGATAATTTATTTCCTATCCAATTAGATAATCCGGACTCCTAAAAAACAAATTTGCAATATTTGTTATTCATGAATAATTCTTTGTAATCAGACACAATAAAATCCATAAAAAGCATTATTTGCTTTGAAAACTCACTTTCTAAAATATAATTTTAATCTCTCATTTTTCTGTGGTTTGATAGGTCTGGGTGGCTTTGGTAGGAAGGAGCTATTGCTCAGTCTTATTTTAACACTATGAACGTGGTTTAGGTTTGAAATGTAGTCCCACTTTTTTCAATTACATTTTAATTTTATCTAATTTATATATGTGGATATTTTAATAGATCATATAGAGGGCTTTAAGAGAAGAGCAGGCCTTCTGATTTACCTCTCTCTATTCCTAAGTTATATTCTGCAGAGGCGACAACCTTCAACCCTTATTAGCCATTTATAACTAGCTATATTTAGGTATTCATAGTTACCTTTTAAAATAATATTTTAATTATGATTTTTTGCTTACTTTTAAAATTTAGACATTATTTGCTGACTTTCTAATATGTGATAATTCAGCTCTCTTACACCATCCACCAAACACATATTTTTTGTTTCTTCATTCCTCCACACTCACATATTAACATTTTTGGTTAAATCAATATTTAATGTTTACCACTATGATTAAATAAATATTGTTCATAGCTATACCACTTAGCATACTATCAGTACATTTACTCTACTCTTCCTTCCCCACAAGAAATAACTATCTCATCATTCTGTTTGCTTAGTTTTCCAAGTACCTATCACTAATTCATCTGAAATTAAAACTAAAAAACTCCCCACAAATAGATAAACATATCAGGTAATTGGTGTCATTTCATGTTCCCTCATAGCAATATCTATTCTGGAATATTTCCTCCTCCTGCTCCATTTGGCTTAGTTTAATCTTTAAATCTATTCTTAAATCCCTTTAAATCTATTCTTTAAAACACTTTAAATCTATTCAACTGTTGTTGTTCTGGGACCCCTCTTTATTATCATATTATGACTTTCCTTCTCCTCCCCACTTTGTGGGAATCATTTTTTAATCTACTCTTTTGCATTGGGGAAGCATTTCCTTTTATAACTTCCTGAGAATTGGTATAAGAGTCTTTGCATGCTGAAAACCTTTTGCTTTTCTTTTCCCACTGTTCTTATTGTTTTGCATTTGTAGAATTCTAGGTTCAAAATAATTATAACTCCACACTTTTAAGCCATTACTCCATTTCCTGTGGTTTCCAGTTGGATTCTTTAGAAGCCTGATCATATTCTACTCTTCGATTCATTATACATAGTGCAGAAAAACTGGCTATACTCAGATTAGCAAGTATGTTGGTCTGTGTTTCTCCCTACATAGAAGGGAAAATCCTCCTTTTGTGAAATTTCAATGAGCTATTGCATGTATGAATCTTTATGACAACTAGAAGTGGCATAAGAAATACTCTAATTACGAGCAGTATATTCTCAGATCAAAAGCTGGCACAGAAATTCCCAGATGTGAGTACCAGATATCATGCGTGGTTTTGGCTTGTATTTTTGTTTATCTGCTTGTTTTTGCCTATGATTTTTAGGTAGAAAAAGATTATCCACCATTTTAGTCACATTGACAAAAATTAATCCTAGAATAGGTATACTTTAAGAATAGGTTTTATCTATGTCTAATGAGATGTGGAAATGATTATACTACATATTGTTTCCCCTACCTGTAGGCCACTGAAATCGTATCTTCATCCCCACGGTTCCAAAATTCTACATAAAGTGCTTTGGTGTTGGGTACTTAGTAGCTCTCTCAGTCCAGAATCTCAAAGTCTCTAGCTCTAAGAAATTTCTTTTGTTATTTTGTGGAAATGTTCTTCCTTTCTATTTTTTTCTCTTTTTTATGAAATGCCTATTAGTTGACTGTTGAACATTTTGGATTGATGTTCTAATGTTCTTATCTCTTTGTGAGCCAGTGTCTCATTGACTCAATTTTGCTACAAAGTAAATCTCAATTTTCTATCAGGGAGGATAGAGAACAACAGCAGGACTGGGGAAAGTATCTGGGAGGCCCATAGATTTTTATACACTTTTTAAGCCATCCTCCAAATTCAGCTCTGGCTTTTACTCTAGCTTTCAGAGTTATTTGTTGCCTCCAATTCCTGAGGTCTGCCAGGATGCTACAGATAACCAGCATGTTTCTTGTTGGCTCTTTGTTTTGCCAGGCTGTATGTTTCATATTTCACTATTTTTCTATTTGTACAAAGTCAGTTCCTCTCAAATGTCCTCTTTCCATGTTCTAAATATGATCAACATTTCTTGCCTTTTCTTATCCCTGTCATATAGTCTTTATGGATTGACATGTTTTTGTTGTTATTGCAATGTTAGCGGATATCTGAAATAAAAAATAAATCTTTCATGTTTAACCTAGGAGAGAAAATTTTAGGAATGTATGGAAATTGAAGAGGAGATATTCACTGATAAGAATTTGAAATTGTCTATCTGCTCATGAGAAAGAAATCATGTTAAAACAAAAACCAAGGGGCATTTAAGAGAAAAGTAATTTCAATGAGGTGAATTCCACAGTAGTTGCTGTTTCACTGTTCTGTTCCCAACTAGAAAGGTTATCTGGTTCTGGACACTTGCCAGACTAATTACAATTTGGAATGAAAGTTTTGAAAAATAATTGCCTCCAAATTTTTTACAGTCCAGTTTTTAGGGGGATATTTGTCCACAGCCATACCCTTGAAGCTCATGGCTTCAATCTGGCCACTTAGAGGTAGAGTTATACCGGGTATCCTGTAGACATTTGGCTCTGTATACGGAGATTTTTATAGCAAACTAGACCTCCCTCTCTGGGTTCTCAAATTCTTCTACTGAGAGAACCTTGTGCATCAGACTGAGTCCACACCTTTTCATTTCCTCAGATTTGTATGCTAGGGTCTGGCTGATGCTTTCAAAATCACTTTGAGTGTCTAGGATCCAATCCAGACACATAATTCTGTGCTGAAAAATTGTCAATAAAATTAGAAGCACAGGAGTATTTTCCAGTAAGTTACTCCTCTTCTTCAGGAAGAAGAGGAGAGACAGTGATTTGTCTTGAGAAGCATAGAAATTTAACCTCCTGGGAGTCAAAGGGCTGAACATGGAACCTCTCTCACTATTCTGTTCAATTTGATGACTGAGGAAGGAAATGGAAGAGCCATAAGCTTTGAATATTTCAAATAAGTCTATGGAAACCAGAATGAGTCATTTTTAATTAATCTAGGAGTAATCAATTTTCATGGAATTTTGGGAGAAGATAATTTTCTTCCAACAACTCTACAAAGACCAGGGCAATTACAAGGGATGAGGGCCTTCTCAAACTGTTGCTTTGTATCAACTGGATAGATAGGTCAAATAAAGTCAACCAACATCTCATGGTGTTTTTATTTCTTCCTAAGATTAGATGTAATATAATGTTAGAAAGGGTTATGTGAATTTTTCTCCAGACTTTATTCAATAAACATTTACTAAGTATCTTTAATGCTAATATTATTTCTTATTCTCTTTTTTATTTAACAGCAAATAGCATCATGATATACTGAAGTCCAAGAGCTACTCAAATTCATCATGAAATAAGGTAAAGGCATAAGCAAACAAAAAGTATATTTCATTATGAGTCACTTTACATATTTTCATATACATTTTTCCTTACTAGTCTTCTAATACTATTTCATAAATTTAAAATTTTAATCTTTTTTTATTATTTCTTTTGACATTCTTGAGCACCATAAAAACTATGTTTTTTGCTTGCAGCCTGTAACATTTCTTGAACTCTGAACTCACCTCATTTGTGTGGTATATTCACGGCATAGCTAGCAAAATTTGCAACATTAAAATGACAGAGTGAAATTGAATATGCCCAAAGATTGAATGTCTCTGTGCTCTTCTTTTGAACAGTCTAGTTAATTGTTAAATATCTTACACACAGAGTATTACCTCACAGCCATCTGCCAGGGCAAACCCTCCACCAACAAGAATGGCTACATCCCAGGGCATGAATGACTGGAATTCTTTCCAAGTAATCAGTGGAGAGTAATCAAAAGCAACTGCAAAACAAAAATCCTACAGTTACACATTGCTTAAAATATTACAATATGACATTTACTTCAGCATCCTAAGTAGCCATCTTACAGGAAGTTTGTAATATTCCTATATTGTTTTTAAAGAGGGGAATTAATCTGGAGTTTGAGTAATTTCCACCCGGACTAGATGGAACATTCTACTATAAAAAAGAAAAAAACTCTATAACTTAGAAAAATCCTTCTCGTAATATTATAGAATATATTTCAATAAATTATAACATTGTCACTTATAATTGTACTCATTCATTCACTCACTCATTCATTTATTCATTCCACTAACATCTTTGCCAACTGTGAATAGCACAGTGTATTAGACTATAGTATTCTTTGCTATGCAAAATGTCCATAATATTCCATTGGTTCTAAGAGCATCTTGTAGCATTTTAATTATATCCATTAATATTTGAACATTTTATTAGATTTTTAGTCATAAGGAGGATCATGATAGATTCACCAAGATTTCAGTTTAAAAATGATTCAGGATTCAGATTAAATAAAGTATTATTTGTGAGGTCCTTAAGGTGCTTACAAAAGGATTATCATAAAGATTTCTCTTTTGGCTTCTGACCTCTCCATTGCTTTGTTGATAAATAAGTTCATTTGAGGACATATTCTGCCCATTTAACATGTGTATAACAGGCAGCCTTCTACATGTTAAGATTTTAAGTTTACTAATCAGCTTCTTTCCTATCACCTTCCCCCAATTCCAAACCTAACCCATCCTCACTGATGACTGAAATTATGTCACCAGGTTTCTTACTTTAAGGTCATATATCTTGTTAAAATGTAAACATCTCTGAAATGTACCTCTTATTTAAAATTTAACATATTATGTATTATTTGTCATTTTTAAGTCTTGTATGAATGAGTTTAGCAGGGAGAAGAGGTTTTGAAGAATGAGAGGAGAGAGAAAGGTGGGTAGCAGCAAGTCTCTTTCTAAGGGAGGGAATTCAGATGTGGAAAGCAGGGAAGCTAAAGCCAAACATGGATTCCTCAGACTTGCCACCACCGGACCTCAGGGCTTTAACTGCAATGGTCAGAGTCCTTGGGGTCTCATAGGAATCAATGCTCCATATTGCATCACCTCCTTAACACACATTGAGATATTCTAATCTCAAGTGAAAAACAAAATACATTTGTTTCTTTGCTGTGCTGGTCACATATGTCCTGGAAATCTGACACATTAGTCATTTATGGATTCTGACAAGAATCAGGTGGGCCAACACAACTACATAAATCCCAGTTCCATCCCCATAAGAACAAACAAAACCACAAGTCTACTAGTTTATTTCCAGACAATTACAAATTAGTTGTCCCACCTTGACAAGATAGGAATCTGACTACTCAAAACATGCTGCGTTGTAAAGCAAAGACATGGATGAATCCTGTGTTTAAAAAGTGAGTGTGTGTTGAGAGGATGGTATGCTCAGGCAGATGTGCACACTTCTTTGTTCATGTGTTGTAAATACAATGAATGCTGTTGCGGAATACCTTTTCTTTATTTTTATTACTATCATTATTTTTAGAGACCGAGTCTCCCTCTGTTGCCCAGAGCAGTGGCACAACCATAGCTCACTACAGCCTCCAACTCCTGGGCTCAAGTGATCCTCCTGCGTTGGCCTCCAGAGTAGCTAGGACTACAGGTGTGTGCCACCACACCTGGCTAATTTTTTAAATTTTTTGAAAGAGCTGGGGTCTCACCATGCTGCCGAGGCTTGTTTCAAACTACTGGCCTCAAGTGATCCTCCTGCCTCAGTCTCCCAAAGTGCTGTGATTGCAGGTGTGAGCCACCACACAAGGCCCTTTTATTTCAGCTGTGATCCTAGGATATGGCTGTATGAGGTTGATTTAGCTTTTGTTCCAGAACTACTTTGAGAATGTAAATAATCTTTCTCTTGAAATTCATCACCTTTTTAGAACCTGTGCATTCATTACCAAGGTATGAAGCAGTGTCTTCCAATTTCTTTTTCCTATGTTTGCCAATAGTAAGATTAATTTTGAAATGGGTTTACCATGGGTCAAATAGTATCGCTTGTAGCAGAGCCCTAGCCATGATACAAAAGGAAATCTACTTCTCACTTTTGCAAAGTAAGATGATCTGTCTTGCAGATGGAAGACGTGCTGGCTTGAAGATAGCATTGCAGTTTGCAAATAGGGCATGCTAGGCCAGGGGTTGTGCCAGCATAGACTTTCTTTCTGCTCTAGGTGCCAAGCGAAACCAATGGAATTTTATAATTTTTGCTCTTCTGTTAAATATATGCAGAATTATAAATGATACTCA
This sequence comes from Macaca nemestrina, assembly GCF_043159975.1. Taxonomy (NCBI): domain Eukaryota; kingdom Metazoa; phylum Chordata; class Mammalia; order Primates; family Cercopithecidae; genus Macaca; species Macaca nemestrina. The sequence continues at coordinate 35,940,224 of NC_092128.1, read as the reverse complement.
ACCAATTTCTCCTGTAGGTGTAGTTTTTGTCAATCTCTTAGCTGGAATGAGAAAGAATAGCAGCCCTATAAGTAAAGCAACAGTTGAATCTGTAGCAAAACCAGGGTACCTGTAAAAGGGACAAATACGTATATTAAAAATAGCATCAAGAATTTAAATGAGCTAAAACACCAATTTTGCTAATAACATATCAGTAGTAGGTTATTATCAGTATTAGGTGGTGTAGGTTATTTATTCTCGATAATCTGCCCTAAAATATATGGATTCCCAATTAAATGACATAACACTAAAAACAATAATCTCAGACCGTAGTCCTATTGTTCCCATATGTCTCTTCTTATTTTCAATACCACGTATACATATACTGACATACTAGACCAAAGTGGCAAATTTCCCTTTTAGATAAGCTTACAATTTGTTAAACAATTTCTTCTTTGAATTATTTAATTTAATTATATTGATCAAGATTTGAAGTTGAAACATTGCTAGAGCAGAGAAAGCCCCATGTAATTGATTTATAGCATCCTTCTATTAAATTGTGGCAAGGCATGATGTTTCTGTGATCCCCTAAAACTCTTCTATAAATTGTGAAAAGGAATTGATCTGTGTTCTGAGATATCACACCTGCTTCTGTGGTTATAGGCTCTAACTATATCATACAAACGAAAACAACCTACTTAATGCTTTGTACAACATGAAATTCAATCAAGAATATTAATTGTTGGAGTGGTTTAGCCAATGCTCACAAACGATCAGCGTATAAATTAAGACTGATTCAGGAACAGACGGGGTCTTAGAATCACCAGACCGTTGTAACAAATAAGACAGGTTCCCAGAAGTCTCAACAGTAAAGAACCTGGAGACCAGGTGTAACTGAAACAGGTATTAATAATTATAATTTAGTTTTAAAAGTCAGCAATATTAACTAGTGCATTTCTGTAGCCTGAGAAGAAATATGTACCATGCTAAAGATTCTTTTACTATCTTGTAACTCAGTAATGTGTACACACTACAGAAGCTTCTCTACTTCTATAATTTACTTGAAAAATCCAAAAAGCCAAACAAATGCTGTATCTTTCTCAATCTAGCAATTTTTAAAGCAGTCTACTTTCTTTAAGTATAGACACATTTTCTTTCATTATTAGTTAAAAATCTACCTTACCATAATTTATCCTACAAACTGGACCGATACTTATAATTTTATTATACCTTGTTTCTTTTATTTCAGTATAATTTTTGGTTGAATGTTTGGCAAATTGGGCCAGGCATCATGTAACCAGATTTTGTTTTATATAAAAAGACACATTGAAATCAGTCCAGGTACAAACAGATGGAATGAAAACATTAGGTGGTAGCTGTAAATATTGATATATCATGTTAGCTTTAGAAATTCTTAATGCCTGAAACTCTACATAACAAATATATCCTACAAAATATATATATTAAATTAAATCAAGGCATAAATACTGAAATAATTTATTTTCAAAGTACTTTAAAAATTATTCTTATCATATTATAACTTATATTTAGTTTGTCAGGAAAGCAGTTAGTTTGTCTCAGCATTAGAAACTATTAAGCTTATGCAAATTTTATTTGTTTTGGGTTTGTCAATTAGATTTATATTTTAAAGTCCCATCCTCTCTCAAACCTTTGTTCCTTTCCTATTGTTTTCTCTCAGAATTGTAGGTGGCATGAGTGCCTGCTCATAGCCAATACACTGCTTTCATTCTACAAACAAAACATCTCCTGTTTCTTCCTATAAGAAACAGAAATTAGAAGCTGATTATATTGAATTTCCTATTGGGATTTCTGCCTGGGCTTTATTAACTATCATCTGATTTCATTTAATTCTTACACACTGGTGTTTAGATAAAGACTCTCCCTGTCTAGGATGACAGAAGTTGGATTTTAAAAGGGGAAGGCATTATTTTTTATATTGATCTAGATCCTACCATAAAACCACAAAGTACTAATTAAATATTACATAATAATTTGATTTAAATAATTGGATATCTAAACCTCTCAAAAAGAGAAGTTTTATTTCTAAGGGAATCAAACAGTTTATAAAAATGAAGCCGATCCTTTAAAACATACCACCATATTGCATTGCTTGACTTGTGTGGTCATTAGGAATTTGGATTCAGACTTCGCACCCTTTAGAAACATTGGCAATGCCTATAAAACCAGAAGGTTCTGATTCAAGGAGGGAAGAATTTCTTTATTCTATGTGGGCAAAATACATATGACCTAAACAATTTTGGTTTATACCCCAAAATACAAAAAAAAAATTATTTTTTGCTGGGGAATGTGAGATAGGAAGTTCGAGTAAGACATGTGCTGAATTTGGAAATTAGAGTAGTTCAGTGAAAGATTGGGAACACAAATCTCACAACCAAATTATTTATTTTGACATGTAGGATGGTCCTTAATTTAGAAAATTATGCTGTACTCTTCCCCCTCACTTTACACGACTCAGCAATTGACTACTGGTGTATAAGACACTGAGATATAAAATTAACTCTGACCTAGCTTCTAGCATCAGCTTTTAAAATCAGTCTTATTATTTCTTCAGAAATTCCTTATCTATGAAATGGAGGCTGGGCTGAACTTATAGTGAACCAGTGCAAAAATGTAAATAAATGAAGAAAAAGACAAGATATTAAACCAAACAAATAGTCCTCATAGAATTAAAAAACAAAGTGGGTAAAAGTCACATAATATAAATTTATATCAGATTATTAAGAGGCATTGAGTGGTACTTATTTCACATAATAACATTAGTATAGCACTTCCTATAGGGAGAAGGCCAGCACTATTCTAAATGCTATAATTATCTCCGTCTTACAGATGAAGACACCGAGAATTAAGTGACTTGTCTAAAGTAAGTGGATGAATCAGGAATGGAACCCAAGCAGTGTGGCTCTGAAATCTATGCTCCCTACTACCACAGAACATAGCCTTTCTGCATATTAGATTTCTAATTTTGTAGGGATGGGAATAATTTTGTCTAATGGACTTTGCCTTTTAGTAACAGAGTAAGTAGTATGGTTATGCTTCCTGTGCTCTTATCCTAGATCTCATTCCTTATAATTTTTTTCCTGAAAATATTAGAATTTAAAATATCTTTTCAAGGGAAAGAAAGAAAAATACCTCATCCAATCTTTCAGAATTACAGGAACCACATAGGAGAGAAGCAGAGTGTAAAACAGGAAGGGCTGACAAACATAGCATGCAAAACTTACTCTGAAAAAAGTGCAGACCAACCAGGAACAAATCCAGGATCTCTACTAAACCATAGCAGAGCCATTAGAATGAAGAGGACCAAGGTCACAATTTCTTGATACCTGTGGAAAAATTCCAACGGCATCATTTCTTATTTTCTAAGTCAGGACATTTGTAGAAATTCCTTGGGCTATTGTCAGGAGTGAGCTCAGTAGAACACTAAACACTGTAAGAACTAGATGTGTCAATAATTTGAGAGCATCAGTGCAGTTTGAAAAAGCCCTTACTCCTCTTTGGGGTCTCTCAGCTTCTTTTCATTTTACCTGGCAAATTTTAGTTAGCAGGGTATGTGTTTTATCATGTTGAGTTATAGTCTGTAATCTCTATAGCTTAGCAAATTTGGGGCCCTAATCAAGTGTTATGAATATCTTGCAAGCAATTATGTGCTTGTTTGCTTTTCAACAGCTACTTGCAGTATAAACAGCATTTCTCTCTTCTCTCTTTCTCTCTCTCTGTGTGTGTGTGTGTGTGTGTGTGTGTGTGTGTGTGTGTGTGTGTGTGTGTGTGTGTCTTACCTTATTGGCCCAAGCTTTTGGTATTCTTGCTTAATCACCTCAGCACAAGCTTTTTGTTGGACTGTTTTGGTTTTGCCACATTTGAACATCTCCTTAAAACTGCAAAGAATAATTAAGCCCGTAAACAAGAAATTCTTTTACTACCACCTCGCTGTAAGGAAGATATTTTTGCAAAACGTCATCATCTTCATGCAATATGAATTTCCCTTCATGCGATATGAATCTACCTGTTAATAACAGATATCTGTGCTTTTCACCTCTACCTCCCTCTCCTTTTTTGAATGTCTTCTGTCTTTTCTGTTTTTGCCTGGTTTGCTCACTTTTTCATGTTCTATTTTCATTGCATATTTTCTGTGACGTCCTTTACCAATCTCTTCCTTTTTCCAAGTTATTTTGTACCATTGAAATTTTGCCATGTGCTACTTATCTCTAACTAACATTTTATTATGTACTGGATCTTATATATTTAAAATGTATTTATTGTGTATCTTGGTTGTTAATTGTTCCATGCATATAAGTTTTAGCCCACTAGTTAAATTATTTGAGGGCAGGGAGAGTGACGTGATCATAGATGTTTTCTTTGGTCTGCTATCTCCGAACACTGCTACCTCTGAATATACAAAGTAAATACTTGACCCATCAATCCAATAGTACCTTTGGCAAATGTAGGAGACAGTTGGGGTCAGATCCATGAATTTTCACAAAGTATGCTAAACTTGAGTTTTACACTAGTGTGGGGACTGATCATGGTCAGAGACTAAGCCTAGTCTTAGAAGTAAAATAAACTCACCTTAAATACCATTTGACCCAGCATTCCAATTACTTGGTATTTAACCAAAGGAATATAAGTCATTCTGTTATAATAATACATGCATGCATATGTTCACTGCAGCACTATTCACAATAGCAAAGACATGGAATCAACCCAAATGCCTATCAGTGATAGACTGGATAAAGAAAATTGGTACATATACACTATGGAATACTATGCAGCCACAACAAGGAATGAGATCATGTCCTTTGCAGGGACATGCATGGAGCTGGAAGTCATTATCCTCAGTAAACTTACACAGTAACAGAAAACCAAACACCGCATGTTCTCACTCATACGTGGGAGCTGAACAATGAGAACACATGGACCCAGGGAGAAGAATAACACACACTGGGGCCTGTCAGGGGTGTGGAGGGAGGGAGAGCATCAAGATAAATAGGTAATGGATGCGGGGCTTAATATGTAGGTGATGGGTTGATAGGTGCAACAAACCATCATGGCACATGTTTGTCTGTATAACAAACCTGCACATCCTGCACATGTATCACGGAACTTAAGATAAAATTTAAAAAAGAAGTAAAACTCTATTACATTTTTTCTTTAAGTTTCTCTAGTCATATGTCCTAAAAGCACCCACAACATAATCTTCCTGTTTATTTCCAATAGTAACTGCCACTTTTTATCGTTTTCAGCTGCTTGTTTTAGTGATCTCTTTCCTTACTAATTTTCTGTCCTGAAGACCAGTGTCTTCAAAACGAACAGTTTTTGTGAAATACTGTTCTAGATGTAGATTTTTTAAAAAATTCTTCCAGAGGAAGAACGAAATGAGAAAATGGCTAGATTCTTATGGATTATCTCTTGGAATGTTTGTGAGTAGCTCAGTTAGTTTACATTTTGTGTGAGTATAGACAGAAAGGACATTTTCTTCTGTAAAATAGCTGGGGCAAGCCTATACATTCATAATCACCCTCGTGCATACACCTCAATGCCTGAATGTGAGTGAATGGACAGTGCAACATTTATGATCAATTAGGAAATAATTGCTTTTTTGCAATCTCAGTTAAATTACTGACTAGTGTCAGTCTCAAACTTTTACCCCTTGTCATGAGTCATAACATAAATACTACTATTGTAAGAAACTAATCTATGGGCCACCTAGGGAGCAATCTGTAGAAGAGAAAATCATAGTTAAAGAAAGAGATGAGTCTCCTTAGAAACAATTTTCCACCTAGTACCTTGCATATGTAGTTTATCATTTTGGTTGCAGACAATAAATAGTTAAGTCGAAAGCCAAATTGGCTTTGCTACAAATGAAGGTTAATGCCTTCACAAAGGAACTGACAAAGCCTATGACAATGCCTCAAACTCTCCATTTACATAAGTTCAATGGCACTGACAGATGAGCTCCTCTTCTCAGGTATGTTGGGGTCATTTATAATGGGTGAGTTAACTGTGTTAATAGCCAACACACAAATCAGAATGTATGCTAGTCTGCCAGGGGAGTGGCTGATAATTTCCATCTGTCAATCTAAAATCTCTGGAGGTAAACACCTTGGCAGACAGAAACGGACACTGAAAAATTAGCTGGAGCATGAAGCTGTGCAGTGTCTAACAGATAGTGGACAGCAAGGGGACTGTTTAAACATATCACTGATCATGATTTCCGGACTTTACCTAGTGTTTGCATTTCATGGGATTTTGTTTTTCCTCATTGAGAGCACATTTCAATATATTTGCCTTTTATGTTCTTAATTTCTCCTTTTTAAGTGGTGTGCCATTTTAAAATAATGACAATGGTTGCATATATATTTTATAAAGTCATTAAATGTAGCAATGAAGAACCTGAGACTCTTTTGACTTGGGATTGCCATCTCCTGTATCCTGCATTGCTACCTGCACAATTGAATAGTCCCCAAAGGCTTGGATTTCCTGAAAGGGGCACTTAGTATGCAGCTGGCCTCTCCCCATTGATGCCCACCTGCTGAAGTCAGTGACATTCTACACATTTGCTTCAGCAGGAGGACTGCCACATGCTGCTCCCACAATCTGGATAGAATTATTTTTTAAATCATCAGTACCATCTTCTCACTACTAATAAAACCATGGCAATTCTGGAGAAAAAGCAGAAAGAGGAATCAAGAGGGGAGAATGTCAGTCCTCATATAACTAGGAATGGAAACCATGGCCACAGGCATGGAACCTCATCTGATTTCAGCATTTTTCTTTTCTTTTCTTTTCTTTTCTTTTCTTTCTTTCTTTCTTTTTTTTTTTTTTTCACTTTTGTTCTTGTCACATAGGCTGGAGTGCAATGGTACAATCTTGGCTCACCGCAACCTCCGCCTCCCAGGTTCAAACGATTCTCCTGCCTCAGCCTCCTGAGTAGCTGGGATTACAGGCCTGCCACCATGCCCAGCTAATTTTTGTATTTTTGGTAGAGAAGGGGTTTCACCATGTTGGCCAGGCTGGTCTCGAACTGCTGACCTCAGGAGATACACCCTACCAGCCTCCCAAAGCATTTCGCTTTTCAAAGGAAATACGCATAGTTGGCTTCAGTCTCTCTGGTTTGATGAATAACATGCTGTTTTATTCATAGGTCCTTGAAATTATTTAAATAAAACCCCACAAAAATAAATTTGAGTTGTTTTGTTTTTCAGGAAAAAAAAATACTCAAGATTTGATATACAGCAACTTCAACTTTCTTTTAGGAGTATTGTTAAATGAGTAGAAATTACAGGCTGCATTTTAGATTTTGCTCTGGAGCCCTTCATAATTTTAAATGCTGGTTGCCATCTAAGTCATGCAACTCATTGGTACTTACGAACTACCAGCTTTGATCCCAGCCAAGATAATATTTTGAAGTTGTCTTTGAATGCGTATATTTGACATTTTAGTGGCATCAGTCGGTCTCCATTGGTCAACATTTTTTTTTTTTTTTACTTTGACATCTATGTGTTCAATTTAGGCCCAGATGTATTAGAATTATAGCCTTGGAAGGGATCTAACTGATTTTCTGGGTAAATTCTATCATCTTACAATTGAAGACACTGAGACTGAGAATGGGTCTGGACTTGTAATGATCCCTTATCTGACCTCTGAGAAGCCACAATTTTATTCCTGGTCTAGTAATTCCTAAAGCAATATTCTTTCCACGGAGAACATCCTCAGATCTTTATTGTACTTGGTATATTGAAAAGGATGTCAATTTTGGTGCTAGCATGATGCAGGAAGCCCTATTTGTCACAGTGTAAGTAGCTTGATAACCCAAGGAAATCCCCACATTAAACTAAGTGGAGGTGCAAGCCTTAAAATTCCCCTTTAACAAGCTGGACATCAGATTGAGTTATTTATGCCCTTCAATATCTTATCATCTTAGGACTCAAAGGGCACCTAGATGATTTGTTTTCTAATCTTTATTTATTTATGTGTTTATTTATTTATTTAAGACAGAGTGTCGCTCTGTCACCCAGGCTGGAATGCAGTGGCACGATCTCCACTCACTACAACCTCTGTCACCCAGGTTCAAGCGATTCTCCTGCCTCAGCCTCCTGAGTAGCTGGGACTACAGGTGCCTGCCACCACACCTGGCTATTTTTTGTATTTTTTTAGTAGAGATGGGATTTCACCATGTTGACCAGAATGGTTTGGATATCTTGACAATGTGATCCAACCGCCTTGGACTCCCAAAGTGCTGGGATTACAGGCGTGAGCCACCGTGCCTGGCCTTAATCTTTATTTTTATTTATTTTGTTTTTTGAGACAATTCTCTGTCGCCAAGGCTGTAGGGCAGTGGTGTGATCTCAACTCACTGCAACCTCCACCTGGCAAGCTCAAGCAATCCTTCCACCTAGCCTCTTGAGTAGCTGGGACAAGAGGCGCACACCACCATGCCTGGATGGTCCTTTTAGGGGGGAGGTTTTTGTTGTTGTTGTTGTTGTTTTTTGGGGGGTTTTGTTTGTTTGTTTTGGGTAGAGACAAGGTTTTGCTATGTTGTCCAGGCTGGTCTTGAACTCAGAGAGGATTGCACAAGCAATCCTCCCACCTTGGCCTTTCAAAGTGCTGGGAATATAGGCATGAGTCACTGCATCTGGCCCCTTTCTAATCTTTAATTAACTCTTCCACAGTCAGTATTATTTAAATGAGATTCAAGCTTATCCTTAAAATATGTATTTGTGTGTATTAATTTTGTAGCCTGCATGGCATAGGGGAAAGAGCATCGGATAAGAAGCTAAGAACTAGGAACCTAGACACCTTTTTTTAGCCTATTACCATGAAATATTTACTTACTTGAATCCTAGGAAAAGCCACTGAAGCCAGATCCAGGATAAGAGTAGAATGATAAGAGCAGCCGGGAAGGAAAATGTAAACCATGATCCAAAGTTGAGGCAACGACAGTCAGGATAGCGTCTGTGTGAAAACATGGAGACATATTCAGGGAAGGAGAGACAGGTGGAATCATTTCAGATTGTAACAGGAAAGCAGCAGTCCACCTCTTTCCTGTGTTGCTGTCCAAGAAGGAAGTCCTGGAATATACTCATCATTAAGTAGAGTACTTTTACCCCTTATCTCCTGTCTTGATTCTGTAACTGCATAATTATCGCTGCATCCCATAAAAGCAAGAGTCGATATGTTTTGATTTTTGTTCTCTATATTTAATCTTTAAGGACGTGCTTGTGGAAAAAACCCAGCGCAGTGCTTGGTACTCATTAAATGCACAAGAAATAGGTGTTCATGAGGTGTGTGCGTTTTGTTGTCACTACTCAAATCATCAGTATATGAACAAGGAAAGACACATAAGCAGAATTGGGAACGGGTGAAAATTAATGGGACTGAATGTCTGTTCCCATTTCACCTTGGTGACTAGAATTCTTGGCCCTGTGAAAGAACTCTGATCCAGCCCAAGTCATCTCCCAAGGCTGTTTTCCCCTCTGTTTCTTCTACCTCAAAGCACAGCAACCATCGAACCAGGTATATGGTAGCTCTTTCTTCCTAGAACCAGGTGGTGCTTTGGGGCACAGTCAAATGGAATAACTCTGAGCCAGATAAAAATAATTAAAAGTTCTGAAGAAATCAACAACTTTTCTTTTTATCTTACCTAGTTATTTTTCAACTTTTAAACTCACATAATAACAGCAACAACAAAAGGTCAGACACTAGCACAGTTTCTTTGGTAACCTCACATTCATTGTTCTAAAATGTCTCATACCAAATAAATTCTTATATAGTCATCTATTTTATAACTACGGAGAAACAATAGGAAATTTGAGAAATAGTTGTCTTTACTTTTTTTCTAAAAGCAGTAACACAGAGATAAATTTGAAAATCTGAAAAACAAAGATATACAGAAGTAATGAAAACATTGTTAGCATATTTTAATATTCTTGAAGTCATAAAATATGTAGAACTTTATAGAAATATAGATTTGCATTTTTTCTATTTGAATCATACTTTGTCTTTTATCATTTAAAAATCATGTAAGTAATAAAATATTTCATGTTATATCTATGTAGCAAATTTATTCACTTTAGAATGTTTCTTTTTCTACTTTAAGATGGTTCTTAATAATAATGGGTCCTCAAAACTCTAGATTTCTAAGGTTTTCAATAATTTTCTTTGAGCTTATGAAAAGTTACTAATCTCCCTAGGCCCTACAATTATCTTTAGCAACTTGAGGATAATTTTTATCTACCTTGAAGAGATCCAAATATTAGCTTACATATTTATGCAATTAGAAAGTGACAAATGATAATTAAAGATGTTAGAAAATTGGCAGTGTGGTGAATGGAAAAATGCTTTATCACATCCATGAGGCTCTACTGAAAACTGTTCGTTTTTGAAAAATGTTTGTTGTCTCCAATTGGAAAATAAAGTAACGGGGGAAAAGCTGATTTCCCATTAACATTAGACTTGGATTACGGGATGACCTATGTTATTCTGTATACAACCTAACGACACTCAGGAATGCTGCTTGGATTAGGTTTAGACCCATGTCCTCAAGCCTAATTTCACTTTTCACCATCTGTGGCTCATATCTTGAAATCAGTATGCAGAGTTCTCTCTACCCACTGGAGAGAATCCTGCAAAATGTATTTGACTGAAGACGGGCTTTTCAGAATTTTTGCCTGAAGGAATAGTTTCTTTAGAAAAATGAAAGCCTGAAAAAGTTAAACTTTGTTGTTTTGTTTAGTTTAATAGTATCGAAGTATATAAACAACCACATGGGACTATGCCTCTTTAATCATAACCTTTACCCTTATACCTAGAGTGAATATTTTGAGCGAATAAAGAAATGTATGGCATACTCTAAGGATTTTCTTTTGCTGTGATGTTCCTTTTCCCACTCTTTCTCATATCCTACAAGTGAAGAGACTTCAAACATGCGTCTAAAGCAAATACAGATTTCTTCTGTCATGAACTATGCTAAGAGATTTAATTCTGATGAAATCCTTTTCTTTTACCTAACACTGGTGTCTACCAAGTGCCAGGTGCTTTCCAAGCTACTGAGGACATAGTGGTGAATGAGATTGACCTGGTGCAGGCTCTCATGAAGTTTATGTTCAAGTAGGGAACACAGGCAATAAACATGTAAACATATAACAAAATAGGAAATAAAGCAGAATGATGTAATAAAACATGATTGGGGAAGGGGGAAATTTTACATAATGTTGTCAGAGAAGGTAACGTTTTAGATGAAACCTAAATAGCAAGAAGGAGCCAGTCATGTGAATAACTAGGAAACAGCATTCCAGACAGAGGAAATAGCAATTACAAAGTCCTTGAGTTAGGAATGAGTTTGTCGCACTTGTGGAGAGACAGGAGACCACTGTGGCTGTGGGTAGTGAGTTAAGGTGAGTGTGACATGAAAGAAGTAGTCAATAGGGATCAGATCATATATAACCTTGTAGCCAGTCTGAAAGAATTTGGATTTTATTACAAATGCAATAAGGACTAATTGGAACATAGTAAGTTAGTAACGTGACATGATCTACTTAGTAATTGACCTAAAACAGATTGGCTCCTGGATGCATTCTCAGGATTGAAGGCAACAAGAGTGGAAACAGCGTGTGATGTTCAGGATGTGGTAGGCAGAGTTCCAAAATATGACCCAAATTCCTGCCGCCTAGTGTGCATGCCTTGTACAATCTCCTCTTCTGTGTGGGTAGAATCTGGGAATATGATGAGATATCACTCCTGTGATTAGGTTGCTTAGTGAAAAGAGTGAAGGGATTTTCCTTAGGTAATCAGAGTCCCTATCAATTGATAGAGTTAATCAAAAGCACGAACTACCCTGGGTAGGCCTAACTTAATCAGGTGAGCCCTTAAAAGAGAGTTTCCTGCTGGCCTGAAGAAGCAAACGTCCTGTTGTCAGAGGATGGGGTCCTGTAGCAAGGGCCTGAGGGCAGCCTTTAGAAGCTGAGAGTGACCCCATGCCAACAACCAGCAAGAAAATGGACACCTCAGTAATTAAACTGCAAGGAACCAAATTCTCCTGACAACCTCAATGAGCTTGGAGGAATACCTTGAGCCTCTATCTACGTTACAGGTCCAGTTGCCACCCTGCTGTCAGCCTGGTAAGATCCTGAGCAAGAGCCCAGCTAACCTTTGCCTGGAGTCTTTTTTAAAAAAATTCTTAAAATTTTTAATTTTTGTGGGTACATAGTTGGTGTATATATGTATGGGGTTCCTGAGATATTTTGATAAAGGCATTCAATTTGTAATAATCATACCATGGAAATGGGATTATCCATCCCCTCAAGCATTTATCCTTTATGTTACAAACAATCCACTTATACTCTTTTAGTTATTTTTAAATATACAATTAAATTATTAACTATAGTCACCCTGTTGTCCTATCAAATACTAAGTGTTGTTCATTCTTTCTGTTAATTTTGTACCCATTAACCATCTCCACCTTCCAGCCCACACCCTATTATCCTTCCGAGTCTTGGGTCACCATTCTTCTACTGTCTATCACCATTAGTTCATTTGTTTTGATTTTAGATCCCACAGATAAGTGAGAACATATAATGTCTTTCTGTGCCTGGTTTATTTCACTTAACATACTGACTTCCAGTTCCATTTATGTTGTTGCAAATGACAGGATCTCATTCTTTTTTTATGGCTAAACAGTATTCCATTGTGTATGTGTACCACATCTTCTTTATCCATCTGTTGATGGGCACTTAGGTTGCATCCAAATCGTGGCTATTATTAATACACACAGTATTGCAACAAACATGGGAGTGCAGATATACCTTCCAAATACTGATTTTCTCTCTTTTAGGTATATACCCTGCAGTGGGATTGCTGAATCACATGGTGGATTTATTTTAGTTCTTGAGGAACTTCTGAACTGTTCTCCATACTGGTTGTACTAATAATTTACATTCCTACCAACAGTGTATGAGGGTTCTCTTTTCTCTACATCCCCACCAGCATTTGTTATTGCCTGTCTTTTGGATAAAAGCCATTTTATCTGGGGTAAGATGATATCTCATTGTAGTTTTGATTTACATTTCTCTGATGATCAACAATTTTGAATGCCTTTTCATATGCCTGTTTGCCATTTGTATGTCTTCTTTTGAGAAATATTCAAATATTTTGCCCATTTTTAATTGTATTATTAGATTTTTTCATATGGAGTTGTTTGAGCTCCTTATATATTCTGGTTATTAATAATTTGTTAGATGGAAAACTTGCAAATATTTTTTCTCATTCCGTGGATTATCTATTCATGTTGTTGATTGTTTCCTTTGCTGTGCAGAAGCTTATTAACTTGATGTGATGCTATTTGTCCATTTTTGCTTTGGTTGCCTGGACTTGTGGGGTATTAGTCAAGAAATTTTTGCCCAGACCCATGTAGTAGAGAGTTTAATCAATGTTTTCTTGTAGTAGTTTCTTAGTTTGAGGTCTTAGGCTTAAGTATTTAATTTATTTTGATTTCATTTTTGTTTATGGCAAGAAATAAGGGTCTAGTTTTATTCTTCTGCATATGGATATCCAGAGTTCCCAGCACCATTTATGGATAAGACTGCTTTTTCCCCAGTATATGTTCTTGGCACCTTTATCAAAAATGAGTTCACTGAAGATGTATGGATTTGTTTCTGGGTTCTCTATTCTGTTCCATTGGTCTATGTGTCTGTTTTTATACAAGTACTATGCTGTCTTGATTACTATAGCTCTGCAGTATAATTAGAAGTCACGTAATGTGATTCTTACAGTTTTGATCTTTTTGCTAGAGATAGCTTTGGCTATTCTGGTTCTTTTGTAGTTCCATATACATTTTAGATTATTTTTCTATTTCCGTGTAGAATGTCATTGACATTTTCATAGGGATTGCCTTGAATCTGTAGATTGCTTTGGGTAGTATGAACCTTTTAATTCTTATCCATGAACATGGAATATCTTCCCATTTTTTTGGTGTCCTATTCAATTTCTTTCATCCCTGTTTCATAGTTTTTATTACAGAGATCTATCACTTCTTTCCTTAATTCTTAGGTACTTAGTTTTATTTGGGGCTGTCATAAATGGAATTACTTTTTAAAATTTCTTTTTCTGATTATTCACTGTTGGCATATACAAATGCTACTGATTTTTTTTTTTTTTTTTTTTTTTTTTTTTGAGACAGAGTCTTGCTCTGTCCCCCAGGCTGGAGCGCAGTGGCCGGATCTCAGCTCACTGCAAGCTCCGCCTCCCGGGTTCAGGCCATTCTCCTGCCTCAGCCTCCCGAGTAGCTGGGACTACAGGCGCCCGCCGCCTCACCCGGCTAGTTTTTTGTATTTTTTAGTAGAGACGGGGTTTCACCATTTTAGCCAGGATGGTCTCGATCTCCTGACCTCGTGATCCGCTACTGATTTTTGTTTGTTGATTTTATATCCTGCAACTTTACTGAATTTGTTTATCAGTTTTTTGGTGGAGTCTTTAATTTTTTTCCAAATATAAGATCATATCATCTGCAAACAAAGATACTTTGACTTTTTCCTTTCCAATTTGGGTTCCTTTTTAACTTTCTCTTCTCTGATTGCTCTAGCTAGAACTTCCAATACTATGTTGAATAACAGTGTTGAAAGTGGGCATCCTTTTCATGCTGCAGATCTTGGGGAAAACCTTTCGGTTTTTTACCCATTCAGTATAATACTAGCTGTGGGTCTGTCATCTGTCATATACAGCTTCTTCTTCTTCTTCTTCTTTTTTTCCTAATGTTATGGTATTTTCTTTCTTTACAGATTTTTCCAGGGTTTTATTGTGAAGGGATGTTGAATTTTATGAAATGCCTTTTCAGCATAAATTAAAATGATTATATAGTTTTTATCCTTCATTTTGTTGTTATGACGTATTATTACATTGATTTATTTGCATATGTTGACACATCTTTGCATCCCAGGGATAAATGCCATTTGGTCATGATGAATGATCTTTTTAATGTATTTGTTGAATTCAGTTTGTTAGTATTTTATTGAGGATTTTTGCAACAATATTCATAAGGTATATTTCTCTGTAGTATCCTTTTATATGTGTCTTTGTCTGGTTTTGGTACCAAGGTAATACTGGACTCATAGCATTTGAAATTATTCCCTCCTGTATTTTTGGAATAGTTTGAGTAGGATTGATATTATTTCTTCTTTAAATATTTGGAAGAATTCAGCAGTGAAGTCATTGGGTCCCAGGCTTTTCTTTACTGGAAGAATTTTATTATGGCTTCAATCTCATTACTTGCTATTAGTTTGTTCAGGTTTCAGATTTCCTCATGGTTCAATCTTGATAGATTGTACATGTCTAGGAATTTGTCCATTTCTTCTAGGTTTTCTAATTTATTGGCATAGAGCTGCTCATAGTTGCTACTGATGATCCTTTGAATTTCTGCAGTATCAGCTACAATTACTTCTTTTTCATCTCTGATTTTACATATTTGGATCTTTTCTCTTGCTTTCTTAGTCTGGCTAAAGATTTGCCAATTTTGTTTAACTTTTTTTTTTTTAAAAAACAACTCTTTGTTTTCGTTGATTTTTGGTATTGTTTTCTTTATTTCAATTTAACTTAATTCTACTCTGATCTTTTCTTCTACTAACTTTGGGTTTGGTTTGCTCTTGCTTTTCTCGTTCTTTAAGATGCATCATTAGGTTATTTGAACTTTTTCTTTTTTTTTCTTTAATGTAGGCACTTAGAGCCATAAACTTCCCTCTTGGTACTACTATTTGCTGTATTCCATATATTTTGATATATTGTGTTTCCATTAACATGTGTTTCAAAAAAATTTTCAATTTCCTGCTGAATTTCTCTATTGACCCACTGGTCATTCAGGAGCATATTGTTTAATTTCCACATGCTTTTATAGTTTCCAAAATTCCTCTTGTATTTGATTATTAGTTTTACTCTATTGTGGTTAGAGAAGATGTTTGATATTATTTAAATTTTTTGAATGTTTTAAGACTTCTTTTGTGACCTAACATATAGTCTATCCTTCAGAATGGTCCATGTGCTGTGGAAAAGAATGTGTATACTGCAGCCATTTGATGAAATGTTCTGTAAATATCTGTTAGATCCTTTTGGCCTATAGTGCAGATTAAGTCCAATGTTTCTTTGTTGACTTTCTGTTTGTAAGGTCCATCTAATGCTGAAGGTGGGGTGTTGAAGTCTTTAGCTATTATCTCTCTCTCTCTATCTCTCTCTCTCTTTAGCTCTAATAATATCTGCTTTATATATGTGGGAGCTCTCATGTTGGTTGCATATATATTTACAACTATTATATCCTCTTGCTGGATTGACCCCTTTATCACTATATAGTGACTCTTCTTATACTTTTTGTCATGAAATCTATTTTGCCTGATATAGGTATAGTGACTCCTGCTCTTTTTTGGTTTCCATTGGCATGGAATATCTTTTTCTATCTCTTTATTTTCAGTCAACTCGTGTCTTTATTGGGTAAGTGTGTTTCTTGTAGGCAACTGTCCAATAGATCTTGTTTTTTATCCATGTAACCACTCTATGTCTTTGGATTGGAGAGTTTAATCCATTTATATTCAATGTTACTACTGATTAGTAAGGACTTACTCTTGCCATTTTGTTATTTGTTTTCTAGTTGTCTTGTGGTCTTTTCTTTTATCTCTACTTCGTTCACTAAAAGGAAGCTTTTAGTCAAGGTGAGTTTCTCTAGTGATATGGTTTAGTTTCTTGCTTTTTATTTTGTATGTATACAGTGAGGCTTGATGTTCTAATGTACTATGGCTCAGCTAGCACTCAAACCACAAGACATAGTCCTTCCCGCTCTCCCTCCCCTTTCTGAAGGCAGTGAAAGCTCACCCTGTGTCCACTGCCACCACAGATCCATGGGGAGCATTGCCAAGCTACCACTGATGTTCCTTTAAGGTCCAAGGGCTCTTCAGTCAGCTTGTGTGGATACTGCCTGGCCTGGGACTCACCTTTCAGTACAGTGGGCTCCCCCTCCTTCCCAGGACAGGTCCATAAATGCCGTCCAAGAACCAAGTCAAGGAATCAGAGACCTTAAGAACCTGCTTGGTGCTCCACCCCTGTGGCCAAGCTGGTACCTAAAGTGCAAGCCAAAGTCCCCTTTACTTTTCCCTCTGCTTTTGTCAAGCAGCAGGAGTCTCACCCCATAGCCCTCACAGGTAAGAATGCACTGATTCTCACCTGAAGCCAGCATCTCTTAGAGACTCACCCAAAGCCCTTGATGTAGTATGTGAGTCTTGCTGCTGGTTTTTCAGGGGCCCAGAGCTTTTCTTTTCTTTTTTTTTTTTTTTTTTTAGATAAAGTCTCACTCTGTTGCCCAAGCTGGAGTGCAGTGGCATGATCTTGGCTCACCACAACCTCTGCCTCCCAAGTTCAAGTGATTCTCCTGCATCAGCCTCCCGAGTAGCTGGGACTACAGACCTGTGCCACCATGACCAACTAATTTTTGTATTTTTAGTAGAGATGGGGTTTCACTATGTTAGCCAGCCTGGTCTTGAGCTCCTGACCCCGTGATCCGCCCACCTCAGCCTCCCAAAGTGCTGGGATCACAGGCGTGAACTACCACGCCTGGCTGACGAACAGCTCTTTAGTTAACAGGTGATGCATCCTCCCAGGACTGAGTCTTCCTTCAGGATAACAGATTTCATTCTGGCCCAGGGTGTCTAGAAATGTTGTCCCAAAACTAGGGCCTGGAAAGGGGGCCAGTACCCTAACTTGCTGTGACTGAGCTGGTATACAAGATGCAAGACAAAGTCCTCTCCACTCTTCCCTCTCCTCTGTTCTCCTCTCCTCGAACAGTAGGAAAGAGTCTTTTTCTTGGAGCTGCAATCTGTGCAACCGGGAATTAGTGAAGAGATGATGTCAGGACTCCCTTAGCTGCCCTGTCTGGTGTCCCAGTAGACTACATTCCCCCAACACAAGTCCTTTGCCTCTAGGCCCAGTTCAGCACTAGGAGATGCCTAGGAGTTGTAGTTTTTGTGACCTAGACTTCCTTTCATGTTTATTTTTGGACCCAGAACACTTTAGCCTGCAGTGGTGAGGGTTGTGGGAAGTCAAGTTCCAACTGCTGGGATGGGCACTCCTTCTCTGGCTAGGGCTGGTTTAAATGCTCTCTCAGTGTGTGGGCATCTGCTGAGTTTGGTCCAGTTTTTCTTTCTGCTATGACAGGGCGGCACTGATTTCAATGCCTCACAATTGCTTTCCCCCACCCCTCCCCATAGCACAAGAATGTTCTCTGCAACATGCTGCCACTGCCAGGGAATGAGGGAGGGGCAGCATCTGTGATTTTAGACTGTTTTCTCTACCTCTTCAGTGCCTCTTTCAATGATATGAAATTAAAAAGAGCTACTGTGAGTGCTCACCTGATTTTTGGTCCTTATGAAGGAGCTTTTCTATGTGTAGATAGATGTTAAATTGGTGTCCTTGCATGGGGTACTATCCACGGAGCCTTCTATTCCACCATCTTGCTCTGCCCCTTTCTGCCTGAACTGTTGACTCACAAAAATAATGAGATAATAAATGTGTGCTGTTTTAAGCCACTAAGTTGATTGCCATTTGTAAGGTAGCAGTAGAAGAGGAATACACAGGGAAACCTATTAAAAGACAAAGAAAGTTCCTCTGAAGTAGGGTAGAGTGGAGTAGATTTTAGTTTACATGTGAAGATAAACAGAAGGCAATAGATTTTATATATACTTGGAATAAAACATAGGAAATAGAGAAAAGATGTCATTATGTTGAAATGGTGAAGTCTGAGGGGAGGTCGGGTTGGCAGGAGGGCAGGGGAGAGGTGGCAGATCATGCATGCTGGAGGTGGCAGATCAAGCATGCTGTTTTGGGATGTGATGACTTGATATGTCCCTCAGTTTTCAAAGTGGTCATGTTGGAATGCAGCTGGATAAATAAGTCTGAAATTCAGAGCAGAGGACAGGGATAGAGATATAAAATTGGTAGTTATCAGCACATAGGTGGTATTACAAACATAGAAATGAGTCTGATAATCTGAGGAGTAATGGAGATTTAGAAGCGAAGTGCTTCTCTTGGGGCACTGTTAGTTTTAGAAGTTAGGTAGAAAGTAGGAATGAGCAGATGAGCTAAGCACTTTTAATTTTATCAAAAATCCTGTGAAGAAAGCATTAAATTTTTATTTTACACAGGAAGAAACTGAGTCTTAGGGGGCTAAGTGGATTGCCCAAAGTCAGATTGTGTAATCAAACTGTATTTTTAACCCAGGAGGAGTTTAAAACACAACCTCTGTCCATTAAACCACCATATCCTCAATTTCAGCCCCCAGGTAAAAAGAGAAAATACCATATATATTACAAAACATTCACAGGCTGGAGTACAGCCTTCATGTTTTCGTGGCATTTTAAAACAACTGTAGAAATGATGCCCCATAACACGGAGATGTGCTTTGACCTAAAGCACATTTATGCATCAAGGTTGACTCTTAGGAAGAGTCATTGTCACTGCATATAACTTATATGTTATATGCAACTTATGCCCCACTGAAAAACAAATAACTTTAATACCTAGGAAATACCCAGAACATAGCTTCAAAAGAATGAATGTAGTCTTGGAAATTTATAACCTTGGAACAGATTTTGGGCATTAAGGGTCACAGTATGCTAGTGTCCACACAAACTATAGACCTTTTGACTGAAGTCAGTTTTGATTATCTCTGAGATAAAGCTACCTTTCTAATTTGTATGTGTGTACTTCCAGAGGATTTTCCTCAAAATATTAAATATTTATCATTCATGATCCAGGCCGAGATTTTTAACAGCAATGGCAAAAGTAGAGCAGTGGCAATAACAACAGCTAACCTTATTGACAAGTTACTATGTGCCAGACCCTCTGCTAGAGCCACATGTGTATTATGGCATTTAATTATTTCAATAATGTTGTGAGTTCTAGTATCATCCCCATTTTACAGAAAAGGAAACTGATAGTCACAGAAGTTAAGCTAATATATGGTGGGCTTGAAATCTGAATTGAGGTCTAAGTTCAAACTCTGCCATGTTAAAATTTCTTCCATAATATTTACCAGAGGAATTATTACTGAGAAGTATATATTGCTCATTTCTGCAGGAAAAAATCATAGTAATCTTTGAAAGTGGTTATTGCTAGGTAGTTGTTCCTCATATGTGAGGGGGAGTGGTTCTAGCAACCCCCACAGTTACCACAATCTAGAAATACTCAACTCCCGAAGTCAGTATAATCCCCATGTATATACATGAAAAGTTGACCCTCTGTGTCCACGGGTTCCACAGCCCTCAAATACTGTATTTTTTATCTGTGTTTGGTTGCAGATGTGGAACCTGTGGATATGGAGGGCCAACAGCATTTTTTTAAACAAATCTTCATATCAGCAAACCCATGCAGTTCAAACCTGTGTTGTGCAAGGGTCAACCATAATAAGTTTATCTTCTTACTCTCTAATTAGTGATGTAAAACACAGTTAGCAACAGTGACTGTGTTGATCATTGATAATACAGCTTTCATCCAACATGCTTTCCCTACCCGTAGATTTCACAGCTGATATCTATAAACCAAAAAATGTAATTTTGTAATCAGCAAGGTGTGAAATTTTTTTGTGATAATCTTCCATTCTTTATCCAGTAGATCTTTTGTGTGTATGTTTAACCAATAGCTGTTGTATTTATTTCATGAGATTGATGCGTCAAAACCACTCTACCATGAAAGTAGTAATAGTCTCTAATAATATTTCCCTTCATAGGTTTGTTTTGATACTAAAAGATTATTCAGCTATTTAGATGATTCCCAAGAATAATTAGTACTTCATTATGTCTTAATACAGTTCATCTCTACTGATGTTTATTGATCACTGATACAGTTTGGATGTTTGTTCGCTTCAAATCTCATGTTAAATTTATGTTCATTAACGTTGAAAGTGGGACCTAGTGAGAGGTGTTTGGGCCATGTGGGCGGATCCCTCATGAATGGCTTGGTGCCCTCCCTGTGGTAGAGTTCACAGGAGATCTGCTTGTTAAAAAGAGTCTGAGGTCTCTCCCCTGTGTCTCTTGCTTTCTTGCCATGTGATTCCCTTTTGTCTTTGCTATGACTGGAAGCTCCCTGAGGACCTACCAGAAGCTGAGCAGATGTTGGTGTCATGCTTGTGCAGCCTCAAGAACCATTAGCCAAAATACACCTCTTTTCTTTATAAATTACCCAGTCTCAGGTGTTCCTTTATAGTAGCACAAAACCGACTAATGAAATCACCTACTTGTATCCTTTATGGGCTAATAGAAGAATAGGACAATGATTCGTTCAGCCATTACAAGCTTGTAATTTTCAAGGGTGGTGGTGTAATCCTTAATGTGCATGTGTGAATAAGACAAGCTCATGGAAGAGTAAACATAGGTTATGATTTTTAAAAGGAATGAAAATGGTGGTTAAGAAATAACAGAACAGAGGGCCAAATGGTATTGAATCCACAAAAGTAGAGAAAGAGGTTGACAGAGTTGGCTGGTGTGGGGTCCCCCAGTTCCCTCTGCTTCCTTTCTGAGTCCTGACTGAAAATTAGAGTGCCTTGACCTCTGTGTGACCTAGCCATCTGCAGGTTATTTCCCCCCACAGGCTTGAACCCAAACTGGGGACTTGAACATTCCCAGGCACTAATAAATGTATCTAGGTTTACTAAAAAGAAATTGGCCCTGGCCCCAAGCCAAATTCCTTAAACTTTACGCTCTGATCCCCTTGAAGTGGGTGCACCCAGGTGGAACATTCCTTTTCTCTCATTGTTCCTCTAGAGGATTGCACTCTGTAAGTTCCCCTAATATATGCTTGTACCAATCACCCTGGTATTTCATTCTTCTTTCTTTGGAATCTCAATTAGCCCCATCTCAGGACTGTTTGGGCATTCCCTTCTGGAAATTCCCCAGCTGTGGCTTTTGAGGCAACTCCAGCGAAGGGTTCAATGGAACAAAATGGCTGATTTTTCAAGAACCAGAGTAGGAAGTAATAGCTTAATTACAAGATAGTATTTATTGACAGTAGTGTTAGAAAATGTTAGTTGATGACTGGAAGAATGTATCAGTGGAACAAAGTGGGATAAGAACCAGGTAGAGAGCATTAAGCAAACAGGATTTTCTTTATGGAAGAGCCAATGAAAACCTAATGAATTTGTATAATTACAACAAGAGGTGGTAGAACAAAGACTATTTCCAGAATACCCTGTTGCAAGGATTTATTAAAGCTAATGGTGAATTAATCATAGGGGAGTGTAGGAATTTAAGAATTTAGGTGCCACCGCTACTACTAGATTCTAAGAATCAGAATGTCAGAAATATTTCATACTTTATAAATATCAGCCATCATCCTACATGCCTCTCTTCTACTACTGTACAAGCCCTGACTCATCCTCCATTTTGAAAATGGTCTTCTGGCTTTCAAAATACCATATGCTTCTGATACTTCTCCTACTTCGATTAACTTTGCTCATCCTCTTCCTTGTCAATATTTCCTAAGAGTCTATCCATGTCTCAATTATTTTAACATTTTTTCCTACATGACCATTTTCATGCTCAAAAAATTACTACTTGCCATATAGAGAGACACTCAAATTTATAACGAACTCAAATGATGCATTTGCAAATGATTGCTGAAAATCACTTTGTGGATAGGTTCTCAGCAGGCATTTCAATGTGTCCAAATTCAAATTTATTAATTTCTCCAGTGAACCTGCACCTTCCCATGTCTTCTCAAGAAGTTCATGGCATCACTATCTATCTGACCTTATGGACAAAAGTCCCCAGAGTTGCCCTAACCCCTCCTTACACTTAAATTCTCATATCTAATTACTTACAACCTTCTGACTTTGCAGTGTCTTGAGTCCAAATCCTCCTATCACTTCACAACTAGCCTAGTTCTGCCTTTCATCGTTTGTTGGCACTTTGATCACAGACTCCTAATTGGTTTCCTGTCTCCAGACTTCTATAGTGGCAATCTAATACTGCTATTCTAAACTATGCAAAACATGCACAGACTATTTCACTCCTCCCTAAAAAACAAAACAAAACAAAAGCAGTTACAGACTTTTTGGTACTTTGATTTAATGAATTATCTTCATTTGTTTTCTCCATAAATGTGGTGTTTGCCTCTTTTAAGATTATTCCAAGTCATATGGACACATTTTCTGTAGTAACCAAGGTATGTGGGACATAGCTACAGCCCTCTTTTAGGGCACACCTTCTGTGATGTTTCTAGGAAGGTAACTTTTAAGGAGGCAGCCTTAAGGGTCTGGCTGGCTTTGGTTTTGGTCTTCAATCTGCTAAACTGAACCTCAACTTTCTCAACTCTAGTAGTAACAATAACCAACATTTATTTTATTTTATTTATTTATTTTGAAACAGGGTCTCACTCTGTCACCTGGGCTGGAGTGCAGTGGTGCAATCTCAGTTTATTGCATCCTTTGCCTCCTGGGCTCAAGCCTCCTTCCACCTAAGCCTCCCAAGTAGCTAGGACTACAGGTGTGCACCACCATACCAGCTAATTTTTGTATTTTTATAAATACAGGGTTTTGCTATGTTGCCCAGGCTCATCTTGAACTCCTGAAATCAAGCCATCTACCCACGTTGGCCTCCCAAAGTGCTGGGGTTACAGGTGTGAGCCAACACACCTGGCCAACCAATATTTATTCAGCCCATGCTTTGTCCTAGGCACTAAGTGCTAATTATTTTATGCAAAACTCAAAACAATCCTCTAAGAGAGAGATCATATTATTTTCCTCATTTGTTTGGAAAGGCAACAGGCTTTGAGAGTTTAATAATTGTCCAAAGTCACCTAGCTGGTAAGTGAAAGGGTTGAGGTTTGAACACAGATGTTTTAACTCCCAAGTATAGGCTTTTAATCACTGACTATATACCACCTCTATAGCAAGGATATCCAGGATACAGGTACACTATAATGTATGTAAATTATCTGGCATGGACTCAATACATCTCTCTATCTTCTCACCTATAGGTAAAAAAAAAAAAAATACTTCTACATTTTTACATTTTAATTTTTTTCTCATATTTATGTTTTGTCTAGACAATCGGATGAAATATTCTTCCTGGCAGATTTTATTTCTTGCATTGTACAAAATAAGTCAAAACTGTGCATTGCACATTGTCAATTCTCAAGAAATGCTTATTAATTGAATGAATGAATGAAGGTCTGTTTTTATGTGTATTGAATAAGTTTTAGCTTTCTCAGAATTCATTGTTTTTGTTTGCTTTATGTAAAAAGGAACACAAAATACATTTTAAATATCATTATATATACATTATATATAAAGAGATTTTATATGAAACATTATATGTATATCAAAAGAATAGAAATATAAGGCTTCAAAATATGTTATATAATTTCTTCCTCCAAAAGTTTATTTGTAAGATGGCACCTTTCTGTAAATGTCAATGGTATGAAGCCATTAACTCTGAGGTTTCATGCATCCTTTGGAGCTGGCAAGGCTCTAAAATGAAATTGTTCAAAAGGATCATTGGTATTACTCTAAAAGTTTACAAGTAGTATCAGGAGGAAAAGGTGGCATTATGTATTTTAAGCTTCTATAATATTTTCCATTGAAATTTAATGCATTCCATTTTATTATTGCTTTGAAATGCTACCGTGTTGTAGGGCCAAAATTTAAGCAAAATTTTAATAAATACCTCACTTGTTTAATACTATCAATTATGTTTTTTTCACATAAGGTTATTTTCCCTTCTATTCTGGTATTTTGTATCATAAAAGAATTCTCTGAATTTTTTCCAGTTTGCATATAATTTCTAATATAAAGACAACCTTTTGAAGACAAACAATATTATGTTTCAAAGTATATTTTAAGCATTCTCTAAATTTAAAGGACTTTTTGGCTGAATCCCCATGATTAGGAGAAGTAGAAGATTAGATAACTAGTGAAAATAGTTACTAAAACCTTTTGCTTAAAGTGCTATAATGCTCTTAATCTGTCATTACAAATGGATTAGTGCATCCAATAAATCAAGGGAAAAGTTAAACAAAATTTGGTTGATATACTCTGCAAGATCACAAAGACCAAAACAACTTCAATATTAATTACATTGACTGTATCAACTGCTTTCATGGGAATGATGGAAACCAGCAGTTCTCTAATATCAACAAAAATAAAGCATAAGAATTTGGTCTAGATATTAGAAAAAGAAATTCACAGAGGGGAACTAAGATGTGGAACCTCTTCCCTTGGAGAATTCATGACAAAGGATATAAGTCATTTTAAAAACGATGTCAGGTGCATTTCCTGTCTTGAATTAGGGGATCCGTTGGATAAGTCTTCACTGGTACTGTGAATTTCTGAAGCCTCTCATTTATAAATCAAAAGCCTTTTAAAGTTTTCTAAATCAGTAGTTGGAGTGTACATGATGGATGTGTATTCATAGAAACGATACTCTTGGAGGTCTGTGTAATATTGATCCTAAACTCCTATACCAGTGTTCTTTGAACACAAACACCCATTCTTTCTAGAATGGAGATTGACATTTTTTGAGTCTTGGATTTCTTAGCGAATCTATGCATGCACAACACTTTGCACTTTGCAAATAATTTCAGAAAATTCCTAGAGTCTATGAATCTACTTCGCGGAGCATGGTTCTCCTGCCTCTGAACTCTAATTGTTCTGTGAACTCAAATCCTGTTCCTACGCTTTCTCAATCCTGTCTATCTTCTTGAAATTCTGGTTATTATCTGTTCTTTTAGTAGAACCAGTCCGAGTGCTTATATGACACCATGGACTTTCATACTATTGTTTCAATGATACTTACATAGTGCAAAATATTTTTACTTAGTTTACTTTATGCAATTCTCACAATAACCCTATGAACTATGACAATTTTACATATGAAAAAAATAAGTCTTGGGAGAA
Source organism: Macaca nemestrina (assembly GCF_043159975.1). Lineage (NCBI taxonomy): Eukaryota > Metazoa > Chordata > Mammalia > Primates > Cercopithecidae > Macaca > Macaca nemestrina. The sequence continues at coordinate 35,914,291 of NC_092128.1, read as the reverse complement.
TCATGGACCTTTTTGTTGTTGTTAAATTCACAATGTGGCCAGGTGCAGTGGCTCATGCCTGTAATCCCAGCACTTTGGGAGGCAAGGCAGGTGGATCACTTGAGATCAGGAATTTGAGACCAGCCTGGCCAACATGACAAAACCCCATGTCTACTAAAAATACAAAAATTAGCTGGATATTATGGTGCATGCCTGTAATCCCAGCTACTCAGGAGGCTGAGGCACGATAATCACTTGGCGAAAGTTGCAGTGAGCTGAGATTGCACCAAATGTGGTCCTCCAGCCTGGGCGACAGAGTGAGACTCTGTCTCAACAAAACAAATAAGTAAGTAAAATAATTCACAGTGTAAGTACCTGCAAATTGAGGATTTTTTAACCCAAGTATTCTACCTGTTGAATCCACAGATTCCCATTTTCTGCAGTGGATTGTCATCACAGTTCCAAACATGTTAAGAGTCATATATCTGTTTATAGAATACTTTATTACTGACATTTACTGTAATTGTTCAATCTTTCAAATCTTTTTTGAATTCCAAAAGTCAAGCCTCCCATAATTAATACCTCTGTTTACCATTCATTATTTAAGTTCACATGTTGGTCCCCAAACCCTACATAAATTATCCAAAGAAAATAATTCCCTTCCACTTTAGTTAACTATCATATGTGGTATTACTTTCAATGAAAAATGTTTTTCCTGTTTGTTTAGAGTGGTCAGCCAAGAGTTATCTCCTCTGAGCTGACCTGGGAAATCTGTTGGCACAAGTTAACTCTGTATTCCTAAATACTTAACTCTCAGTACAGAGGAAGGTCTGTAGACCTATAGATGTCCTGAAGGGGAACAAAGGAGAGTTAACATAACATCTCTGTACTTGGATTCTCTGAATCCCAGGTAAGAATAATTTTTACATTTTGTGTGCTGCCCATATGTTAAATCACCAATCCAATAAGGTTACTTACGTATTGAAATACTCAGCAAAGATCAAGTTGGTGGAGGTACCAGTGATTGTTGTCAGTCCACCAATAGTAGAAGAGTAGGCAATGCACAAACACATAAGTTTACATATCATGTGGCCCTTCTTTGTTCGATATTTGGTTCCCATGCCTGAGTTCTGTTCAACAACAACAAAAAAGTACCATGAGAACTGCTCTATATTTGTTATGGACTGAATGTTTGTGTCCCACCACCCCCACCAATTCATATGTTGATACCCTAACTCCTGACACGATAGTATTTGGCAATGAGGAAGATACTGGCCTCATTTGGAAGATTTGGAAGATACTGGCCCTTCCTTTGAGGATGTGGCCCTGGTCTGATGGGATTATGTCCTTATAAGAGGACACATCAGAGAGCTTGATTCCTCTCTCTCTCTGTTTCTGCTATGGAGAAAGTCACAAGAAGGTGGCTGTCTGTAATGCCAGCAGAGAGTCCTCACCAGACACTGACCCTGCCAGACCCTGATCCAGTCTTCAGAACTGTGAGAAATAAATTTTTATGGTTTAAACCACTTAGTTTGTGGTGTTTTGTTATGGTGATGTGAGCTCACTAATACAGCATTTATCTTTCCATCAATGCAGATGTAGCAATAACAGTATTTAAGCTGAAACCACTGAAATATTTTAAAAATCCAATTTCATTCATTTCTTCATCCTTCTTTCTTGTCCCTTACTTAACTCTTCCCCCATGTCTTCCCTTCTCGCCACTACTCCCAAAGCTTTTCTGTTGATACTGATGGTACATACTTAATAAGTCCCTAAACTTCTTTTGGAAAGGTTTCCCACCGATGCACCTTAATGGATGGTTCCCAGGGGATATCACTCCTGAAATTGAATGTTTTCAACACCATATACCTCAGCATTGAGAGATAAGTCAGTGTCCTCTTTGCTCCCCACTGTCTTTTCCAGAACATTAATCCTCCACTCACACAAAAAATAAATCCATTTTTTTTAAGAATCATGTAACTTGGATATCTCTTTCTCTCCCCATTCCTTTGACCATTATATTTTGATCTCCTGGTCACCCACTGCTGTCATTTAAGATAGCATTTGCACTCAGCACATAATCATCTTCCTTACTCCAAATCTTGTCAGCGACTGAATAATGACCACACTATGCTTATGCATAGCCCTTTAAATATCCTGGCCCCACACAGTTTTGATCTTACTTCCAACAATTTTCAGTTCTCCACCTCAGTCACCCCACCCCCGTAGTTACACCTTGAACAATGGCACATCCTGAAATGGTTTCACTTGGGGAATCACTAGACCAAATGTAAGTGTTTTAGTTACGAGATGACTTTCTAGGGTGCAAGCCAAAAGCAACTTCATTCTTTCTCTCATCCATGACCCTGTAAACACACTTTGTTGGTTTGATTCTTCCTCTTCCTGTGGTGAAATTCAAAGAAGAAACAATAACTTTTCAAGGTCATTTCATTTAATGAATAGTTTTTCAGTTATGTTTAGTCAGAAGAATAGCTTCATTTGAGTAGTTAAAATAAACAGTGCCCTATTTAATAAGAAAAATCCCACATTTTAAACTTAAGCATTCTCTTGTCCCCTAGATCAGGCCTGCTTGAAAGCCCATAGCTGGAAGGAGGTTTGTGAGTTTGACTTTCTCTTTCTCTCCTAGTTCCAATTCTTCTCACCACTTGCTACACTCAGTTTCTAAACCTTCAACATTTGGAATGTCAAGAGAAGAACAGGATCAGGAGAGGAGTGCTAAGGATTAGGAGAGGTCTTACTTGACTGTTTATTAATTTAAAAATGGCATTAGTACTTTCCAGGCATGGTGAATGTTTGAAATTACTCCCTCTGGTGGGCAATTTTATGGGATTTTATGAGACTCCTATTATCCAAATAGGAACATCAGATTGTTGTTCTTTCTATGTAGGTAACACACATCTTCTGCCTGGTGGCGTATGACACACTCATGGTGTCTGCATGTGATAGTCTGCCTGGTCTTTTTATATTGAGATCAACTTATGCCGTCAAAATCCCCTCCTGGAGGAAGTTGTCTTTCAAATGATCCCAAATGACAGTCCTCCCACATGTTTCCTTCGTATGGTCCAAGGGAAACAGTCACCTCTGTCGTGTTGTCAGTGACAGTGCAACTGAAACTTGATTAGGTAAGGAAATTCAGTCATGACATTTTACTTTCTAATTTTTCAAGAATGTGTCAAACACTAATCCATTGACCTTTTCTAAGTCTAGGGTGGTAGATAATAAGTTTTGTAAGTAGTAGTTTTTTTTTTTTTTTGAGACGGAGTCTCGCTCTGTCACCCAGGCTGGAGTGCAGTGGCCGGATCTCAGCTCACTGCAAGCTCCGCCTCCCGGGTTCACGCCATTCTCCTGCCTCAGCCTCCCGAGTAGCTGGGACTACAGGCGCCTGCCACCTCGCCCGGCTAAGTTTTTGTATTTTTAGTAGAGACGGGGTTTCACTGTGTTAGCCAGGATGGTCTCGATCTCCTGACCTCGTGATCCGCCCGTCTCGGCCTCCCAAAGTGAGTAGTAGTTTCTTAACAACTATTGCACCTTGGTAAGTAGGAGACTCTTCCCTTCTTTCAACTGTGATGGTACAAGTGGCAGGGGGCGGCGCATTAGGGAAATACTCCAACTTTCTCCATAAGCAGACTATCTCTCAGCCTTCTCATTTTAAACACTAAGTTTAAGAGTGTAAAACTGTTTTTTGGTCACCTCACTTGCAAGTCCTGTGGAAATGAAATGCAAAAATACCTAAGGTGTGTGGTTGATATTATATTTACTCAGGGGTAGAAAGAGTATCATTTAACCATCCTAGTTATCAATAAATTGGCATAGTTATTACAGTTTCTTCTTCCAACTTTGCTGCTGAATTAATTCTATCTCTACAGTTCTTCAACTGCACTGGCAAATCTAGGTTAATGAAGTATGTAGTTATGGCCAGTTATGGTCCTCTCCTTTCTTTACTTCCATCTTTATTCAGTTGAGTTCCATGGTACATCATTTCAATAAATTGTCTTAACAAAACTCCGAACTCTCTTTCTTGTCTTTTCTTAAATGGTAGTTCTTTGTGAAAATTCCAACTGATTTATAAACCCATCCATTCTCTCTCTCCATGTCATGTCTGCTTCTGAGTAGCCAACTACTGTTGCTAAAAATTACATGCACGGTAAAGCAGATGGGATCATTCATGATCACAAACATCCAATGCTGTAATGATGTTGCTCCTCTACCCTAGCGTGTTTGCATAACCAAATTACTCTACCTGTTTCCACAAGGAAATATAAAACCTTCTTTATCATCTTTATACATCCCTCTTAATGCTCCTTCTCAGTCTTTGCAAGTAGCTTTGCCTCCTACTTCCCAGAGAAAATAGAAGCCAGCATATAATAGTATCACTGTGAAATGTAGAAACCTACTTGCATTTGCCCCATCTTCTTGTTCTTTACATAATTAATAGAGTCAATGTTTCTCCTCCAACTTCTTGTTTCTCAGGTTTTCTCAGAACCCTTCCACTACAGACTATTGGAATTTTCATCAACATTTAATTATTTTTGAGCCATCTTTACAGAAGAAAAACAAGAAAGACTTCTTAACCCTCCACTCAAGTAAACTATTGTCCTACCTCATCTCCATTTTCACAGCCAAACTACTTGAAAGAGTTGTTTACATTCACTGACTCCATTTTCTTAAACACTTCCATCTAGCTTGTCTCCTCATTCCACCCACAATGCACTTCCTGTGATTATCAGTAATTTCCTCAGGGCTATGTTCAATAGGAACCTTTCAATCTCAACTTTGTAGTTCCCTTTGCAAGCATCTAAAAGAGTTTATCTCTTCTTTTTACTGAAAAAACTCTGCTTTGAGTTTCTGTGATATCTCACTCTTTGGGTTTTTCTATCTCTGCCTGTTTTTCTGTCTCCTTTGCCAGGTTTTTTTTTTTTTTTTTGCCTTCCATCCTTCCTTAAAACTGGAATTTCTTTAAACTGTCACAGGCCCTTGTCTCTCCTCACTCTAATGGTTCTCCTTTAAAAAATCTTATTTTTTATTGATTTAATGACTATTTTTATGCCAGATCACCAAACTTCTGTCTTCAGCCAGGATCCTCCATCTAGACCCATGTATCCAATTGCCTGTTCAACATAATCATGCCTGGAATCTCAGCACTTTGGGAGGCCGAGGCAGGTGGATCACTTGAAGTCAGGGAGTTCTAGGCCAGCCTGGTCAACATGGTAAAACCCTGTCTCTACTAAAAATACAAAAATTAGCCATGTGTGGTTGCGGGCACCTATAATCCCAGCTACTTGGGAGACTGAGGAAGGAGAATTTCTTGAACCTGGGAGGCGGAGGATGCAGTGAGCTGAGATTGCACCACTGCACTCCACACTCCAGACTGAGCAATAGAGCAAGACCTGTCTCAAAACAAAACAAAACTCTCTCTCTCTTTATATATATATATATATATATATATATATATATTTGAATATATATATATGTGTGTATATATATTTGAATATATATATATGTGTGTATATATATAGAGAGAGAGAATGTCTGCAATAAAACTCCAATCTGAAAATGTTCAGGACCAAGCCTTTTACTTCTTTTGTCAAATCTAGTTCGTCAGGATCACTTATATAAACTAATGTCATCACCATCACTATTGTAACAAATACTTATAGCATCCTTAGCATGTAATAAGCACTGGTCCAAGTTAAAATCAATTAAATGTTTTAATTCATTTAAGTCTTACAATATAATGAGGTGGGTACTATTATAACGTCATTTTATGGTACTATTATAACGTCATTTTGTAAATAAAAGACATAGAGAAGTTAAGTGAATTGTTCGAGGTACCAGAGCCTGAAAATGACAGACTTGGGTTTTGAAACCATACAGTCTTGCTTTAGAGCTCATACTCTCAGCCACTTTGCTATAATATATTGCTTGTCTTCCTTGAAAACATTATCTTCCTCATCCCATCAAATTCTGTCAATTGTATCTACTGAAATATGCCTGGACTCTGTTCAATTTTCTCCATCTCCACTGTTTTCACCCTGGTCTCAGTCAACATTATCTCCGGCCTAGGTTAATAAAATAATGTGTTTATGGATCTTCTTGCATCAATTCTTGCTTATTACAGACTCATTCTACAGACTTCAGCCTTTAAACAAAAATATAAATGTAGTTAAGGAATATGCAAACACTTATTATCTTTTGTCTTCTTGTGTTTGCGTATTTCTTAAATACATTTGTACATTTTTTTAGGCTGCTGTGTATAGGAAAGGTCTGAAATAGGGAAGAATTGATGCAAGGACAACCATAAAGGGATTATTACAGTAACTCAGACCACATTTTCTTTATCCATTCTTCATCTATTGAGGGACCCTTAAGTTGTTCCCCTAACTTGGCTATTGTGAATAATGCTGCAACGAATATGGGGAAGCAGATATATCTTTGACATATTGATTTCATTTTGGGGGTACATATATCCAGAAGTGAGATTGCTGGATCACATGGTACTTCTATTGTTTTTCTAATTTTTTGAGGAATCTCTATATTGTTTTCCATAATGGTTGCACCAATTTACATTGCTGCTAACAGTGTACAAGCGTTCTCTCTTCTCCAAGATGAACAGAAGAAATGCCATCTTCCATACAGATGAGCATGCTATTTGAGACATTATTAAAATATCTTTTTGAAAAGTCGTGATAAGGAAAAAATTACTACTCACTAAAAGTCATCATAGATATGAAAATGGCATTTAGCATGGCAGCGTCAGGTGCATTGGATTGTAATTTACCTTCAAGTTTCTAATTAACTTTAAGGTCAACCCACAAAGGACTCTATGCTTCACCCAAAATAAACTAATTTAGAAAAGTCTCCCTTTCCCTTATAATTTATACATGGAAATCATTTGTATTTTCCATATGATAAAAAATTCCATTGAAATTTGACACAAAATAAGTGGTATGTAAATAAGGTAGGGAAATAAGTTTAAAAATTCTTATGAATCATACAAAGTGACAATTGAAATCTGGGGCTTAATATTAACTATTTTACTATAGGAAAGACTTCAACACAAACCAGAAAGTGATGCATAATTTGAATATTATTAAATTGATAATAAGAATGGAAACTTAAAATATGCAATGTTTATATGATTTCTCTTTGCCACCTTAAAACTTTCAAAAATATAAATAAAGAAAAAATTGGATTTCATATAAAAGCTTAACTGAAAAATATATGCATATATAGAGAATTATTAAAAGACATTGGAAGATATAAAACAAAAAATCAAAACAGAAACAGATTAATGTTTGCCATGCTTTATGACTTATGAATTAACTATACATTTTTTATTAATAAGGACCTTTAAAATATACATTATTGTTACTGCACATGAGCTAATGTTTATGCAAATATCATCGACAATTTATAAAGGCATTAAAATTCAGGGTAAAAAATTCTACAGTAAATGCTAACACTAATATATCATAATGCAAATTAAAGGTTAAGAGGAAGAGTTTTTGAAGTGGAATGGTGAATGCACCCTACTTTTTATCTACCCAGTAAACATGAGCTCCATGCATTCAGATTTATCGTTGTTTTTACTGAGTGCTTGTGTTCACTGGGCTGAACTCGTAGAAGAGACGATACTGAAGTAAAGGGTAAAGCATGAGGACCAGAGGGACAGTAGTACAGGGCACTGAGCTAAAAAATAGGGCTCTTAGGAAAGCCTGAAATGAGTCAATAATCGAGCCAACTAGTGGTACAGAAATTATACAAAGCGGGCAGGTATCACAGGTATCATAGCAGATTAATCTTTAGTCTTCTGCCCAGATTGTACTTTCAGCCTGTGGCCACAGGACATTGTCACAGGTATATTGTGAATGGAAAAGTACTTGTGTTATAATATATAAGGAAATTTATGTGATATGAAAAGTACAAAATTATGTACAATTTTAAAGCAAAAATATTTCTACATACATACATGTGCCTGAAATGAAACATACACATATATGTGTGTGTGTGTGTGTCTGTGTGTGTGTGTGTGACTGAAATGAAATATATCAAAATACTAACAACAGTTATTTCTTGATCATGCGATTAGGGGTATCCTCCACCTTCTTGATACTTTTTGTAACTTTTACAGCCAGAAATATATATATATATTTTTAACATGTAAAGGAATGATAGACTATTAGGGCAGACAGGTAGTTAGAGATTATCTGGTATAAAGACCTAATATTTCAGAAGAGCAAAATGAGTCTCAAGTGTGACCCAGCTGATTACCGCAGACTTGAAAGCAGAATCCATGTCTGTGAGTTCCCTCTCAGTGAATTTCCCCTGTACCAACTTGCCTTCCAGAATACTTATGTGAATTTTTAAAACTACATTTGAGTTCTATTTCATACTGCTTTTACCACAATGGTAACCTATTGTGTTTTTATTCAATCCCTTCTGTCTACCATACATGTGGAGTATGCCCTCCACATCTTCTTCCAAGTAACTGAAAAATTTTCTACGAGGACGTGACAAAATGCAGAATTCAATGACATCATCACAATGGACCTGTCACAACAGAAATCCTGCAGGTCCAGAGGTAACTCACTATTGCCACCTGGTGGCAGCAATTGCAGATTTATTTCACAGCTTCCTTCACTGAATATGTATACTTCGTATCATCTTCCAATTATGGCTCTGTCATAACGTTGCTTATAGTACAGAATTCAATTTTCAATATGTTGCCTAGAGCTCTATTAACAGGTGGAAATATGATATACGTGACTTTTCCTGCCTCTTCTCTAAGTTAGAATATGTCTTTTCCCTCTTTCACTTGCTTATTTTTTTTAAGTACATGCTACTGAATCACTCCCAAATATTCCCTGGTTGCTTAAACATTCTCTTGGAACAATCAAGTGATAGGATACCTAATTCACATCAATATTCTACCAATTTTATTGTCTTGGTGACATCTCTTTCAGGGCCTCCTTTCCTGTCCTAAATCTAGTCATTTTTTCTCTAGAACTGCAAAGAGCTACACTTAAGTCTACCCTCTTATTTCATCAAAAGTCTGACTGGATGTTGACTCTACATTGGAAATATATGTTACTTAGAATTTTGAAGGCAGTTTTCCTGCTGTCTCTGAGTAGTGCTGTTGGGGAGAACTATTCAGCCATTCATATTTTTGATCATTTGTAAGGAATTAGTGTTCCTTCCTTTTTGAGAGCTTTTAGGATCATCTTATAGTATTCTGAAATCTCAAAGATTTTAAAACAGATCTGCCCTGTGTGGGTCTGCTTCATTCATTTTGATGACATTTAGTGAGTCCTTTAATCATAAAACTTGTACTCTTCCATTGTAGAAACTTTCTTGAATTTTTTATATACTCTTCTCATTTTTCCTGTTCTTTTTGGAAACTCCTCTTATTTCCTGTTTATTCTGTTTCTTCCTATTGTGTCTACTGAATTTTCCATTTATGCTTTTATATCTCTATATTTTATATTTATACTTTATTTTATATTTACATGTTTTATATTTTTGCCTTCTTTATTGTCTTTTATAGAATACTATTTGTATTTCATAAATATGAGTAATTTATTTGTTTACCCCTCTGATTATATTAATGATATTTTCTTTTTTGTAGTTTCTTCTTCTTGCATAGTCTCTGCTTCCTGCAGATTGCTCTTTTTTCTTTGTTTATTTGGCAATCTCTCTTTCATAATTGAGGCTTTCATCAGATATCCAGGAATTTTTGGTTGTCTGCTCACATTTCAGCAGTGAATATCTGTGTAGAAGCTCTGCACTCATGTTTTTGGATTTGTTGTTGCCTGTAAGCTTCACTATAATGTCATCTGACTGGGCCTTTTTTTTTTTGAGAAAATTCTAAGGTCAATGTTTTCTTGTCTCTTACTCTGATTGTGTTCTCCAAGGAAGCATCATCTGGCCTTCTGCCTGCTGACACTTGAAAGGCATAGACCTGGCTCCTGGACCAGTGTGGGTAGAAGGTCGGGTCCTCCACGTTTAGCTTATAAACTATCACTCAGTACCCCTGTTTTCCTTGTGACACTCTCCCCCAGCCCAGAACTGGATCTGGTTCTCTTTATCCTGTTTTACTATGTCTGAAGATTATGTTTCTGTTTCGTGGATTAGAAGCTGTTGCATCCATGTGGATTTGGGGATGAAAGTGGAAGATTTAACTACTTCATAAGCAATTTTTTTCTTCCTCCTGCTTTTCAACATTTTAAAAATGTTGAAGCCTGCTGCTATGGAAATTGAATTGTTTATTGGCTTTTCTCATTATCGATTTAGGATTCAGCTTCCATGGGATTACTGGGGATAACAGGGTTATTTTCCACTCAACCTTTTACTTTCCAGCTTCCAAAATGATTTTGCTGTCATGTCTTCTCTTGATGTTTATATAATTTTGATTATATTTGAAAGTCTATTTGTTCTTGTTTTAATGAAGACTTAGAACAGTAGTAACAAATGAGCCTATTTAACCTGCCATCTTAATGGAAGATGCAATATTTATCTGTTTACATTTAAAAAATAAAGAAATAAATATTTACTAATAATTAATGCCCACTTTTGACCTTGGTGCTTTTGTGGTCCCTATGTTGGTAGATGATGTAACTAAAAAGGGAACAGAAGACTGGAAGTTCCATAGTGCACAGAGGAATTAAGACAGTGGGAACCTGTCCTTTTTGTCTGCATATTGAGTTTAAAGGTCCTCAGTTAAGTGAATAACAGATTATGTTATTTAATTAAACCAGCCTTCCTATAGTGTTCTAATGGTTTAAAATGTCTGTAAGATTATTTCTGTAAAGAAATATTGAATGAAAGTACTAGATAAGTGAATAGCAAAAAAATGTAGGAGAGGATCTTCCCCTTACAGCTGGTATGAACTCTTCATGAAGATCTGGTGAAAATATAATCAGTAATAACCTGAAGAATTCAGAGGAGTTAGTAAAATTGAAGTTATCGATAAGACTCTTTGAAATAGAATTTATATCCACCATAGTTAATAAAGAACTATTACATATTGTGAATTTGGGTATGCTTATAAAGCAATAAACATTTATGGTGTGTGTGATGAATAAAGAAATGTTTAAAATGTAGCATTAAGGACATAAGTCCTCTTTATAAATAAACTCTATTTTTAGAAATGTTAAAAGTCATGATTAAATCCAGTATTTACTTACAAAATTTTATTGTCCTAAATGTTAACTATTTAGAAGCTTCCCTTGTACTTTCTTAGGAAAAAGTGTGTGTGTGTGTGTGTGTTTGTGTGTGTGTGCCACTGAGAAAAACCTTGCTCTTTCTAGTTGTAAAAATGACTGAAACAAAATATAATAACATAGCATATTTGTCTATCCAGCAGCATGACAAATCAGATTCCCTGCTAAATGAGATGCTATTTAAAATATTTAAAACAATATTTTAAAGTGCAACAATACTTTTAAAGCTGGATTTAAAATAAGATTTCAGTTTATCATGTTGCAAGGAGAGCTTGGTATAAAAGATATTGCCCCAGGTCAAATGTGTGTGGGGAATCATATAAGAAAACACATATAAAGCTGGTATCCTTTGCAGAAGTAGAAAGAAAATATCATGCTGACTTAAGGGAAAACAATATGCCCTAAAAATTCCTAACCATGAGCATTTTTCCTAAAGCATTAATTTATGTTTTGTGTGTGTTAAAGAGAAATAGCAATATAATTGAAAACTCTTAGAAGCAGCTGCAACATAGGACTTAAAGAATTTCCATAGTAACTAAAAAAAAATTTCACTGTTTAAAAGTACTGAACATGCAAGAAAATAATTAAACAAAGTGAGAACCAGCAATAAATAAATAAATAAATAAAAACTAAGTCAAAGAAAGAGACCCACAAGGACTTCAGAGCTGTTAGACACAGACACAAAATATAATTAAATTTGCATATGATTAATAAAATTAGAGAAGGAATTGAAAATATGAAAAAGATTATAATAGTTATAGGCAAATCTTAAAACAAGACAAATAGAATTTACATAATTAAATTTAACAATTTAAAAGCTCAGTAAATAGGTCAAAATAGACATAGCTAAAGAGAAAATTAATTAGCTGGAAGATAAATCAGAAGTTACTATTCATGATAAAGTTCTGCAAAACACATAAAAGAAAAACAGATGTTAGCTAAGAAGCTTAGAAAACACCGTGAGAAAGTGCAGCATGTTTAATTGGAGACTCAGAGGGAGAGAATACAGAGAACTAGGATGAGGCAATTGAATATTGAAAAATAACACCTGATAATTTGCAAGAATTGTTGGAAAAGATCAATACACAGATTCAGGAGAAATATTCACTTAGGTATAGCAAAGTAAAATTCTATCTCACACACACACACATACACACACATCATTAAAGCAACCAAAGAGAAAAGATTGCCTACAAACGAATAATAATTTGACTGGTAGCTAGCTGACTTTTAAATAGAAAAAAAGAAGCCAAAATGCAGTAGAAATATATAAATGTATTTCGATGTGCAAAATAAAAAATAATAACCTATCTAGCACACTATAACTATAAAAATATGATTCAAGAATTATCATCTTTCTATCAAACAAAAACTCTGTATTTAACACCAAAATCACTCTGTGAAGTACATTCAAATAGTATTTTCAGGAAGAAGGAACATGACCCCAGATAGGGGGTCTGAGAAGCAAAATACAATGGTGAACAAAGATATTAATAAATATGCACATAACTCTGCAGAGCACTGATTTTAAAAAATAATACAAGTATGTAATTTATGGAGGAATAATAGACTAGAACTAAAAAATTGGAAAATAGTAGCATGTGAATAGAAAGCGATGGTCTAAGTCAAAATATCCTAGGGTCAAAGGATTATAAATTATGCTGCTATAAAGACACATGCACACGTATGTTTATTGCAGCACTATTCACAATAGCAAAGACTTGGAATCAACCCAAATGTCCATCAGTGACAGATTGGATTAAGAAAATGTGGCACATATACACCATGGAATACTATGCAGCCATAAAAAAGGATGAGTTTGAGTCCTTTGTAGGGACATGGATGCAGCTGGAATCCATCATTCTTAGCAAACTATCACAAGAACAGAAAACCAAACACCGCATGTTCTCACTCATAGGTGGGAACTGAACAATGAGATCACTCGGACTCAGGAAGGGGAACATCACACACCGGGGCCTATCATGGGGAGGGGGGAGGGGGGAGGGGGGAGGGGGGAGGGGGGAGGGGGGAGGGGGGAGGGATTGCATTGGGAGTTATACCTGATGTAAATGACGCGTTGATGGGTGCAGCACAGCAACATGGCACAAGTATACATATGTAACAAACCTGCATGTTATGCACATGTACCCTACAACTTAAAGTATAATAATAATAAATAAATTAAAAAAAAAAAAAAAACAAAAAAAAAACAAAATATCCTAGGGTCTTTACACCATTCAGGAGAAAAAAATGGATTATCTTTAAATTTTTATGTATTAAGTAGACATGATACTAATGACTAAATGATGTCCTTCAATATTCATATGTTGAAGCTCTAACACTCAAAGTGACTCTGTTTGGAAAAGGGCCTTTACAGAGGTAATTCAGTTTAAACAAAGAAGGGTGCCTAATCTGATAGGGCTGATGTCCTTATAAAAAGAGCAAAGGGGACCAGAAATATCTCTTTCTACTGCATGTGCACAGAGAAAACATCAGGTGAGGATACAATGAGAGGGTGGTCTTGTACAAGGCAGAGAGAGAGGTCTCACTAGAAACCAACCCAGATAACACCTTGATCTTGTACTTGGCTAGCCTCCAAAACTGGCAGAAAATACAACAGATTTGTATTATTTAAGATACAGTTCTGTAGTATTTTGTTATGGCAACCCTTGCTGCCTAATAATACAGCAAAATGATTAGGACAACTAAAACAGACACAAAGCATAGAATAGACCACCTGTACAAGTGTGTGTGTGGCATGGAATAAAAAAAGAAAATAACTGCATAGGAACGCGGGAAGGAAAGATAGAAAGAATATTTGGAAAAAATAAAAAGCCGGCAGTAGAAATTATTCTAAATATAAAATGTCACAAATAATTTAAATGGATAAAACATGTCAGGTAAAGGTAAAAATTTTCAAACATAATAAAAGAGATACACGTAAAACATAAGGACACAGAAATACTGAAAGTGAAAGCATAGAGGAAATGCCAGGTAAATACTAGCCTTATAAAAGCTGGCAGTGTCATGCCTGCAATCCCAGCACTTTGGGAGGTCGAGGTGGGTGAATCATGAGGTCAGGAGTTCGAGACCAGCCTGGCCAACATAGTGAAACCCCATCTCTGCTAAAAATACAAAAAATTAGCTGGGCGTAGTGGCGGGTGCCTGTAATCCCAGCTACTTGGTAGACTGAGGCAGGAGAATCGCTTGAACCCAGGAGGTGGAGGTTGCAGTGAGCTGAGATCGTGCCACTGCACTCCAGCCTGGATGGCGGAGTGAGACTCAGTCTCAGGAAAGGAAAGGAAAGGAGAGGAGAGGAAAGGAGAGGGGAGGGGAGGGGAGGGGAGAGGAGGGGAGCTGGTAGTCCTGTATTATCAACAGACAAATAAACTAATAAACTCAAAGACCAAAAAAATTAAGATAGATGAAGAGATGCACAAAATGATAAAAGGTTAATCAATCACACACACAGAAACATTCTAAATGGGTTCAAAATAACATAATCTAACAATACAGAGGAACCAAAACTGACAGAAGCATCAGAAGAAACAGAATATCCACATGATAGAGGGAGAGTTTAACAAAACAGTCTCATCAATTGCTGAATAAAAAGAGACAAAACTTGGTCAGGGCACAGAGATTTGAGAAGCACAACTAGCTACTTGATCTTACAGAGTTTTGGGAAACATTGAACCTAATTAGTTGAAAATGTACAATTTATTTTAAGCACAATGAAAAATATTTATTACAGCCGATCATGTGCTAGTTCAAAAAGCTACTTCAACAAGTTTTGGAAAACTGTTATGTAGACCACAGTTTCTGACCCCAGAAAAATTGTTAGAAAAAATTTAAAAGTAGTTAAAAATCTAATTTATTTTAAATTTCAAAACACATTTCTAAGCATCTTTTGAGTAAAAAAAGCTAGCATAATGGAAATCAGAAAACACAAAACAGAAAAATATGGAAAATAGCTAAAGTAATAGAAGCAAATTCACATCCTTAAATCCTTCCTTTGGAAGAGAGGAAAACTCTAATAAGGTAAAGGTCAAATTTTAAAAATTAGCAAAAGAGCAAGAGCATAAACACACAAATAAAGTAGACAGAACAAAGTAATAAAGAAAGAAAACTATTAATAATAATATGAAATATACATTAAATAGGGTGAAAAGAGTCAGAAGTTGGTTCTTTGACAAGACTTGTAAGACTAATAAAATAGATATAGTTTGGAAAGATTATTTGAAAAATGTTTTAAAGGCACAAGGAAAATTTTAGAAATAAAGACATATAACTATAAATACTGTAGAAATTAAATAGATATAAGAAAATATTACAAACTACCACACAGCAGTAAATTTAACATGGAACACATGAATTTCTTTTTAAAAATGCAACTGTTTGATGTTGAAATAGAAAATCTGAACACTCTTAAATCCAGGAGAGTAATAGAATAATTTTTAAGTACATATGCCTTCCACTTTCTCCTTGAGCAGCTAGCTGGGGTACAGAATGGACGGAGGGAGATGGGGGACCCATCTTGAATTACAAGGTTCCAGTGCTGGAAATGGCAGAGAAGAGATAGAAAGAGTCAGGGGCATGGTGACGAAGGAGCCACCATACCAGCCTATTTCTATCTTGTTGAAATTGTTGCTATTTTTGGTCTTCACTATGGTGACCAATCCATACCTTAACTAGTGCAGGTGATAAACCAAAAGAAAACAAGAGAATGATTAACACAAAATTTTGGACTATAGCTAACTCGACAAGGGGTTGGGGGTGATTGTGTAAGGAAAAGAGATAGAATCAGAGAAAGGCTCATGTAGATTTTAGAAATCGCATTCTAGTTATTAAGCTGGGATGTGGTATACATCATCTTATTCATTTTATTATTCCTTAAAATGTTTAGTCATGTTTTATAAATGCATATATGCATGAAATATTTCATAATCAAAATACAGAAAAATCAATTTGGAGACAAAATAAACATATTTCTTTTTGTAGAAAATACCACTAGAAGATGCATAGGAGAACACTGTTGAGTATTTCAAGAAACAAAATATAGTATTCAAATAAGTTATGTAGTGCGGGGACTTATTGTAGAGTTAAAGTACAGATATTGCCAATATGGTTGAGCAATGCTATTTGCTAGATAATATTTTAATAACACAAAATGCGAAGAACTAAGTTTTTGTATTTCATAAAATAAATATATATGGGAGAAACGATATTGTCAAAAATCAATAGTTTCTTTAATAGAAAAATGTTTTGTGAGAACACAACTAAGAATGGCCATCAATGGAGATAGCACTTTGACTCTAATAAAGATTGAAATCTGGAGTGAGGTCACGTTCACAGATTGTTGCTGTGATTCCTAAAGAGTGTGTGACAATCTCCCTCTCTCTCCTTGCTTACCTCTTCTATAAACATTCTGTATAAACCACTGCATGAATAAAAGGAGACACCTAAGTTGGGTCAGGTGAGGGTTGAGCAGGACTAATCACTGCCTTTGCCATCCAATTTCTCCCAGCTTAGGAAAATGGAAGAATAATGAAGGAGAGCCAACTGGTGTTTGTTATGTGATCTAAGCTAAAATACCTTTTTCATATCTGATCTATGAGCCAGATATTCCAGAATTAACATCTCCTTATTTGGCAGAACTAATGCCTGTAGTTTCTAATATTATGAACCATGTTTATTACTGTACTTACAAGACTCCTTTGAATTTCTGGAGAACATTAAAAAGTGTTGTCTTGTACAATTGGATTTTCAACCATAAGGCTTTTCACCCCCAAACTAAACAATACCTAATTAAAAGCAAGATGCAATTTGTTCAAGGATACTTTTTCTTTGAACTTTTCCCTTTGAGGAATTACAAGTTAAATTAAATTAATGAAAAACAATTATCTCAGATTTTTCATTAAAAGTGTACCGATTTTCCAGTCTCTTTCATTTGTAGATGCCTGGAGGTTTAGAAATTGAGCTGATGTAAAACTCTGGGGTGTCTCTTTGAATGATACTAATGCTTGCAGGGGAGGGAAAGAACTAGGAACTTTATTCCTCCTTTGGTATCTACAAATGGATTTTTGGATACCTAGAACTCATTTCCCATGGAAATGTTATGCGTGGTGGTTGGTTTACCGGTTACCCCAATGGAACCTGACAAATATATTCCCTCAGGTACTGTCAGTGTAATTTTAGGGTACTCCTTTCTTCTCCCGGTATCTTTTCTTCTCACAAATATTTCAGCTACTTTTAGGGGATACTGTGGGATTTATTGGCTTGGTAACTATTCACCACTTTATTTTGGGCAAATAGAGAGCTCAGTTAGTATTTGGGCCATGACCTATCATGAGAAGAGAACTTCGTAAAAGTTAAGTCATGGGACAAATCTCTTTTTTAGATATGCAGCATAGGAATGTGACTCTTTGATACAAATACTTTAAAATAAGATCCTGGACTACTAAATATCCATCATCTTCAACACTAACATCTAGTCTTTATCACCACCAGCAAAATTATCATCATTATTACCTGTATGAGAACTTTGCAGTTTTTTAACAAGAATTTTAGAGCTGATAAATTTTAGTTACAAACTACTTTTTTGTCTTTCTACCCAAAATGAAAGCAATCTGATCCATAGTGTTGACTTTATTTTTTTTTCTTTTTTTTAATTATTATTATTATTATACTTTAAGTTCTAGGATACATGTGCATAACGTGCAGGTTTGTTACATATGTATACTTGTGCCATGTTGCTGTGCTGCACCCATCAACTCGTCAGCACCCATCCACTTGTCATTTACATCAGGCATAACTCCCAATGCAATCCCTCCCCCCCCCCCCATGATAGGCCCCAGTGTGTGATGTCCCCCTTCCCGAGTCCAAGTGATCTCATTGTTCAGTTCCTACCTATGAGTAAGAACATGCGGTGTTTGGTTTTCTGTTCTTGTGATAGTTTGCTAAGAATGATGGTTTCCAGCTGCATCCATGTCCCTACAAAGGACACGAACTCATCCTTTTTTATGGCTGCATAGTATTCCATGGTGTGTATGTGCCACATTTTCTTAATCCAGTCTGTCACTGATGGACATTTGGGTTGATTCCAAGTCTTTGCTATTGTGAATAGTGCTGCAATGAACATACGTGTGCATGTGTCTTTATAGCAGCATGATTTATAATCCTTTGGGTATATCCCCAGTAATGGGATGGCTGGGTCATATGGTACATCTAGTTCTAAATCCTTGAGGAATTGCCATACTGTTTTCCATAATGGTTGAACTAGTTTACAATCCCACCAACAGTGTAAAAGTGTTCCTATTTCTCCACATCCTCTCCAGCACCTGTTGTTTCCTCTACCAATGAGTTTCTTCACAGAATTGGAAAAAACTGCTTTAAAGTTCATATGGAACCAAAAAAGAGCCTGCATCTCCAAGACAATCCTAAGTCAAAAGAACAAAGCTGGAGGCATCACACTACCTGACTTCAAACTATATTACAAGGCTACAGTAACCAAAACAGCATGGTACTGGTACCAAAACAGAAATATAGACCAATGGAAGAGAACAGAGTCCTCAGAAATAATACCACACATCTACAGCCATCTAATCTTTGACAAACCTGAGAGAAACAAGAAATGGGGAAAGGATTCCCTATTTAATAAATGGTGCTGGGAAAATTGGCTAGCCATAAGTAGAAAGCTGAAACTGGATCCTTTCCTTACTCCTTATACGAAAATTAATTCAAGATGGATTAGAGACTTAAATGTTAGACCTAATACCATGGAAAACCCTAGAGGAAAACCTAGGTAGTACCATTCAGGACATAGGCATGGGCAAAGACTTCATGTCTAAAACACCAAAAGCAACGGCAGCAAAAGCCAAAATTGACAAATGGGATCTAATTAAACTAAAAAGCTTCTGCACAGCAAAAGAAACTACCATCAGAGTGAACAGGCAACCTACAGAATGGGAGAAAATTTTTGCAATCCACTCATCTGACAAAGGGCTAATATCCAGAACCTACAAAGAACTCCAACAAATTTACAAGAAAAAAACAAACAACCCCATCAAAAAGTGGGCAAAGGATATGAACAGACATTTCTCAAAAGAAGACATTCATACAGCCAACAGACACATGAAAAAATGCTCATCATCACTGGCCATCAGAGAAATGCAAACCAAAACCACAATGAGATACCATCTCACACCAGTTAGAATGGCAATCATAGTGTTGACTTTAAATGTTTATCAGTTTGTTTCTTTGCTTCGTGTAGTTTGTTTTTTTTTAAGCAGCCAAAAATAACAGTATTTAATTTAATGGTTATGTTGTCCATAGTGACTTCTCTGAATTTTCTCTGATGGTTAACTAGACACTGGACACTTAGTGTAGCTTACATACAACATGAGTTATTTTACTCTAATTGTAATCATTTGATAAAAATATTAATGAATTTATTTATTTAATAAGCAAATATTTACTATTTACTCCAGAGCAGTCACTATTCAAGATATTTGTGATGTGTACTAGATGGACAAAAATCTCTGCCCCGTGAACCTTGCATTTTAGTGGAGAAAGAAGACAATGAACAAAATAAATAAAAATTAAGCAAATTACATATTCTGTAGGAAGGTGATACATGCTTTGGATAAAGTAGGGTAGAGTCATGAGGATTAGGAGAAAGGATATGGGATATGGTGGCTGCAATGAAATAGGGAGGTTAGGGTAGGTCTTGTTGAAAAGGTGACATTGAGCAAATGTTAAATGTGTATTTCTTAACTAATATTACTGCCATTGCTAAGTACAGAATTTATTTGGGGGCTATTTTTTTTCTACTTATTAAGAGCTTTCTACTTACTACACACTAAATTTTATATGGATCAGTGTATGTTATTGCCTTTGGGGGGAAATATTATAGTTCTAAAAATTGAAGTAAGCTTATTGATCAGCTTAGATTAATTTAATTATATTAGTAAAGAGATTTCAATTAAAATTTTAAAATCTTTAGCTTTGTACTAAATAAATGGTGCTTCAAATGAATAAAATTGTAGTAATTTCATTAGAAATAAATTTTATTTATTTTATTGCAGGAACATAGCAAAATTATGCAGATTACCAAAAAAAAAAAAAAAACTAAGCCTTTTATTTTCTTTCTCTTCCCTTTTTTCACTTTATTTTAAGTTTGGGGGATACATGTGCAAATATGTTATATAGGTAAACTCATGTCATGAGTGTTAGGCAGTGTTAAGAGGGAAAGTCATAACACTAAATGCCCACATCAAAAAGTTAGAAAGACCTCCAGTTAACAACCTAACATCACAACTGAAAAAATTAGAGAAGGAAGAACAAATCAATCCCAAAGCCAGCAAAAGGCAAGAAATAATCAAAATCAGAGCTGAACTGAAGGAAATTTATCCTCTCTGAAATTTAATTTATACCACTCTCCCCAAAAAGGGAGTAATATTTGTATTTTTTTTTGACTTGTAGGTCAAATTCAAAGTCAAACCTCACAGGATTTATTTTAATTCAATAGAATATCCCACCTACTTCAAGAAGAAAGCATAAGATCAATAGATCATGAGTATAAATATTTTTCCATTTTATGGTTAGATGAAGTAGATATACATTCTTCCATATAATCAGTGTTAAATTATATAAGGTAAATCTATCAAAGAACAGCTACCGTTTATTATAATTGCCACACAAACTATATATACATTTATTCATGAAAATATACCTGTAATTGTTAAAAATCAAAACATATCGTAAATGTACAATATATAAAATAATGCTCTCATGCATATCTTATAAAGAATAGTGCAGCAAAAAACTATTCCTGTTTTTATATAAAGCTAAATTTTTGTGCATTGCATTCCAGAAAGACCTTAGAATCAACATTCGAAAGCCTCGCTTTCCTCTCCTAAACTCAGATATTAATCTTTATTGCCAAAAATGCATCTCTGTTATCTTACTTTTCTCCATTGAAAGGTTATTCCTACCTCTGAGTTCTGCATTCTAATCAATGGCATCACAATCTATCACTCCCTAGTTTAGAGCAGTGGAGGCATCTCCTACATTTTTCTCCCTCATCCCCAATGTCTAATTAATAAAAAAGCTCAGTTGCTCAGTTAATCAAAAAGCTCACCACTGACTTTCCGGTTGTCCCAAGGGCAGAACTTACCATATTTCCCCGCAGCTTTAAGGTTTTGTGTTTTCCATAAAATCAACTCTAAACTCCCTTGTATTTGATGAAGAGATATTTATAACCTGCGCAAAGCCATACCATAATTTTATTCCCCACAACAGCTCATCTCTAGCATCTGCATTGTAAAGGTTTCCTGAAAAACCCCGTTCTTTACTTAGTTGGGTTTTTGAATTAGTTGTACTCTCTGATTAGAAAGCGTCTTCTTTTTACTCTTTTGCTTTCACTCATTCATTAATTGATAAAGATAACTACTTATTGAATACCTCCTTTGTGTCAGGCAATGGGAATGTGCCAGAGTTTAAAGTGCTGACAAGGTAGACACGTTCCTGCATTCATGAGTTCGCACTCTTCTGCTTGCACGCGCTCGCCTCTCATCTTCCCAGACTCAGATGTCTTTACATTATACGTCCTCCCTGCAATACTCCCAGATGGAACTGGTTGCTCCTGTCTAGAAGTGTTGGCTTCTGTGCATGCCTTTGTTGTGGTATTTATGTCAGATTTATTTTTATAAGTCCATCTTCTCCACTAGATTCTGAGCTGCTTACAATAAGGAGCTTACAATGCCTGGAACAGTATCTGGATAGCATATCAATTTGAAGGGTTTTGACTGAAACTTTTGGCCTTATGATAGAAAATTAGGTTTTCAAAGATGACCATGAGAAAGTTACTGAGTGCATGTATATTCTTTCTGTTTAGGTGTGCCAATTTTCACAACAGTTTTTAAAGCCCATTTCTAATGTATTATTCTATAGCATACCTGGCATACTGTTAATTTTTCATGTTTTAAAGGAATTACTTCTATCTCTAAAGATAGTATCTTCGTAAATATATATGCAATTCCCATCTTAAAAAACCCATAATATATTCTGTAGCTAATGGCTTAAAACGTATCTTTGTATTCATTTTCTCTTTACATAGAAATTGCTCTTTCTTAGATTTCTGTAATTAACAAGAGAGTTTTCTTTTTCCTGTTGAGCTACATGTTAATGCATTCCATGGCCAGAATGAAGAAATATATGTCCCACTTTCCTATTCCTAATGCCGTAGTTACTATAGTACTATTTCTATGCGGGATTTATTTTTCAGGTCTTGAGGTATATTGCTCCCAGTGCAATCTAATATAGTATTTTTATATTGATTTATTCTGGGGAAATGAATTCTATGGGATAGTTTACAAAGATCTTCTTCCCTCTTTTAATATCTAGAATGGCTACAACTCCTCCACCTGTATTTGACAGAAGCAACTCATGAATTCTGCACTGAATTTTTTAGTGTCAATGGAAGCACTAAAGATAATGATTTGTAATTACATGAATAGGAGTTGCTCCAAGTTCATAACCTGGAAGAAATGATGACGATACTCCTAATAAAAATCAGGCCATTAGGCCAGCAAGATTTCAATAAGAAAAAGATTTTAAAAAGCCCTACCTATCGGGTACTATGCTTATTACCTGGGTGAGGAAATAATCTGTATCTTAACCCCCCAAAACACACAATTCACCTGTATAACAAACCTGCACATGTACCCCTGTAACTAAAATAAAAGTTAAAAAAAAAAAAAAAGAAAATGAGGCAATATTCTGAGACTGGACTTATATTTCTTTAAACTACCTTGGCTAACTGCCATTATCCTAATTCTGATAAAAAGAGAAAATAATGATACTAATTTTCAGAGCATAAAATGGTTCCTATCCGGATGTCGATTCCCGTCTGTTCATGAAAGCTTATCAGACCATTACACCATGCTACTACTTAGTCAAGCAAAATAATTTATAGAGAAGGAAGCAAGTGACAGGTTTTAAAATGCATATGTATCTAACTATAGCTCTAGTATAATTTTGTATATAATTATTTAGAAAGAATCAAATTAATGTACCTTTTCCAACTCCACCTTGCTTGAAATTTTCCCTGTATCATTATTGCATCTGAAAAACAAATTGATCCAGTTATAATTTTATTAAAATAGAATTTGGAAAAATCCTAATCAAAATGTCAACATTCCTTACCCTGGAACTGGTTTTGTTTTCTCTTTCCTCTCATTTGTTTCATGTCCATTAACACTTTCTGCAAAACATTAAATAAAAGAAAAACAATGTAAATAAGGGGTTATCATTGGGTTTGCCTGTATGTGGATGCAAAAATGGAAGCATTAGTAGAAATTGAAAATTAAAAATTCACTGTGTACTAACATCACATTCATCTTAAAGTATTTTATAAATACAAGTATTCTCCCAACACTTTTTCACTGCATCAGTTTGTCAGAGCCAGAAATAATCACAGTGAAATTTGATGCTGTATCCAAACAGAATGTAGGAATTAAAGATTCCCAGTATTATGCAGGAAAGCCATTTCAGGACAGGAAAGAGTAACCTGGAGGTCTACTGATAAAGACATGAGAGAGTGTTCCATCAGTCTGGCTGAGGGATAGAAAAGGCATTCTTCTTTTTGCAAGCGAATAGAAATGTAACAATTTAGGTAAAATATTTATAGAAAACTATTTTTGTAGATACTGAGAACTATAGAGGGAGGAAGTTAAATTCACATCATGCATGTATGGACAGTTAATTCAAAATACAACTTAGAATTCTTGAGTTTATGTCTATTGCTCTAATGACTAAACCCCAGATTGGCCATATCAACATGCGATACCATCAATTTCTAGTCCGTGATTGGTAGATCCGTTGAAGTAAGTCATCTGAGTGGCCTCAACCTCTGCTTCGGCATTGATGATCTGCTGTGCTACAGCCTCTGCAATGGGCATCGCCATGGCAGCGGTCGAGGTGTTGCTGAGCCACATAGACAAAAAGGCAGTGCTGCTCATGAACCCCAGAGTCAGCCTGGAACAAGAGAGCCGTTAGTGTGGATCTGTGCTCTTAGCTTAACTAGCACCGTATTATTTAACTGGAAGATGTTTAAGATGTGGTTTGTGAGTTGGGAAATTAAGTCTTTCAAAACGTGGAAGGTTAAGATTCTGCCCAGATGATGAACTTGGAGTACAGTGACAGCCAGGTAGAAATCAAAGCTGCACATGGAAAAGTGGAGTTCTTAAGAGATTTGTCTGCCAGGGAGCCATGCAAATCTTCTCTTCAGAAACAGAAAAATGATTCAACCTAAACAAACTGCAAGTTGGTTATATGACATAACAGCTTATAATATTACACCAATATCTGAATGCTCTTCAGAGCTGACCACTTATCTTCAAATGCTAGTAAGATGAAAATGCAATCAACTTTCGAATTTAAGGTCGCTTATTTTTTCTTTTATCTTTTAGCCATAACTCTTGTTTGTTCATAGGGGTGTCAGGGAGGTACAAGGATGAAGAAAGATTAATATTTATAAAGCCTCTTTTTACTTGTTCACTATACTGATTCAATATAAGGTGGGTGGAGAAAATAGTGCAAGTCATTTACTAAAATGAGGTTTCTGAATTTTCTGTATATTCTATAATATATGCTCTCCTGAATCTGATATCCTTTCCTATTGTCAAGATCTGGGCACATACATTGTCTTCTTTTACAAAAAGAGTAGTTATTCTCCTTAAAAATAATATACCTAAGACTACAAAATTTTAAGCCATATCTATAAACTTTCAAAGTCACACTTGGGGAAAAAACTATCTCTTTTGAGTAGGCGGGCCTAGAAAATCATTTGGAAGCACACCTTTCTATATAGAGCAATTTGTGAAATAATCTGACACCCTTTTAAAACAGATGTACAAGAACAATGCCACACTGTAAGTTTCAGACTCAGATAAGGTGAACATTTTCAATGCATACAACCAAAAAGAAGAAAATGTATTAGGAATCTGCTTACACAAGAAATGGTTCTTGTAAAAAAAAAAAAAGAAAATTAAGAACTTTTAACTTCTTAAGGCATTATCAAGACAATAAATCTTCATATAAAAAATGCTGGGATCAGATAAAGCTTCTGGATGGTGAAAATGCCTTAAATTGAAAAGCCGCTTAGTGACATAATGGTCAGAACTTCTGCCCAACTGTGAAGTGCATTACACATCATCCTCTGGAACAGCCAGCAGAGGGTCAGGAAAAAGAGATACATTTCTATAGCACCCTAAAAGGCATGGAGCCCCATTTCATTGTAAGAGTGAGATGATGTCATTTTGTTTTTGTTTGTTTGTTTGTTTGTTTTGAGACAGAGTCTTGCTCTGTTGCCCAGGCTGGAGTGCAATGGTGCAATCTTGGCTCACTGCAACCTCCGCCTCCCAAGTAAAAGCAATTCTCCTGCCTCAGCTTCCCGAGTAGCTGGGATTACAGGTGCCTGCCACCACACCTGGCTAATTTTTGTATTTTTAGTAGAGACGAGGTTTCACCATGCTGGCCAGGCTGAACTTGAACGCCCCACCTCAGGCAATCTGCCCACCTCGGCCTCCCAAAGTGCTGGGATTACAGGCATGAGCCACTGCACCCGGCCAACATGTCTTAAACACATATGTGTTATACAGTTTTTAAGTCAAAAAAAATTGAAAATTTGTCTCATCTGAGTCACTGATTTTTTTTTTTTTTGTATTTAGCAAAACAATTTGCACCATAAATGAAAACACAGATGTGGCTATGCCCTAGAATGAATTATGCAATATAAGTCAATATAATATTCTGATTTTCAAAGAAAGATGAGAAGGGAAGAAACACCTAAGGATTTAATGCAAAATGCCACTATGCAAATGATTATGACAACGGAAATTTTCTTTAGCTTACATTCATGTTCTTAGCAAGAGGTGAAATAAAACCAAAATAGTCAATTAATTTTATCAGTCAAATGAGTGATTTCATATTCTATAGATGAAATGTCTTAATTGATTGTTTCACTTTGCAACAGTTGGTTTAAAAAGAAAAATATTCACCTTGGAATTTTTCTTCACACATTTGTATTTTGTCAGTAATGTCTTTGTCTTTGGTTTGTAACATCCTCCCTGATGATAAAGGACGCTCTTGAACTAGTTCTGAATATGTAATCAGCCAAATAAACGAGATAGGAGGAAAATCTACTCTGAAGTCTATCAATCTTATCTGTTGAGGTTCAAAGCTTCTCTCAGCTTTGACTTCTATGATGCATAAAAGATGAGAAAGTTGTGTGCACGTATTCCAACCACCCTGTAACTAGACCTGCAGTGAAAGTTGTTTTTTTTCCCCTCCTACAACTCAAGTACACTTTGTATCACTTTCATATTTGCAGAGGAAAAAAAATGTCCTAAGTCTGACTGTGATACAAAGAATTTCCTGGGCGTGAATTACTTATTTGGTTATTTGCTATGCACAAAAATGGTTTGTTCATCAGGTAAACTGGAAGCAGTAAATGCAGTACTTACCATGCAGGATTTACACCGACTATCATCACCATTTTCAGAGCAATTCTCTTGTGCAAATTCCATTTTTCTATGGATGTTGCTAAACAGATAACTCCAATTAGCAGTAGGTGAAAATCCTTGAAATAGGCAGATGCCACCTGAAATAACAATTAAACCCATGATTATTCACTTTGGTGGGGAAAAATAACATTGCACAAGAAAGACATTATTATGCTGCTGTTAACTTTGACCTTCAACCGCATAATCTTTCTATTTTGTTGAGAAAAATGTAGACGTGTTTGAATACAAATTTAGACATATTCTATATTCTTACTCAGAAATGGTGTTAAGGAAAAGTACACAGAAAAAAGAGTACTCAGGGTTTTTAAATAGCTGAGTAACATCAGGTAAGTGCCTTCTATGAGTCACATCAGGCAAGTGCTTTTCTATTGGGGTTAATTTGTTTATGTATCTATAGTGGAATGGCAATGACTGTGATTTGGGAAAGTTTTCAATCAAACTCCAACTTGCTACTGTCTTCATCATGACCCATTATGCTGCAACTGCAGTCACGCCTTTATATATTGAATTATTTTACTTTCAAAATTACTTTGTATAAGGCCAGGCATGGTGGCTGACACCTGTAATCCCAGCACTTTGGGAGGCCGAAGCAGGTGGACCACTTGACATCAGGAGTTTGAGGCCAGCCCGGGCAACATGGTGAAACCCCATCTCTACTAAAAATACAAAATATTAGCCAGACATGATGGTGCATGCCTGCAATCCCAGCTACTTTGGAGACTGAGACAGAAGAATTGCTTGAACCCAGGAGGCAGAGGTGCAGCAAGCCGATATCGTGCCATTGCACTCTAGCCTGGGTGATGAAGTGAGACTTCATCTCAAAAAAAAAATTATTCAACAAATACCCTCAAATGAAACTCAACATTTTAAGCCATTTTCAGTCAACACCATTCAGAGATTAGTAAAGAACCTAGAACTTTAAGCAACCATTTGCAGCAGT
Source organism: Macaca nemestrina (assembly GCF_043159975.1). NCBI lineage: Eukaryota > Metazoa > Chordata > Mammalia > Primates > Cercopithecidae > Macaca > Macaca nemestrina. The sequence goes on along the minus strand of NC_092128.1, from coordinate 35,886,548 downwards.
ACTTCTTAAAGAATACTCTGAAATACGTTAGGTACATAATCTTTTTTTTAAAGCATTGTGTAATTGACTAAATTGAGAAAACAGAATTTTGAAATACCAGAATTTTCTCTCCTATAGGCCTTTGCAAAAACCTTTAAACAATAGTGTATAGTGTCATTTTTAAACAGGGGGATATTATATCCTGCATATTTTTCAGATTTATTTAATTATTAAAAACATTTTTATTTAATTTTTAGGTGGAGCACTTCATGGGACTGGTATTCAAGAGAACTTTAAGAAACACTTGGCTAAACTGAATCACAAGGCTGTGCTGAAAAGAGGATTATAAGAGTAAATACCCCTCTAAAAAAAATCAAACAATAGCTAATAGAAGGAATGGAAGGGTTGGAATAAAACCATTCTAATGTTACAAAATAACAAAAAGGAAAATCAATTCTTATGATAATTTTGCTGTATTAAATTATATCTGCATTTTTAACATAACTTGCTAAGCTTGGCTTAGTTTCAATAAAAAGCAAAAATTGATAATTGTCCTTGAAATTAAAAGTATGCAAGTGGACAACTTTTATATTGTATTAAATGTTCATTTATGATGTTTTTCAAGGTTTATATCTATCTCTTTACATTTTGTAGTAGTTGGATAATAGAAAATAATTATATCAATTTCCTTACTATTTCATTTATTACTCACTGAAAAATTATCTGTATGTACCAAAAATATTATAGGAACAGAGAATACATTAATAAATGCTTCATATATTTTTTCCTCCTTGCACCTCTTCAATTCTCGAATATCAGGCCTTTCTAAATAGGTCCTATTATTTTTCTGTATCATAGAGCCCTGTTTGGTTTTTTCATAGTATACATATTACATAAATACTGTTTGTTTATGTGCTTATTGTTTTCTGTATTATACCATAAAGTCCCATGAGGACCAGGAATCTGTTTTGCTAGCCAAACCAGGACTCTGTTTTGCTAACCATCACGTATTTTGCACCTAGCATAATGCTGGTACACAGTAGGAGAGCTTGGTAAATAGCACTGAAAGAATCAGGGAGGGAGGGACAATGAATAAGCTATGGTCTGTGAGCTCTAAAATCCCAATTTTCTATACTCTGTCCTCTATCTCCTAGGCTCCTAACTCTTTCAACTCTTACTCTAGGTATAAGTATTTCAGTATATTAATTTACCAGTGCCTCCAGAGTCAGGAAGTTTTTTTTGTTTGTTTGTTTTGTTTTGTTTTTTCTCGCTGGTTCTATACCTGCCTCTGAATTTTTTTTTTTTTTCTGACTTGAAAATCCAGTTATCTCGGTCCTCCAAAATGCTGGTATTCCACAGGGTTCTGTCTATAGTCTTTATAGTCTTCTTGCTTTATCCATCCAATGACTGAATTTGAAGGATTCAACTTTATAGGACTAAAATAATGCCTGGCACATACATGGGGGCACTCAATGAATATTTGTTAAATGAATGTTGACTACACCGTGGTCTTTATTTCCACACAGATAAGTCTTCTGAGTTTCAGACTGATATGTCCAACTGTTCATGTCCATTTGAATTTCCCACAAACACCTACAATTCAACATACGTCTTCTCACTCCCCATCCTTCAAACACATTCTCCCTTTGTGGTTAATGTAAATGTTGCCCAAGACAGGGACCTAAAGGTCAGCCATGATTCCTTTTTCACTTCCAATATAAGTCTTATTATTCCTAGGTCCTTCATATCTTTAAAATTTGTCCCTTTTTCTCTGTTTATACATGACAACCTTGATTAAGCTCCTCGCTATTTCTCACTTGGCTGCTGTATGATCGATCTCTTTTGATCCACTCCATACCATTGTCATAGCCTCTTTTCTAAAGTGTAAATCTGGTCACATAATTGTCCTTCTTATACTCCTTCAGTATAGTTTTTAAGACCTTCACATAGTTTTAAAGACCAAATCCAATATTTTCAACATGTCATAAAAGACCCTTCATCATCTGGTCCCATTTCACCTCTCCAATTTAGTTTTTTGCCACTCCACTCTACTTCTTCCTATGTATTTAGTTCCCCAAACACAGAAGTGCTTTAACATTTGCTTGTAATTTAACCTGGAATGACCCTCTCCCCTTGTCTTGGATACTTCTAATCTTCCTTCATGGAAGATGTCAATTCTTCTAAGATATCTTCCCTAGGAACCTAAACTGGATTAGATAATATCTCCCTTTTTATAGTACTTCTTAATTTATATATTGATAATTTCTCCATTTATTTATCCCCTTTATTACACTAGATGTATTTTGAAGGCCAGATGTATCTTATTAATAATTGTTTTTATGGACTTAGCACATGCCTGGCACAAATTGACACTCAATAGATGTTAAATTTAATAAGTCCCTACACTCAAGGAGCTTACAAGCTATTAGATGAGAAAAAACAAGTTAACAAAAAGTGCAATAAAGTATTATAGGTGCTTGAATGAAACCTCTCCAAAATATAATTCAGATTTTAAAAGTAAGTGGGGTGATAATTTTTTTCCTAGAGGGATTTGGAAAATCTTCTTACAGGACCTGATCCTCGAGTTTATTATTGAAAAATGAATAAATATTTAAGTTTTCATTTTCCCTTATCTCTTTTGCAGTTTGGCTCATGGAAATAAGCCCTATTGACTGCTGTGGTCTAAATGTTGGTGTCTACCACCCAAATTCATATGTTGGCACCTAAAAGGAACCAAACATGTTCGCTCCAACATCATGAATGGAATTGGTGCTTTTATAAAAGGGCCCTGAGAGAGCTCCCTTGCCCCTTCCATCATGTGAGGATGCAGCAGCAAGATGCAGCAGAGAGCAAGCAGAGAGCAGCAGAGAGGATGCAGCAGAGAGCAAGCCCTTACCATACACCCAATCTGCCAGTGCCATGATATTGGACTTCCCAGCCTCCAGAACTGTGAGCAATAAATATCTGTTGTTCATTTACCCAGCTTAATGTATTTTGTTATAGCAATCTGAACGGGCTAAGATACCCTATTCACCAATACTCTGAGAATGAAATGAAAGAATAAATGCAGAATGACTTAAAAATACAAATAAATGCATAGAAGCAAGCCATTATTAGTAAATGATTAGACACAGAAAGAAGTCCAAGACTATGAGACATTCTTGTTGTTACTGATTTGGGTTATATGAGGAGTAAGCATCTTGTAGAGGGCCAAGCAATAAATATTCTAGACTTTGTTGGCCATATGGTCTTCACTGTAATTATTCAACTCTGTCATGGCACAAAATAGCCAAAGGCAGTATGTCAATGAATGACTATGGATTTGTTCTAATAAAAAGTTTATTTTAAAAATTAGGCAGCAGGCTGATTTGGCCCTCAGGCCCACAGTTTGCCAGTTTTCTCAATAGACCATGCAAACAAACTATAGCCTGCAGTCCAAATAAAATTAAACTTCAGAAAAAAATTTCACATTCTCTGTTTTCATTGTAGTACCTATTCTATGGTTTTCATCAGAGTCAGAATATTTGAGTAGAAACATTAGCTACAGGCAGATGTGTTTGTTATGGCCTACTTGTCCAGGAGGTAATAGAAGAAGGTACTGTTGGTTTGTAAATTACACTGATAAATATAACTATTCTCAAGGCAAAATTGATATGTCAAATAAAATTTCTAATAATATTTGATATCTATTTGCAAAATAAACATAGTTATATTTCTGTTTCAGAATAGGATTTCATCAAAAAACACGGACTTTTGCAATCAGAGTACCTGAGTTCTCTCTTAGTTATGTAATTTACCGGTTCAGCAACCTTTCTACAAATCAATAAATAGTTCTAAAAGTTAAATATTACCTCACACCAACTTAGTGAATTAAATGATATAATATTTTTTAAAAGGTGCTTTGTTAATTATTAGGTTGTTTTGCTAAATCCAATAGTCAATAACTAGTTTTCACATTAACTGACTTATCAGCAGATTTGACACACATAGTCATTGCCTCATCTTCAAAACACTTGCTTGACTTGGATTACAGGCTCACACCCTCTCCTGGTTCTCCTCCTACCTCAATAACCTTTTCTTCTTAGTCTCTTTGGCTAGTGCTTTCTCTTCTCATTTACCTCTTAGTCTTGTAGCTATGCAGAGGTCAGTTCTTTCTCCTCTTTGCTTTTCTATCTTCATTCACTCCCCAAGTGATCTTATCAAGTCTTAGGGCTTTAAATACCATCTATATTTTGATGAATCTCAGATTTATATCTGCAGATTAGCTCTCTCCCATGAACTCTGGACTCTTTTGTATTCAACTGCCTACTCAATATCTTCACTTGAGTATTTCAAACTTATCTGTCCAGCACTGAACTCTAGGTATCAGCCCCTCTCCTAGAGTAAGACTGCACTTCCCATCATCTTCCCATTTCAGTTGATAGCAATTCCATTTTCCCAATTGTCAGATAAGCTGTGAGGCATCTTTGACACTTTTCTTCCAACCATATGCCATATCTAATCAATCTGGAAAGTTTGCTGATTTTATCTTCACATTTTATCAACAAGACATTCGATATCTCTATTACTGCCCTTGGTCTGAATTACCATGGTCTCTCACCTACTGCAATAACCTACTGTTTCTTTCTTTCTGTCTTGTTTCTCAACACAGCAGCCCAAATTATCCTTTTTAAAATCAAAGTTAAATTGATCATGTAACTTTTGTGCTCAAAACTCTTCAGAGGATCCCATTTTATTCAATGTTAAAATCTTGCAATGGCCTAGTTTGACCCTGCCTGGTCCATTGCCTCATTACATTACTTACCTGACCTAATCTATCATTCTCCTCTTTAGTTACTCTCTTCCAATTACACTGCAGATATACCTGCAATAAGGTCTTTGCACTGGATGTTACCTCTTCTGCAATAGTCATTCTCCAAATATTCAAATGGCTAACTCCTTCATTTCCTGTCTTTGTTCAGGTATCACTATCTCAAGGAGGTCTAACCTGACCACCTTATTTAAAATTACCACTCTCTCTGGTCCCCATTATCCTGTTGCATTTTTTCCATAACACAAAATTACCTTTCTAGCTCACTATACTGTATAATATTTCTATTTATCAGATATATTATTCATTGCCTCCTTTCCTCTAGAAAGATAGGAAATATTTTGCCTGTTTTTATTCATTGGTATGTTCCCAAATCCCTGGAAGGGTACTACCAGGTGAATATCTATTGAATCACTGAAAAATACATGACATTATATATATATATATATATAATATATATATGTGTGTATATATATGTGTATATATATGTGTATATATATGTGTGTATATATATATGTGTATATATATGTGTGTATATATATATATCTGTACATGTGTATTTTCACATTCATATATGTAAAATTTATATATAAATATTTTTGATGACAATAATATTAATGCTTGTTTTGAAATATCAAATTGAACATACTCTACATACTTTAGCATTTCAGGTTCAGTTCAACAAATACGAGAAAAGTTTAACATTTGTTGATAGTCTTCAAATATAGTAATGGGCTCAGCAAGATACCAGTATTTAGGATTGGCTTAAAAAATAGGTAAAGTGATAACTATGATGGCCAAAGAGAGAGGTGTTTAGGGCTCTAAACTTAGATGAGGGCATTAATGACATGGTATCCTACTCAGTGACAGATCTGAGATTCAAAGATGCTGCAGTGGCCTGGAATTATAGTTTAAAACTCTCAAAACAAACTTTAACTGTGAATATTAAACCTCATAAGAATGCTTGATACTTAGTTTGTATCATTGTTTAACATACATTATTTAATTTGATCTTGACAACAATGGGTTATGTAGCATTATCATATTCTACTTACAGATGATAAAAAAAAAGAGTTATTAAAGGACATGATCAGGGTCCTCCAAGTAAACGGCAACAAATGTCAAATTCTAAGCTCAGGCCTTATGACTAAATCTCTAACTGATTCATAATAGACTGTAGCTTTGGTCAGCTAACTTATTAGGAAAAGGTAAGTTACTCTGTTGGGAAAAAGGATCGCAATTCTGAAGAACAGTTTTCTCCACTAAAAGTTCTGAGGACTATGATTTGCTGCAAGTTCCAGTTAAACTTACAAGGTGAAGAGAATCACATAAAGTTTAAAACAAACTTAGGCTGAAATGCCATAGGTAAGACGATAGGCTAATTTACCTTTGCAACACTCCAAATATTTCTAGAATCATCTATTCACTTTTGTGAATGTATAAATAATACAATTGGCTAACATATATGGAGTACTTACTATGTAATGAAATTTACATTTATTAACTCATTTAATTATTAAGTCTCATTGACAAACTAGAGTTAGTTTCAGGAAGAAAAAAGAAGATGGTGGTGTTGATGGAGTTGGAAATGGCAGATTTGAGGATGGGAGTTGAGGTCTGGAAACCACTAAGACTCAAGGTGGGAAGAAATAAGGAGGAAATGATATTAGTTTTCAAATTCAAGCAACACTGTCATGCAAAAAAGTGAGGTTTGTTTATGAAGTTCTACATGTTAGAAATAAGTTTAATGAGTCTGTTACTGAGTTTCAGATGTGGGCTCAATAAAGCTGAGTTATTTATGAGTTAAAATTATTCAAAAATAATGTGTATCTCCTTAAGGGATATTAGAGGCCCATAATCCAGAAAGCCTTTAAACACTTTCTGAATGATCTCATCTGTAAGAGATATTGGATGGGATCCCTGTTCTGGGGGAGAAGTGACCAAGAAGAATTCCCTTTCAAATCTAAGATTCTATGACTGTTAAATTAGTCTGGGGATAAAGGACTGCTGGGCAGGTGTCTGCAGTCAGAGTGATGCAAAACTGCCATTGGCACCTACAATTTTGCTGCCTTTAGTCAGGCCCTTACACACCAGAAAGAGGCAGACATATATATCCTCGGCAGCTCCTACGAAGTCAGCCCTTCCCAGGTACTCTTTCCTCCTGCTTCCCTCTAATGTTTGTATGTCTCTTCCCGTAACAGCTTGTTACAGAAATGCCCCATGAGTCCAGTGAATCTCACTTCTACTTCAGCCTCTTTTTAACAGTCAGTTTAGTCAGTTTTATTGTTAATAAACCATAAGAGACAAATGTATAACTCTTAAACATACCTATCTCTGGACACAGAACCATCCAAGCCTGTAGGACAGGGGTTAAAAATTTGACACCCTATTTTTAACAACTCATCAACCCCTTCTTTTTTTAATTCCCGATATTGAAAGCCATAGAGCATGTTGAGGCATTTAAGATGCTTAATAGATTATAGCTCTGAGATTCCTTGGGGCAGCAGAATGTCAGCCTGGAGGCAAGAGGAACTGAAGCGCAGCCCTGGCCACTCTTCCAAATCAATGGTCATTAGATAGAAAAGACTCAAAGTTATGTGGGAGGGGAAAACCCAGGTAGAAAAAAGGAGCGGAGAGGATAAAAAGTGCAAAAAGATCTACTGGGGCTCCAAAATCAGGAAGAAGGACATGAAAATAAAGAAGGGAACCATTCCTTTCACAGGAAGAAATGTAATCAAGGGTTAATTAAAAAGAAAATGAAAGACGGGTGAGCCGCAAGAGAGCAATGTTAGACCCAGGCAGAAGATGGAAGTCCAAAGGTGATAAACTGCACTGACTGGCATCTCTAACTTAGCATCTCTCTTGAGACTGTTTCAGCTGTGGTTTAGATAGTTGTTTTCTGGGTGGCTGGAGACTGTTTTCAATGCATTTGGGAAACCAAATCCACTTTCTTCAGATGGGTACTCTTAGATTGTATAGAACCAATAAACACCTCTTAGTATGAATAAACTCCTGGAGCTATACATGAAAATTAGTTTGGCTTTATCTTTGTAAATGGCGGGTTTCTGGAAATGAAAACAGGGAAACTTTTTCTTCATTAAAAACAAAATTGTTTTTCCAACACCGTGAGGCTGAATTCTGCTGAATATAAAAAGCTTATGGAGGATGTCAACAAATTTTCCTGTTTCTGAGAGGGAGGCGCCAGGCATAGATGTCAGTGAGAGAAGAGGGGACATACATTTCTCCTACTGACATGTATGAATCAAGAAGTTGCAGCTTGTGTTTGTTCTTTGAAGGTGGGCACACATGCAGAATGCCAGAGAGGAGAAATAGTTGGAAGTTTGGGGGACTTACATGGAACCTTACCAACGGGATGGTTTCTCCCTTTAAAAATAACTTTTCTCAATGGAAATCTCAGTACAAAACAGGGAATCAACTTATGACTTTGGCAAGAGGACTTACCTTCTTAGAAGGCATGATTCCCAACATGGGGAACATTAAACTAGGTAGCAAAGCTGTTACCGACAGAGGCAATGCTTCTGTAAGCCAAAATATGGCGACCACGAAGAGTATGTAGGCACATTCTGTTTCCTGGTAAGAACAAATGCAAAGCAAAAGGTGATATCATGAGACTGGAGAAGTCAACATTCAAACACAAACATGATTGCTTAATAGAGCCATGTCACAGAGAAAGTAAGAAGATCCGAAGACCTCTGCATCTTTGAGTTGCCCCCAAATATTCATTTCTTAGAAGTTCTAAGAAGCAAAATTTAATAAACATAAAAAACTAAAGACAGAAAGAAATCCCCATTCATTACATTTATTTCACATTTCCCTCAAAAGAGACAACATCATCTAGTCCATCTTCTTGCTCAGATTAGTGTATATAGATGTTTGTACTCACCTTCATTTGGCCTGTAAAATGCACTCCCCCATACTTCTGGAGTACAGAAATAGCCAAGTTACAGCCTTTCCCCTGGGGGCAGGAACCTACCTTCTAACTGCATTCCTTAGTGTCTGGTTGAGTGGGACCCAAGCACTCCTGCCTTCCTCTCCTTCTAACTAAAAGGAGAAAACCAACCTAGGAGTAACCTTTGCAGTACTGCGTCTCAGAGAAAAGACATGACAAGTTGTGTGGCATGGATGAGCCTGAATGCTACTCTTAATAGGATCTGTTGCTTTGCTTAGTATAAAACTATATGTTCCTGTTTTAGGGCATTGTTAAGAGATGGTCAAACTTTTATCATTATATTTAACTTATATAGATAACTTTGGTATGAAATCACCTGGAATGTTCTAAGTATTTAGTAAAGGTTAGCAGCTATCAAATGGCGCTATTTTGCTCTCACACTGCTTACTCTCTGCAAATTCTGAGTTACATTTGAAAAATTTATAAGAACTGCTGTTTAGGTTGAATTAAGCTATTTATTTAGGCTTTTATTTATGTCTAGCACTGCTGCTTTCTGATTCACCTGGCTCAGGGTGAGTCCTTGGGGCTTGTGGTTTACTTGACCAGCATCCCTACACTTCCAGTGCATTTCTAACATACCCTTAATAAGCCAGGATTAGGCAATACCTTTATTGTGTTATCTATTTAAAGGAGAAAGAATAAAAGTGTTTTGATGTTGACAGTTTCATACAGAGTCTGCTTCTACCATCTTGATAAACAATAAAACAACGAAACAAAGCTGAGCCTTGACTGGATCTTCCTAAACAGCTGTAGAAAGAATTGTGAATACTAGCTTAATTAAAAATGCCAGTATGGAAGAAAGGTTGTGCATTTTCTCTTAATGAGAATGCATGGGTAGCCTGAAAGTTCATTCTTATGACTTTATGTTTTCCATCATACTTGTAAGAACCTAGGTTGCAGAGATAAAACGGAGCACTTTTTATTTTGCTCTCTAGTTACAACTAGCCACTATCTTGATCCTATTTATTCCCCAATCATTATATCTCTCAAATCTGCCCCTCTACTCACTTCCTCCACTGTAGGCAAAACTATTCCAATATCAGGTCACTTTCCAAGAATCCATTTTGCATTTGGCACTCCCTTGCATAAAGCCAGAGTAGAGGCCTAGCCACCCTGACAACTGTCTGGAGCACCAATCTATAAGGGTCTGCTAAAACATCAAAAAGTAAATAGAATACAAGGTGCTAGCTGGTTCTGTTCACCATATACACCCCCTGCCATAAGTGTTGAACATCCATGTCAACATGGGTCTTTGGGTGGAGAGTCACGGTCCACTCAGATGGTACAACTTTGGTGACAGAATAAAAAGCAAAATTTCAAGAATCACATTATTACCTGGCCCAGACTCCTTCCGTATTTTAAGTAGCTCAGTCCTGACTTAAATCAACCAAAAGTCAGTGACTTTTAGTTGTTTATTGAAAACAATTGAAGAATCCTCATTTTGCATTCAAATCCACCTTCACTCTGACTATAATGTCTTATCGCAACACCTCCTGACATCAGTTTTCTATATCCAAAGAATCTTCTTTACACACTTTCTTGATATTTGAGTTCTGATCCTTGTTCCTCATAATGCATCCCTTTCTCTGAACTCTAATTCATAGTGTTCAGTCAGTGGGTATACCAGCAAGCCCCCAGATCCTTTACGTGCTAGTTTCTGCCTGCCTGTGCTCACATTCTAGATCCTTTGACCGTGTTTGATCATTTGGATGAAGCAGTCACAAGCTGATGGACAAGTCTAGCAAGGCAATTCTTTGTATTTGATTCACAATGTTATAAGTCTTTGTGCTTAATTTGAGTCAGGATTTACAAATCAGCAGGTTTAGTGTTAAAAGTAAAGTCTGAATTCCTTCTATTAACAAACTGAGATATTTGGTAACATTGGGATCATATTCTTCCATGGCAACAGTTCTCCAGGGTCACCTTTAGAGATTGACTTGTATTTTTTCAGTTCTATACAGTACTACTATATTAATTCACTTATTCTCTTACATCCTCAGCTTTTGTCAGCATTTTAGTAAAATATCTGGCAGGAAAAAGGTTGCCTATTTGCTCTGCCTTTCAAATATTGCTTTGTCATTCAAGAATCAACACTTAGATTGCACATTTGGACTTCTCCCCTCTGCCGCTCTGTGAGGTTGATGAACCAGCAGTGTCAGCATAATCTGGGCACTTGTGAGGAATGTAGGACATCAAGACCTTCCCCAGACACACTGAATCAATCAGCATTTTCAAGCTCATAAGGTTATTCTTATCTAGGCTAAAGTTTGAGAAGTACTGGGCTATACCCTTTTCCAGACCTTCCCTTTCATCTTTAAATCTGGTTCCAGAAACTTGCTTCCAAGTAGTTTCCTTTTGCCTAAGCTGAATCCCTGAATGTATAACCCATTTGGAAAACTTGTCCACCTTTTGATTTGCAGTTCAAATTTATGTCTCATCATGGAGTTTACCCTGCACACATATGTACATTTTGTATTTTTTCATAGGAGTCCCAGTGGATTATAATTGCAGCTAGCTAAAGCACCATATCTGCATTGTCTTTGATAGCTGCCTTCCCATAATTTGTGGAAATTGTCCCCTTTTTTCACATCTGAAGAAAACCAAAGGTCTGGAAAAGGAGGAAGACAGAGTTACTCCCTTCTGAGTGCTCTTTTCTTAAAACCTTATTTTTTTATTGACGTGTAAAATTGTATGTACTGTATTTATCATGTACAACGTGATGCTTTGAAGTATCTGTGCATAGTGGAATGACGAAGTCTAGCTAATTAATATGCACATTCCCTCACATCATTATTATCTTTGTGCTGAGAACACTATATCCACTCTTTTTAGCATTTTTCAAGAATACAAAATGTTATTAACTACAGTCACCATGTTGTATAATAAATCTCTCAAGTTTATTCCTGCTATCTTTTGACCAGTATCTCCTCAGTCCCGACACCTGATCTCCCCAGACCCTGGAAACCACAAGTTCACTCTCCACTTCTATGAGATCAACTTTTTTAGATTCCACATGAGTGAGATCACGTGCTATTTGTCTTTCTGTTCCTGGCTTATTTCACTTAACATATCCTTCAGGTTCATCCATGTTATAACAAATGACAGGATTTTTTTCATTTTATGGTTGAATAGTATTCCATCCTCTGTGTGTGTGTGTGTGTGTTTGTGTTTGTTTGTGTGTGTGTGTGTGTGTGTGTATACATATCATATTTTCTTTATCCATTCATCTGTTGATAAACACTTAGGTTGATTCCATATCTTGGCTATTGTGACTGGTGCAGTAATAAACATGGGAGTGCAGATAGCTCCTCGATATACGTTTGGATATGTATCCAGTAATGACATTGCTGGATCATACAGTAGTTCTATTTTTAATTTTTTGAAGGAATGCCATATTGTTTTTCATAATGGCTGTACTAAGTTACATTTCTGCAAACAGTGTTCACATCCTGGCCAACACTTGTTATAATAGCCATTCTAACAAGGGTGAGATAATATCTCACTGTGGTTTTTGTTTGTATTTCTCAGAAGAGTGAGGTTGAGCAATTTTTCATGTACCTGTTGGCCATTTGTATGTCTTCTTTTGAAAAGTCCATTCAAATTTTTTTGCTCATTTTTCAATTGGGTTATTTGCTTTCTTGCTATTGAGTTGTTTGAATTCCTTATATATTTTTGATATTAATCTCTTATCAGAATAATAGTTTGCAAATATTTTATCCTAATCTCTAGGTTGTCTTTTCACTCTTGATTTTGTCTGTAGTGAAGAAGTTTTATTAGTATAATGTAATCCCATTTGTCTATTTTTGCTTTTGTTGCCTGTGCTTTTGAGGTCATATCCAAAAAATCATTGTCTAGGCCAATGTCATGGAGCTATTCCCGTGTTTTATATTCCAGTAGTTTCAGAGCTTTTGGTCTTATATTTAGTTATTTAATTCATTTTGAGTTGATTTTTGCATATAGTGAGAAATATGGTTCTGATTTCATTCTTCCGCATGTGGATATTTAGTTTTACTAACACCATTTATTGAAGAGACTCTCATTTTCCCATTGTGTGTTCTTGGCACCTTTGCTGAAAATCAGTTGGCTGTAAATGTACAGATTTATTTCTGTTTTCTCTGTGGTTTAATTGGTCCACCTGTCTGTTTTTATGCCACTGTCATGCTGCTTTGGTTCCTATAGCTTTGCAGTATATTTTGAAATCAGGTAGTGTGATGCCCCTCAGCTTTGTTCTTTTTGTTCAAGATTGCTTTAACTATTTGGGGTCTTTTGTTTCAATACAAATTTTAGGATTGTTTGAGTGCTCTTTAATGGGCAGGATAGCCATCTGCTCCAATTTTCTCAGGACAGTGTTGTTGTAAAGTTTCCTTTCTCATTAGTATTTCCTTTTATTTTCAAAATTGTCCCTCTTTGGCTGATAAATTAAACAAGCATCCTATTGGGTTCATCCCAGGAATGCTTCCTTCCTACAATTCCTTTTCTCTATTGTGTGATTTTTTTTCTTGTTCATGCTTGGTGTTGTGAAAGAATGCAGGAAAGCATTCTTTCCCTTCAAAGTCCTTAGGCATTAAATAGCAGAAGGTCAATTCAAACACAATACCAAGTATTTTCTTTAAAAACGACCCTATTAAAGTATATAGGGTTATTTGTTCACTTTAAAATCAAAGATCTGTGAATAGTCTTGCTAAGAAGAAGAAAAGTACAAGAGATAGAAAAGAAAACAACTATTTTCTTCTTTTCTGTTACTCACATCTATTCACACACGCACACAAAGAATATGAGGGTGAGTAATCTTTGGTGGACAAGTTCTTCTGATGAAGAAGAAAACTACTCAGAAGTTGTGGAACTGTGTTGCAACTAAAAAGAGATCCTAGATATTTGATTTTAGGACCGGCTTTGAGGCAGAAAATAAAGTAGCTTCATTTCATCACTAGAAATTCATAGAGTGACCCATTATTTCAAGCTATATTATCTTTGTCTCTTGTAAATTTCTTCCAAATTTTGTCTCTTTCCTCTTTTTCTTCACCTTCTTAACAGACCTCCTACTCCTAAGAAACAAAACCACCACAAATTGTTTACCACCATCACACACAATCACTACCACTACTACCTCCTCAAGAGAACAACAGTCAAACAGCAATAAAAGAAGACAAGTTGTCAATTAAGAGTATGAGTTAATCCTTCCTCCCCCACAACCTACCCCCCAACTCTGCTGGAAGTTGCTGACACATCTGATATCTTTATTAAAACTTACTCTGAAACCATAACAAGTAAATGTTTTAATCACATTTTGTTCTGAAGTATTTTAGTATTATGAGTTCTTAAACTGAATAATAGCAACAAAAATAATGTGTACTTTTATCTTGTTTATTTATCATGAAGGACATGACTGTAATGATTTATAGTTATGACTACCACTGACCTTACAATTTAAAAAAAAAAATCATGATTCCTTCTCAAAATAAAGAGAAAAGAGAGAAAAAAAAGTCCAGAGGACTTCCTCAAAAATACTACTTTTCTGCTTAAAAAATCTCTGTACTTCTTATCACTTCCAACAGTTAACATCAAGAAGTTCAGCAAACAAGCCACACCTAGCCAGACAGAGGCAGTTGTGTAGAAACCAGGTGGAATTCCATTAGATCATATGAAATGTCATGTTGCTTAACCCTGGATACCTGCTCTGTGTGTATACACTGCACCTCTTTGGCTCATTCATAGCAGCTCCTTCTTTCCTAGTATAAGATTTCCTCACACTACTAGAGACATGAAGTTATAGTATGGACAGTTCCTGGTCCCTTGCATTAAAAAATATATGTATTAGAAGTTTTTTGGCATGTATTCTTTAAAAGCATTTTCAAAATTATAAAATATTTAGAACATAGTAAAAATATGCAACAAACATTTGTACAGCTTATCATATTTAACAAATGTTGATACTTTGCCACATTTGCTTAAATTATTTTTAAACAAATAAAACATTCCATATTCAGTTAAAGACTGATGTTAAAGTTGAAGACCACTCCCTCATTTCCTTCTCCTCCACCATTCCCAAAGTTAACCACTGTCTAGAATGTGGTTTGTATCCTTTCCATTTATGTTTTTTTGATTATACTACATGCAGACATTAATACATTAATAACACGTGGTTTTAAAATTAAGGTTTACCCTATATGTCACTTTGCAACTTGCTTTTTTCACTCAATATTTTATGTACTTCAAATACATTCATGTTGATACATGTAGATCTATTGTTACTTCATTTTAAACAGATATAGTATTCCTTTTTATGAACATTTTACCATTTATTTTTCTATTGATGTTTGTTTGGATTTTTCCCCAATTTTTTACTATTATAAGGCTATGGACATCTTTGTACCTATCTCCACATGCATGTCTATGGAAAATAGATTGTCTTAGCTAGTGGAGAAAACTAGCATCAGAACTTCAAATGGGAAGGACTCCATTTGAACTTTACTAGATATTGCCCATTTGCTATCTAACATGGTAAGGCTTTGTATCCCCACATGAATCTCATCTTGAATTGTAATCTCCATAATACCCACGTGTCAAGGGAGAAACCAGGTGGAGGTAATTGAATCATGGGCATAGTTTCCCCCATCCTGTCCTCATAATAGTGAGTGAGTTCTCATGAGATCTGATGGTTTTATAAGGGGCCCTTCCCCTTTAATTTGGCACTTCTCCTTCCTGTTGCCTTGTGAAGAAGATGCCTCACTTCCCCTTCCACCATTATTGTAAGTTTCCTGAGGCCTCCCAGCCATGCTGAGTTAATTAAACCTCATTTCTTTATAAATTACCCAGTTCTTTATAGCAGTATAAAAATGAACTAAGAAGCTATCTGAGATGGTCATACTAGTTTCTATTAACACCAACAATGTTCAGAAGTTCCATTTCACCATCCTTGGTATATTGGATTAATTTATTCATTTGACAATTTGATGGTATGAAAAGTTCTTCTTATTTAATTTGCATGTTCTTGAATACCAGTGAAGTATTTTCACAGTTATTGAACATAATTGTTTCTCTTCTGCAAATTCTATATTTATAGTTCTTTTTCACTTTTCTGTTGGGTTATTTATTTCTTTTATCTCATGAATTTGTGGCGTTATTTTTAGATTCTTAATATTATTTCTCTATAAACTATGTATTTGTAAACATTTTTTCTTATCTCTGGCTTGTCTATGAAATTTGCTTTATTGTATTTTTAATTGACAGGAGGATTTTAATTTTAATACAGTGATTTTTAAACTCTTTTCTGTTGTTTCATGTTTTTACCATATTTTATAAGAAAATCTTTCTGTATTATATATATTTCCATATTTTTTCTAAGATTAAATTCTTTTCAAGTGTAGAGCTTTAATTTTTTGTATAGGAATCTAACACATTTTTTCCCTCAAAATGAATAGCCAAAGTGCCATGCTTTTTAAATTGAATGAGCTCATCTTTTGCCTAGTAATTCATGTTGCTACATATTTTCTATGCTGAAGTTCTCAAATGCAGACACACAAGCTTCTGGTCTCTTTATTTTGTCCTCTCCCTCTCCCACTGCTGCCTTCTAAAAAATCAGTTCTTGCAGAATTATGCTCTTTTAACATTTCTAACTTTTCAATAAGGTTTACAATCTGTATAACAACTCCTTCATCTTATATGTTTTTCTAATTGCCTTAAAAGTGTTAGATTTTCATTCTTTCTTTTGAATTTTAAAATTACTATCTCAAGTTGTAAAAATTTTGTTCAAATTTTCATTCAAATTACACAGAATCTATGGAGTAAGACACAGCTTTAAGTATTTTTATCTATGAACTTCTCTATTCTTTCAGGTGTCTATTAAATTTCTTCTATAATATTTTGTAGATTTCTCCAGAAAAGTCTGTTATATATTTATTAGATGTTTTCATTATTGTTGAAATGAAAATTTATCTAATTATTATCCTTTTGGAGACTTTTTTTCTTCTCTATTTGGAAGCTTTAAAAAAAATCACATTATTTTTAATCTGAAATCTCATTCATGATGTGCCTAAATATGGACTAATATCTAATTAAGTTGTTTGTACTTACAAATGTATTTGAGAGCTCATCTTTTTAAAAAAATTCTGGAGAATTCAGTAATTTTTACTTTGAATATGACTTATTTTCCAGTGTTTCATTTTCAGTAATGTCTTTTATACATATTTTGGGGCTCTGAAATCATTCTCCAAATGATTCTCTCACTTTAAAATATCCTTTTATATTCTATCTGATATTTTTTGCAAATTCCTAGTATTCTTTCTCAGTTCACTGAATATATCTTCAAGGATACTCAGTTTAAAGTTTATTTCATCTTGTAGTATGCTATAAGAGACATACCTTGGTTATAAGATTAATGATAGCCATAAGGCTTATTCAGGCATCTTGCTGATAACTACATGTCACTTAGCAGTATGTCACATAGTAGGGTCGACACTAAGTGTCACTTAGCAATGTGATGCAACCTGGCTTGGGGATTTCCAACCTTGGCCTGGGAATTTCCAGGAGACAAGGCTACCTCGGATGCAACTTTCATAAACAAAAAAGGCTTACTCTTTCAAGAATTGTTTAAACTCCCTTTATGATAGAAATGCCTGGTGACTCACCTGGGCTGAATACAAGCATAAGTAAAGGGGAAGTGTCCTTTAAATTCTGAGACTGGTCACTGGACGGAGGCCCTCCTGGTCAGTCAGTCATCTGACTGCATCTGGCCCATGCCACTGGCCTGCTCTTCATCTTCATCTTGGAAAAGTCAGAATAAGTTGTTGAGCATTAGAATAAGCTGTCTAAGACTCATATTTGACATTAACCAAATGAAAAAGGAGAAGCTATTGAGAATGAGCTGTTGAGCATTAGAGTGTCTAAGACTCATCTTTGACATGAATCAAATGAAAAAGGAGAAGTTGCCCCTCGGGAAGCTGGTTAACTAGGACCACCCAGGTGCCTCAAACATGACACATCTATTGAGGGTTTTGTTTGTTTTTTAAATCTCAGTGTCAAAATTCCAGGATATCTAACTAGACTTATTTTATACTCTCCTGTTTTTGCTTTATATTTTGAAAAATAATTTGTTTCCCTTTTTTGGGGGGGGTTTTCCTTTTCTAACTTGTTGATTTCCCTATTATTTTCATTTCTTCCGAGCAGATTTTGTCAGTCTTTCTCTAGTGTCTTATTGTATTTTGAAATTTTATTTTCAAATTTATTCTGAGTGGTAGCTTTATTCTTGTGTTTTCTTTTTCTGCACTCCTTGTTTCTCATCACTTTTACAGTTTCTTCCAGTCAGTTCCTAGTTCCTGGTTCATATGTGTCTTATCTTGACACCCTAGAGTTCTTTTCTTGCCAGCATAGCATGGATCCAGTCATCTAGCTGAGTTGGGTAGTATGGGTGATGTCTTGGCTGGGAAGCTGGGCAGTGTTTGCTTCCTGTGAGCCACCATAGCCAGCGGTCAATCCAGCTCTTTCTGTCTTTCACAGGTTCGAGAAAACCATTTTCCAGCCCTTAGTTTCTGGCATTTAACCTGGCTCTGGCCTCTGAATGTCATGGGAGTGCTTTCAACCACAGTTTTCCACCTTCATGCCACTTGTTTGCTCTTCCTTCTCATCCTGATCCACAGAGATCTTTATTTGCTTTGTGTTTCCAATGGAGAAGGAGCTTGGGAAGGGAGGATCCTAATTGTCTAAAACCTCTTCTAGACTGTTAATCATAGACTTTATATATAGAAAAACTTATTTAAGATGTGAAAATATTTGGTAAGTAGACAGATAAATCTGTTCTCTGACTTATGACTATAGTATGGGCAAGTAATACTTATGAATGCTTATCATGTGTCAGATACAACACTTGGCACTCCATGTGACATTTTATTTAACCCCCACCAAGATTCTTTGGTGTACATAGTGTAATTCCATTCTGAACTAAGGTTCAACGATCACATTGCTAGCGTGTGGTAGAGTTGAGATTTGTCCACGTATAAACTCTATTATAGTATATATTTTTAAAATTTACTACCCTGTTCCCAACATTTAAAGCAGTACTTGGCATACAGTATATGGTCAGTAATATTTCTGAGTGAGTAAGGTTCTTCTTTCTCTTCTTTCTAATATTGTTTGTATTTATATATCTTATAAAACACTAAATCTATATCTTAGGCATAAAGTTCCTTAGCATAGAAATTTCTTTCTCTTTGTCTTGTTCCCTTTTCTCTGTTCTCCCCTCCTTTCCTGGAACTGGATATTTTGCCTCCTGCCCCAGTGGGTGAATATGTTTACAGTTTTCCTGCAGCCCTCATCTCTCTTGCCAACAAACAGCATTGGAACTAAAATGTCTACCCGCATAGGTGAAATCCTCCATCACAGACATTCCCACTTACCCAGCCCCCAATTAACAATATCAAAGTCATATCTCATCTTAACCACCTCAAGTGCACAGCTAGGGCACTTGCTGAAGGGGTGAAAAAGGCAAAGAAAGCTATGACTAGGCAATTTGGATAATGACTTTTTCCTCCTCACAAAGTTCTGACTGTCAAGTTATCTTAGAAAATGTGGCTGATTATATTTAAAAATCACCGTGGTTCTCTTTTAAATTATAGCCCCACATGGAATTAGAATATAAGTTGGCTTTAAAATATAGTTTTTTCATCTCTTCTGCTTCTTCAAATGACATACTGACTGATATTAGGGAGTAATTTGGCTGATGAATTAGTACGTATGTGGGTATGATCTCTTCTCAGCACAGCGTGAGAAAAGCAGAGCCAATCACAGACCTCAATCACCGCAATCGATTTTCTAAAGAGAACACAAAGCAATTAAAAAAGGAGAAAAATCATGCATTCTAAATCTCTGTGCTACAAGAAAAACACCATTATTATTTGACAGAGCCTGTGAAGGGCTTTGTATGGTTCTTGGTATTCCTACCCCTACTGCAGCAGTGATAAAAAGACTCAATTTATATTAATTGCAAAGTTTAAAGTGCTTTAAAATATCTTCATTTTGGAAGATGGAGAGTAAAAATAAGCTCAACTACAAAGTCAAGGAGAAATAACTAGCTTTTTTAAATTTTCTTTTTGTTTGTTTGTTTTTAGCCAAAATGGATAGCAGAGAAAACCAATTGATGGCCTACTATACCAGTTATTGGGAAATTTTTAGTTCCTCCTTTCCACTCAACCTCCACACCTAACCAGCACCTGAGACACATTGTTTTCGTACTCTTTACACAGTGGAACTGGAAAAAGATACAGAAATAATCAGCTCTCCAACCTGACTATACATTTGGATATGATCAAAATGCAATCCATGAACTATCTGCTCCAGAATCACCTGGGGAGTTTGTTCAACGTGCAGCATCCTACACTTCACATTAAGAGTTTGTGACTTTACACAAGTATCGCAGGTGAATCTGGGGAACATTTGGAACTTTTTAAAAAGAGCCTTGCTCATTTTATAAATAAAAAAAAGTGAGCCAAGGGTAGCATGTCTGAGTCACTTGGGGAATGTTTCAGAATATGCTATGTTAATCAGGACAGGATAAGCTATGCTGTGGCAAAAGTTCCAAAATCTCAGCAGTCTAAAACAACCAATTATTTCTTACTCATACTATTTGTCCATCATGGGTAGAGGTTACTTCGTGATCCAGGCTGAGAGAGGCATCACCTCAACATGTGCTTTCGTGATTGCAAATGCATGAACAATGATGTAAGGCAATCTGAGCACAGCTTTTAAAGATCTGATATAAATATCATTAAATAAGCAATGACATCATGGGCTTGGAAGTCAGACAGATTTGTATTTAAATCCTCTTGCTCCCTTTGTGGACTGTGTGACTTTGAGCACATTTCTTGACCTCTCCAAGTTTCTGTTCTTCTGTAAAATGGGGATGACTATTTCTAATTGTCACCATGAGGCTCACAGTGGGCATCCACATTTATTATTGTTACCAAACAAGGTATAAAACATACTATGGGAGGAAGAAAGAGCTTTGTGGAAGGGACAGCCTCTGGTTACACCTACATTCTTCTTGTTCTGTCCTTTCATCATTATTTTCACTCTATCGAAGTTCCTTCCTTTCATCAACCTCTTTCTCCTGCATTTTCTCCTTCCTACCAGGTCTAAAACCTTACATCCTTCTGCCATGCAAGATCATCCATTCACCCAACACAGTTATTAACTATCTACTATGTGACAGGCACTGGGTTTGGTGCTGGAGGAGACAGAAATTTAAACACTATACTCCATGTTCCTGAGATATTTACAGTCTGGAGAGAGAGACAAAGATAAAGCAAAATGGAAGACACACTGTAATGGGGGCCAATGTATCCATGATGCAATGAGAGCATTGAGGATGATCTTCCATTTACATCACAGCCTGAGCCTTCCTTCCAAGGCAAGAGGAGAGGGCATTCTAGGAGGAGGATACAGCATATGTGAAGGCAGAGAGACAAGAATAATCACAGGCATTCTAGAAACTGCAAATAGTGAAGTATTGTTAAAGAGGAAAATGCAAATGTGGGAGATAGATATTGGGGACTGTGTGGTGGAGGCTTTTAGGACAAATAAATGAAAAGTCATAAGTATCCATCAGCATACCAATCTTTTGTTTAGATATTTTTCCATTATAGGCAAAAGGGAACCATTGAAGAATTTTGATTTTTCACAATAGGACTGAGTTGGCATTTAAAAAATAGTACTCTGGCCAGAGACTGTAGGAGAAAGTGTGTAAAAAACAAATGGTCTATGGAATAAAGAGATAAAGACAGCTTCAAGGAAAGCAGTGCCAACAGGAAAGGAAAGAGAGAAGAAGATGAGATTGAGAGGGGAGATTTAGGAGGATTTAGATTAAGGAGATGAAACACCATATTAGTGATGGGGGCTTGTGGATATTTGAAGTGTCTGAGATGACACACAGCTTTCAAGCCTGTGAATGGAGTGAAGGGTAGTGGCGTTCTCTGACATAAAGAAAACAGAAGGAGCAGCAGGTTGTGGGCAAGTGGGACTGCATGTGGTTAGGGGAACAGAGAGGCTGGAGGATGATGAATCCTTAGTGGTTTATCCACTTTTTAATTACACCTTCATAACCCAAATGATTTATTTAAATTATTTGACATGCGTTTACATACAACCTTCTTTTGCCATTAATGTTTGTCATCCTATACAATGACTTCCCAGTAATTCTGCAAGCTACTTAAAGACAGAAACATTTTAAACTTCTGCTTATATCACACAGTTAATCTGGCACAACACTTTGGGCTGGGAAAGTTCTTGTAAAATATTTGTGAAATAAAAATATATTATCAAAATTGGATTTTCTGATTTTGTTGAGCTACCACATTGCTATTAGCATGGTTTCTATTTTTTTCTTGTTCTTCATCATTTCTTCACTCTTTGGTGTCCAAAATATTCACTTACTTGCACTTTATAGAATTTTCTTCTTTATCTTAAATCCCTACAATATTTTTATGCCAACATTTAAAACAGTATCAGTTATTTCCGTTAATATATTTAATTATTTTATTTGGCCCTTTAAAACTTATTTGTTTTCTTAGAATTCTCTCCTCCCTCTTCTTTCACTTACAGTCTTTTTAAATTATCTCCCACTCATTTTCATTTTCTTTGACAAACTTCTCAACCTACCACTTCCTCCTTCTAGGGGATGCTTCACTTTTTAAAGTTTATATTTCCTTATAATAATATTTCTCCCATCTGTTTATTTTATTTTTATGTCTAGCAACATAAGTCTCTCATTATGTATCATTTTGTTTATTTATTATTATTTCTATTCTCACTTTGAAAGTCATGATGCTTCAAGTGAATATATCGTGACTTTCAAAGTTAGAATATAAAATATTTTCTAGAGAAATCCAAAATATTTTCTGAAGAAAGAATTAAAATTTGGTACTGGTTTTACAACCCATCAACTAAGAAATGCTTCTCAGTACATGTGTAGTTGTTTCCTTGTCTCCTGATCTTAAAAAGGGGTCCTGATTAATGAGTAAGCTAGATGGAGTAGGTGTACCTGGAAGAATTGCACTCTACAAATATAATATATTGTTGTTTGATTTTCCTCTCTTCTAACAAATCTGGCCTTCTTTTTGTTTCATGAATAAAAATACAAAGATAATCCAATAACTGGAAAAATAAGTAAGGAAATAGTATTGACTGCTGAAAAGAGTAAAAATTAACAAAATAGTCAAAAAAGAACAAAGTTCCACAGAGAATATTACTGAAATTATGCCAGGTATACAAGACCAGTTTTACCAAGATTTTAACTGCAACTATTTAAAGAAATTTCTCTCCAAAATGAGAAAAACTCAGTGTGATTATTTCATTCAAATAAAAAGCAATTACACTCCAGACTTGTTTACTGATCATTAACTACTAATTGGGTAAGGACTGAGATTACCATTATGTTTAGGAGACAAAAAGAATTTCTGATGCTCAGTGTAAATCAATAAGAAAATGGAATTTCATTAGCAAAGTGAGATTCACACCAATGTACTAGGAATATATTTATTATGACCATGGAAGCTATAAAGACACAGATACCAAGTTGTGATTAACATCATTGGCTCTAGAGTCAGACAAAAGTTGGTTGGAAAAATCTACGTAACCAGATTTTTGTAAGCTGCTTGCCTGTTTTTGTCTCTATTTCTAATTTGTACCCAATTATGGAGAAAAGGGGCACCGTATCCTGACAAACTGATTGACCGGCTTAAATAACTGGGGCTCTGGGACACCCAGCAAGTGATATGCTTTATAGCTTCAGTTCTCATAAGCCTATCTTCAGTGGTTAGAATCACTGCAACTTTCTACCTTAATGACATTGTGTACCATGAGGTCAATTGAAGAAATGGTTAAAACATAACTCATCCATTTGGCCTGTCTAAAGCATTTTCATGAACAGCAATGCCTGTGTGGTTGATACATGATTAACAAGCCATGAGAGAGTAAATCTTCAAAAATATACAAAAGACTAAAACAAAATCACTTTTAAAGCATGAATTCTGAGTTCTGACAGGACCCAAGCTCAAATTTACTTTCTGGAGCATGTAGGTGGCCTTTGGTGAGTTACATGTCTCTGAGCATCAATTCCCTCAAATGTAAAACGAGAAGCACATTTGTACTTGTTTATTGGTTTGTGATAGAGGTTAAATTAGATAATTTGGGGAAAGTAGTTAGCAGAATGCCTGAAACAGACTCTGCAAATCAGTCTATTCTCCTTCCCTGTTAATAATACATTGAAAAACCAGTTAGGGTCTTTCTTCATTCATGACACTTTTTTGACTTTAGATGGAATTAAGACAGAAGTTAAGGCCAGTCTATTGAACAACTCAATAACCAGTAGGAAAATGAAGGAAAGAAATTAGTCAATAATTCATTGTTTGTTGGCTCTATATCCTGTAGATTTATTGTGGTTTTGAAAGAGAAGCTTGGATTTTTGTTTCCGTTGAATGTTTTAGTTAATCTAATATTGTATCTTTAGAAGCATAGGCTCCTCCAGTTTAGTAAGCTAAAAGTTAACAGTAAATTGACTTGCATTTATGTTAAAGTAAACGTCTCCTTAAATTTTATACCCTCCAAAGGCCTACATTCTTTAACAAAAAAATTTCCTTTCATTGTAAGCAACAGTTAAAATAATACTCTTTCAGTTTAATTAGCAGTTTATTGAATGACTAAATATATGTTTAAAGTGGCCAACAAATAAAATCATGTTATTGTACTAGGAATAAATCCTCCATTAACATTAATTGAGTTTTAACAAATGAGTTGATTAGGAGGAAAGGAAAGAGGAACCCAGCTCACCAGATGCAACTTGGTGCCAGACACCTGGTTCCTGCATGTAATGTTCTTTCGTCATAGCACCTTGGAAAAAATAACCAGTGGCCGCATTTCTTAAAAATAATACACTTCCCAGTTAATGAATCATGTACTGAAATGATTGGTTTTGATTTATTTACTCATTTTGTTTTTCAAAGAGTTTATATTCATTTCTCTGAAAATTATGGAGGATAATCAAATTGTCATGCATTTATACGTCAAAAGATCAGCACAGATGATATGTAGTCATGACCTAAATTTGTCTTGACTAGTTTAATTTCCTACTTTCTCTGCCATAAGTAAGAACCTATGCTGAGACTAACTCAAAAATATTAAAATATAGCAGAGCTCCAGGTATGAACCAGGATATGGTCATGACAGGATTCAGCCAAATCTAGAGGACTCATGGGACCAGGAGAGTTGCAAAGTGAAGATCATAATGTTGGCAGGGAAGTGGGGTGAGAATTCAGAATAGAGCCCTATTTCTGTGCTGGAATTTGTCATCTGATGGGACTGCCAGAGATTCATATAGGAGACCTCACAAGTAGCCAGGGGTGGGAGTAGCAGGGTGGGAAGGAAAGGGTTAGTCACACAGAATTTGAAAAACAAAACCAACAAAGCCAAAAACAGCTGACTAGGTCTTTTAGTTATTATTATTATTTACAAATTCTGTAAGAATTTGAGGACTTAGAAGAATTTTGGACCAAAAGGGGTGGGGAGTTTTTCCCTTCCTTCCATGTAGCTCTGTGAGACCTCAGCACAAGGAGAGACTCAGCCAAGAATGCTGCAGCTGGAAGATTGCACCTGGTGGGAGACAACCCATGGATGCCACAGCAGGGGCCAGTCCCTTCTCCAGCTTTGCAGGTAGAGGAGGCCTTGACAGTGTCCAAAAGGACTTTATTAGCTCACATGAATTCCCTTCAGAGGTTGCAAGATCACTGGCACAGATTTCTGACCGAGGCTGGAGGGACCACCATATTATAGTTAATATGATTCTATTATAACCCAGACTGGTGTAACCTTGATGAGTACCTGTTAGAGGAGAGCATCAGCAGTGTTCTTTCCCACTAAGAGGAGGGACTGTGTATAATGGAGTGCTGGGAATTGCCCCACCTGTGGAGTCAACACACCCAGGGAGACTGGCACTGCACTCTTACTGTGTGTCAGGCACTGCTCCAAGTGTTGGATGAGCGTTTCTTCATTCCATTCTCACAACAAGCCTGCTACTGTCCCCATCTTTCATATGAGAAAACAGAAGCACAGAGACATTAAGTAGCATGCCCAGGTGACACAGTTTGTAAGTGGTAAATCTGGGACCTGAAGCAGAGAATTTGGCTCCAAAGCCTGTCCTCTTACTACCAAGTGACATTTGTGCCTGACACTGAGAAGGTGCTCGTTAAATGTTTGCTGATTCAAATCATTTTCCCAAGAAATTAAACATGCTTGAGCTTATTGTTCTGGACTTAATACCCTGACTACTCTTAAAAATCAAACAGAAGAATGCTTACAAGTACACCACAATGAAATAAAACCTGAAATTATCAGAACATGGTACAACGCTTTATTAGATTTTCTGATTGACCAAGGGAAATTACTCTATGCTTTCAGTGTCTTCTTTTGCCACAAGGAAACTAAATTTCCAGGAAGTTCTGTGACCAAGCCACAGAGCTGACAAGTAAATTAGTCTGTGCTGGACCTAGGATTTCCCTTGTTCTTCCACCTCTGTCCCCAGCAATTGCTTTGCTGCCTATTCTCAG
Organism: Macaca nemestrina; assembly: GCF_043159975.1. NCBI lineage: Eukaryota > Metazoa > Chordata > Mammalia > Primates > Cercopithecidae > Macaca > Macaca nemestrina. Next base: position 35,860,201 of record NC_092128.1, on the reverse strand, counting down.
GGGAAGGGATTGCACTAGCCCTGCATGCACCCTGGAGAATGACAACTTGAACTGCAAAATCTCAAAGGTTGTGCTTCTTTTGTTCTTCCTCTCATCTAGCTGGTAGGCAGAGAACAATTCTGGTTGAATACTCTATTTAATTATGTTTAATCATACTAAGAATCAACCAATGTTAATTATTAAAAAGGGAGAAAATGGACAAAGCATCATGTACAACCATCCTGACTTTAGGCATGAAGCGTCAACACTCATTCAGCTCTGAGCCAGGCAGTTAAACAGCAAACAGTTTTAATAAAGGACAATTAAATAAGTCAGGAAATCCACTAGTCTGTTCTCCAATTTCACTCACCTTGGTGTGGAGGACGATGGGCAGAGGCAGTAAAACCAACACAGTGAGAACCACGAGGAGAAATCGGCGATAAACCATAATGTAACTGAAGAATTTCATTGTTCTGAGCAGGTGGCTTCAATAGTGTCCTCCTCCAAATAAAGCAGATGTTAAATAACCAACTTGGATTAATATTTTTCCAGCCCGTCACCTTCACTCACTGCCCTATATCGACCAACACAAGTTAAAATTAAATCTCATTTTTTACTGTTTTACTATCACAATTAACACGAAGAGATAAACCCAAGAGTTTTCATGAGAAATCAAAGACCATTTGCTCCTCTGGTTTTTCAAGGAAACCCTGCTTTCTTTGATCACATTCACTGAAATATGGACTGGACAAGCCTAGGAGAAGGCAAAACCATGAAGCTGGTCATTTGTTCACAATAAGGCGCCTCCACCCCTTTTGATGTCCTCTGACTTCCAGAGTCCCTAACTGGAGTAGTTACCACATTGTCGTGGTGCCATGAGTGAGTCTCCACAGGCAGCCTCCATGGCTCTTTCTAAGGAAGTATGTTTTTAGTGTGTAAATTGAAATAACAACTAATTTGGAATTTCAGTATATGGCAGTGAAAGGGAAACTTTTTTTAGAGATGGATTTTTAAGGGATTTCTTGGACAATGTATTGCAAAGCCTTCTACAAAATTTATAGCAAATGTCCTTTTTGTTTAAAAGCAAAGTTCTGTGTATTTCTTGGATCCTATTGTCTCTTTCAACAGGAAACAAAAATAACCATAAAGTGTTTTATATAAACCCTCTATTTTAAGACCTTTGAAGGCTCGACTTGATACTGTTGTGCTGATACAGACTTCATAATTATCAGAGAATCTGCATAGAGATGAGTGATTAGGGACATTCAAGTGGTGTGTGTGTATATGTGTGTGTGTGTGTATGGTGTCTCCACATGAGCATGTGGGAAGATGGAGACTCTTCCAACAGTAATATGGAGGATGTATTTTGAAAATCCTCAGGGATAAGGACCCTGGTTTGTTTCACATTGTGTTGTAAATCGATGGTCCAGAAAACCTCAAGTTAGCAACTACTACTTAGCTTTAGATATAAACGAAACACATTCCCAGCCCTACTAGAATTTATAGTCAATTTCTCTTGACATAGATAGCCTTACTCTTATGTAATCTATAGTTAGCTTTTAGGTCTTATTTCTAATTTCATACTAATATAACTCTGCATTCTCTTTCCATCAAGAAAAACAATTCTCTCACCAGTACTCACCATATTAATGTAAATGAGAAAGCATTTCTTCCTGTAAAAAATTTAAATTTCTAAGCATCTATTATGGATAATTATTCAGGAAAATCAGAATAGTAAACAGAAAAAAAAGTTTCCAAACCAGAAAGTCTTATTATATCTTGAATTTCTTAGATGAAAGGATAATTACAAATGATATTAGTAATAAATGGTTAGTGACAATAGGTAACAATAGTATATAGTGTTAAAATTAATTTATGAACTGATTTACTCAAACCAGTTGTAGTACTTATTTTTTTCCATTAACACCCTGTACAGTTCTATAGTTCATTGCATGCTTTTTTTAAAACTAGTACTTTTTGAAGAAACCATTTTTGCTCTCAGATTTCCTTCAGCTACCTGGTGAGATGATTTGAGTCTCACTTTTTCATTTTAGAGGATTTTACTTTGTGAGATGACACCGAAAAATGAAAAGGCATTTGTGTGACATTTAAAGGAAATGAGAGCCTATGTGTAGGGAACTGGAACCAGACAGAGGCTAAGGGAAAAGCACTTGACATTTGTCAGTCCCTCCTTTCTGTACCCTAGTCTCTTCAGGTCCTCATTTCTCACCAGAGGAAGGCTCCAGGACCCTGTTCTCATGGTCTCGGCTCTAGCCAGCTGAATCTGCTATGGGTATTCGTTATTACAAAATGCCCTCACCTTCTCCTTACCTTCAGCCAACCTCTTATTCCTCAGTGGTTTTCTCTTCACTGTCACCGAGAGAAAAAATCTAATAAAATAATTTGCACTAAACATGAATGACTTATGTGAGCTGAATGTCTCTGCAAGAGTCACTGGGGAATGAAACTCTAAGGGAGACTTCAGGGTCCCTTGGATACATATCTTAAGGTACCCTTCAAATCACATCACGCTTTAACTAGTTCCATGCCTAGAACAAATTAGTCACAGTTGTGAAATTTCACCTCTTTGTACAGAAAATCATAAATCTTACTACATCATAATTGTGTTACGTTTTATCTAAACTGAATCACACCATTACATAATCATGAATCAGTTCATTTAAAACATGATTTTCACAAAAACATGTTTTTCTCCCAACATTCATTTGTTCTTAAGCTTCGACTAGCCCTTTATTAAAAAACATGTTTACCGAAACAATCACAAATATTGTTCATTCATTCATTGTTATAGTTACCTCCTATGTCCCAGAGAGTTTACATTTAGTACCTCATTTAATCTTCAAAACTTGATACAAGTTATATATATGTATTGTTATTATTTATATTTTATAGATTTGAAAACTAACATTCAAAGAGGTAAAGTAAAATATCCCAGGTACTAAATGGTAAAACCATTCATTTGAATCCAGTTTTTTCTGGCACCTAAGGCAATGCTTCTTGTACTATGTTTGAGGTCTACCATCATGAATAATCATTTGGCACTAAGCACTAAATCTTCAAGTCTAGAATTTGTATGGAGATACCTGGTTTGGTTAGTTTAGGGACTATAGTTCTGAGGTTTGCCACTGAGCCCTCTGGATGGTCGTAAATTATGTGAAACTCAGGTTCAAGCACAGAGGAAATGAAGGGTTTCTTATTGGTAGTAAAGAAGTTAGATTGTCCAAGATGCTTGAGTTGTCTAACCAACTGAGGGGAGTGGAAACTAGTTTTTATCCAGTTGTCTCACATGCTTATCTCAGGCTTACCTTCTGGTTATCTCTTTCTTAGGCTTATGTTTATAATGTTAACTCCCAAATTTGTGTTCTTCAAGCCTTTCCTTCTTCCAAGAATATGGTTTCATCTCTGTTTTAAATGCTACCCATTGTTGAAGTTTGACCTTGTAGATTCATCTCAAAACCATCCTAACAATCCCAGTGCTTGCCCAAATCCCCGATCCTTGAGTTTCCATGCACACACCCCGGGTGGTCCTTGAGTCAACTGTATTCAAATAGTATCAGGTGCTTGACAAAAATGCAGATTCTCTGCCCTTTTGGATCTAAATGTGACTTTGAAACCTTCACGTTTTGTTGGCACCCTGTGTAATTTTTAACGCACAGTAAAGTTTGAAAATCATAGATAATATCTGTAAGACACATTGTGGCCTATGAGTAGACTGATGTTATTTACTATTTTAATAATGCATGTAAATCTTACATCTTCTGTAATATTGTTAATTATTTGAGTACAAGGAAGTACAGACTACTTCCTTTGCATCACTTATATCCCTAGTAAAGTGTTGGGTACAAGTAAATACTCAAAGAATACTTTCTCTAAACTTACCTATGAGTATAGATAAATGGAAACCAATTAGCTTCCTTGTTTATATAGTATGGTTTACTCAAGCAGTTTGTCAGTAGAGTATATAGATTTGCAATGAGATATGGCTTTTCAATGGAAAATATTTGCCCCATTGCAAATATACCCATACATATAAACACTTAGATGAAAAAGTGTACATACTCAGTATACAGTTTTACTATGCTGGTGAAAACAGCCAGGTGCATTTGTATATAAAAAGACAGTGCGTTTGCTTCAATTATGTGTTTCTATTTTCACTCTTAGGGTTTTTAGAGTTCAAAGTGCATACCAGGTTTATTCAATTGCTATTGTTGAGATTATTGGCCAAAAAATGTAAGCCAGATTTTCTCCCAACATTCATTTGTTCTTAAGCTTTGACTAGCCCTTAAATGCAAAAACCCACTCACAGTGTACCCTTAATTATATACTCTGGTTACCTTCATAAATTGCATAACTTACAAGCACTGCGCTGTAAAGGGTATACTCTTTGAGTATATGAGCTGAATCCTCAAACATTTTAGATACTGTTAAAACTAAGATGATCTTTTTTCCTGAGTAGCATCCTGTAGTCATTTACATTAGCACTTTTCAGAGTTTCATTTCTTTTTCTGCTCACCTCTCTATTCCTTAAGATATTGAGTCTTCTTGATGAAAGAAAAACATGTAGATTATGTATATAGTAAAATTTCCAGGCTGATGTCGATTAACTATATTAGTTTTTACTTTCATTTCCTAAGATAAAGGATAAAATAATTAGCTGGGGTAGAATAATCTACCCTAGAGACTGTATATTTATACACAAGTCCCTAAAACTTAAATTGACATCATTTATTATTAACCAAAATTTCAATAATTATCATTCCAGTGTAATGAAATAAATGACTGACTGAATAGATGAAGATTGAACTGTGTCCTGCAAGGTGAAGACCTGAATGCTCATGAACTGAAAAGGAAAGCAAATTCCTGAACAGGAAGACCTCCTTCTAGCAATAACAGCACCTGCCAGAATATGTCAGCTCTGAAGCCAAGACACCACTGGCCACACCCTCCATCAGGGTGGGGAGGAATAATTTTCTCTTGGCCGAGCCTTACCATATTTTAATCTTGGGTTCTCTGGGAAGTGAAAGAGGAAAATTCAAGGAGCTAGGAATGTAGAGAAGGGAAGAGAAAGGACATTCCAGGACACTTAACATACTATTAGAAAAGGGAAGTTGAGTAAAACTACTCTCAAATGTCTAGAACACTGTTTGCTCCACTCCTCTTCCTGCTTGTGTCCCCCTCCCCTGCACAGCCACCTGGTGTCACAGTCATGTCTTGACACAGGCAACTGTATTGTAATCCTTCTGAAAATGTTTAGCATATTCAGAGATGAATCCAGGACCCCTGGATATGGCATTTATTACATCAGTACTTGGGTGATGACTGCTGTGATTCTAGGACTCTTAGAAATGGAAATCCATAGAAATGGATCATGGAGAAATACCCTATAATCCCAGCTGATCCAAGTGTCCACTCCTCCTGTCAAGTCAGAAGGCTTCCATGGAACTCAGACTAGCCAGTCAGAAACTGCTTTTGACTATAGCTAGAAAAAAACAAGTTTAAAGAAATTAATGAAGGAAACATTTTCCCCTGGTCATCTCCATTCTGCTACAAATTCACTGTTGCTCATGGCCAAATGTGTTCATTTTTCTCTTTCAGAAAAAAAAAAAAAACAACCCTAATATTTCTCCTGCCATTTTCACCACCAAAAATATTGTCTCTTTGGAACATCTCCCGTCCCTGATAACAATGAAGAGATAAAGTGTTAACATAATTCTTATGGTGAACTTATTTTAAGTGTAATAAATGACATTGACACAATCCAGCTTCCTGTCAGGCTGACCCATCTTTGGAAATTTTTTTTACCTAAGCATAGACTAGCTGACAATATGTTATTAACATGAATATAGGAAGTTAGCCAGGCTGCCCTCTCACAGTAATTTTCTGTTGGCATAGCTACAGCATTCACTGTTCTTCACCACTTGGCTTCTTTTATTATATGCGGTTGGTGGCTTTTGGTTCAAACTGGTTGCTTATGAAGAAAATTCAGTATTTAAAGAAAATGTGTGCCTTACAACCTCACAAAGAAACATACCAACATTTATTCTGATGAGTCCTTTATACTTACATTTTTATCCATTTTCCTTATCGTTGATTCTAAAAGATACATTTTTCAGAGCAACATTTTCTTCTCAACTTTTATCATTGTACATTAAACCACATTAATTGGCAGATAGGCCATGAGGACAGAGCTTGATTTATACTTTTGTCCCAGATAAACAATTGATAGTAGTGAATAATTTCATCTCCAGGAGGTTTTAAAAGAAATGAGGTTAATAAAATGGACCCAAATACAGATTTTTCTAGTGAGTGAATTGATATGAATAAAATACTGTGCCTCCACAAGGGAAAGACAGCCTATTCACAGCAAATAACTCCAAGTGACTTAGTAGAGCATAAGACAAATGCAATTGGAGGCAATTAATTGTGAATGCTCTGTTATTTTGCATAACAATCTCCATTTTCATAGTCCCTAAAATAATTACAAGTTCTCATGGCAAGAGTCTTGGCCTCGTGTGACTTTCTGAAAACCACAGTAACTTTGGTTTGGAAAATTGATCTAGGCCTCCATGTCATATCCATGTCAAAGAGCCCATTTTTTCTCAATACCTTTACTGATGGATGACTCATTTCTCTTCATTTCATATTTAAATACCTCCTTTCCTCTCTGTTAGACTTACTTTCTGTCTGCCATTGAGACAAAATTTGTCTTCTTGTAGCTTCATCTACTGTTTTAATTCTGCTTCTTGGGACCATGAGAGGGAGAACTTGAATTTCTCTTCCATGTGTCTTTATATACTTGAAGTCCTCCCATTTCCATTTGCTTCACCTATTCCTCATATCTCAAATTTTAAATCTCTTCACTATCCTGAGCACTCATCTCTCTGACTCTGGCTGAGTTCCTGAGTTGAATGTTCTATTTCAGATTCTGTTTGGCAGCAAAAAGCAGGAGTACACTGACACCTCCTTGGTTCTGGACATGATTCTCATAGCAATGCAGGCAAAATTGCATGAGTTTTTTTACATTGCAGAAACGTATTGAGCTTATTATCTAATAAACATTCAAAAAATTTTTTTTATGTATTAAAGCTAAGTAATCTCTACATTGTCATAATGATAAATATGGCACATTTTTCTTGTTTTCATCTTGTTAGGTTTGTACACATGCTTTGAATTGCCATGACTTATTTATCACATGTATGCTATGCACATATTTAGTAATAGTGTCCTCTACATTTTAATCTAAAATCATTGATATTATACTCAACAGATTCCCTTCTTCAAGTATATTCTTTCAAGTTGAAATTCTTTTACTAGAAAAGCTTTTGAGTACTACTATTAACTTGTGTGAACCTAGAAAAGTCTGATACAGGTCTCAGTTAATTTAGAAAGTTTATTTTGTCAAGGTTGAAGATGTGCCTGTGACACAGCCTCAGGAAGTCCTGATGACATGTACCCAAGGTGGTCAATGCACAGCTTGGTTGTATGCATTTTAGGGAGACATGGGACATCAATCAATATATGTAGGAAGGACATTGGTTCAATCTGGAAAGGCTGGAAAACTTGAAGCAAAGGCAGGAAGACGCTAAGCAGGGACAGAGCTTCCAGGTCACAGATAGGTGAGACACAAACTCACATTCTTTTGAGTTTCTGACTACCCTTTCCAAAGGAGGCAATCAGATATGCATCTATCTCAGTAGAGGCATCAAACAGAGGGATAACTTGGAATAGAATGGGAGGCAGGTTTGCCCTAAGCAATTTCCAGCTTCAGTTCTCCTTAGTGATTTTAGGCGCCCAAGATATTTTCCTTTCACACTTGAATCTACAGAATTGTCTCCTTTCAGTAGTCCATTCTAGAATCTGCCCCAAGATTGACATCTAACTCACTGATATAGAGTTAATAGTAATAATGCTTATGTTGTTGACTGTCAAGATGCTATTTACCCATCTCCTGTCTTGGAGCACAAAACCACATTTCCAATAAAATAAACCTTCCAGAAGTTTGGGTTATTCCGCTGATTGTACAAAGCCTTCTACTCCTTGACTAGCATAAATACTAAAAAGGATATAAACAGTTTTTTAAGGCATAAATTACTTTCAGCTTCACCAACCAATTCCTCCTGTATACTTTGAAATATGCATTTGTCTGAATAAGAAGAATTAGCAATTATACTTACTGTATCATTGATTTCTCCAAAGAAGGAAGAATTATCCTTCAATAATTTATTCAAAAATTAGAACTATATTTTCCAGAAAGGAAATGACATCAGAACCAAACATGGGTGAATGCATGTATGATTCCATAATCAGACACTCAACAAAACACATATGGAGTTAGTGTGACCATAGTAGTATTGGAAACTACTAATATATGTCCTCCCAATCACTCTTCTTCCTCCTATAGAAATGTTATGTTTTGGGCAGACTCAGCAACAGCCTTCCAGGGGTCTCAGTAGAGGCTGCTGAGAAAAGAAGGAGTGTGGATTTGGAAGGACTAAGGCTGAGACAATGAATTTATTTCAGACTCTTTGAGAAAAAGGCAACATCTAAAATTATAAAGACCTAAGAAAGAAAAAATCAAATGATGAATGGCTAGCATTCTGTATCTGTCATATTATTGATTTCCAACAACAATCTCATGTTTATAGATGAGGCTTCAAGAGATTAAGTACCTTGCTTGAGTTCACTCACTCAAAGTCCAGATTCAGATCTATTTGACTCCAAAGCTAGTGTTCTTCCTCTAACTCTACTATTTCTGGCTTCATATATGCACCATAATTTGTTGCCAACTAATGAGGAGGACACAGAGCATAAGACTCCAGAAGTGAGGATATTTAAAGTCAGAGGGGCTAGAGAGACTTCCAAGAAGCTTGTCTTGTGGTATATTTCTGGTCAGAATGTGAGAGAGAGGGTGCAGACACTGAGAGGAGGAAGCTATGTAGAGGTACTGCTCCCTAGATGATTGTACTAGAGTCAAGCAGCTGTCCTGACCAGTGGGTAATCTGTTCTTGGATCAGGAATGGAGTCTAGGGTACAAATGCATTAATTTAGAAAACTTGGCAGAGAAGGGGGTAGAGGGCAGTTTAGTGGCCATGGAAGGGCCGGGTAGTGATCTCAAGGACCAGGACATCAGTTTCATCACTAGGGTGGCAAACTGTGCTAGTTTACCCAGGACTGCGAATTTTCTGGGACACCGGACTTTCAGTGTTAAAATTAGGAAAGTCCTAGGCAAACTGGAATATATGATCACCTGGTCATAGCACCAAGAAGGTACCCAGCCCCCATCAATCAGAGATGTGGACATTACATTGGTTCTTTCCTCTCGCTCACACCCCTCCCTCCTTCCATCCTTAAGGGCTCTCGATTTTACTTGCCTTTGAATGTCTGTCATCTCCTTCATCCCCATGACCACTGTTTTTGTTCAGGTTCTCATCATCTCTCACTATTTCCAGGATCTCCTAACTGGTCTCTGTATCCATTCCTGACAACTTCCACAATGCTGAATGCTCCACAATCCACCAGAGGGCTCTTCTCAAAAGAAACAGAATGTTCAGACATGTCAAGAGCTCTCCACTTGGGAAAGGAGAGAGTCCAGTCTTCCTACATAATTTAAAAGACCCTACAGATTCTAATGCCAGCCTATATCATCAGCCTCTTTCCCTACACCAGCCTGCATCACACTTCATGCTTGTCTATAAAGCACACCCTACCCAAGAAAAACCAAACCAATCCTAAATAAAACATGTGCTCTTACACCTCCAAGCCTCTGTCTTCTGCCTGAGACATTCTTCCAAGCTTTGTCCATGTATGAAATTCCTATTCATCATTCAAAATATTTTGCAATTTCTAGAAATAAATACTAATGAAAATGTCTTTAGGGAAAGTCTTCTCTGTGGCTGGAAAGAATATGTTGATAAACTGCTTGGAGTGGGAAGTGACTTCCAAAAGGCCATGCTGTGTAACAGTTGAATAAGACTTTATGTCAGATAGTATAATCCCTTATCTTGAAAGTGTTAACTTAAAAATCACACAATTTATAAATTCAGAAAGGAGACTTTATTTCTTATAAAGGGTTACAGCCTGCAAGTTGGCCATTCTTACAGGCTAAGAAGCATCACCTCCAGTCAAAGCCATTAGCAGGCACTTCAAGGGAGGGAAGGGTGGAACAGGGATTTATGTTGAATATCTTGGCCAAGTATACATATTCAACAGGTTACAGGAGGAGTTATGAATATTCATGAAGGTGGTCCTAATGTATATATATTGAATAAACGTTACATAGGACCCATTAGAAGACTTAACATTTAAATGTATTAAAAGTATGCCCTATAGGTCAAAAGACGAAGTAGAGACATGAAGGCACTCAAGTGTGTAAACTGGCCAGAACCAGTCCTTGGTTTGCTGTCTCTTATCATGGGAAAGTTGCAGGAATCAGTACCTTGTTCGATTAAAGCTGTTGTTATGAGCTGTGGAACAAGGGGTCGGTTAGTCATCATCTGGCAGTGAGCTACAATTCTTTCAATATTGCTTATCTCAAGGTCAGTGCTTGTTCAGCTGATAAAGCAAAAGAAAAACCATGTGGCAGTTAGAACACAGTTTATTCTTTAAGTGCAGGGGTTCATGACCTAACCCTTGCATGGCATGGCCTTAGGTCATGTTTATGATTTGGTATCTTACTGCCACAAAGAATCTATTCTGCCAGTCTTATAATCTCTATTTTAACGTTAATGCTGGTCAGTTGTTGTGTCTAAATTGTAAAAGGGAGTGGGTATAATGAGGTCTGACCTCCTGTCCAGTCATGGCTAGAAACTCAGTATTTAAGGTTTCTCTGGGGTCCCCTTGGCCAAGAGAGGTATCCATTCAGTTGGTTGAGGGGCTTAGGATTTTATTTTTAGCTTATATTAGATTGGTGCAAAAATAATTGCGGTCTTTGCCATTAAAAGTAATGGCAAAAATGCAATTACTTTTGCACCAATCTTATAAAAGCAAAATGCCTACGTGTCTACAGGCCATGTGCTATGCACCAGGACTGAGTCTATTTTTTAGCATTTATCCCAATAACAAAAGACGGAACCATATATTTCTCAGAAAATAAAATTTTAATTTAATTTAAAATTTTATATTCACTGTTTATCAACAAATAATCCTGTTTAGAATATCACTAATGATGATTGCCCAAAGGCTGTGGTCCTACCAACATGAACATCAACACCATGAACATCACCTGGGGATCTGTCAGAAATGTAAATCTCAGGCCCCATGAGGTGTATTGAACCAGAAACTTGGAGGAGGGGTCAGGAGGGCGGGATTGCTGGTTTAACAAGCCTTCCAGGTGACTCTAGTTCATTCTAATGTTAGAAAAATCACTGCTGTAGTTAAGGTTTTTAAATGGTCTACCATAATTAAAATCCCCTGTGCAGCTTTGTTAACTATGAAAGAGATTCCTGTCTATGCTGAAGTTTGAGAATCTCTGTTATATTCAAGAATTAAGCCACAGTACTACAGAGCTACTTCCATAGATGGTCTTGCATGACTCTCTTATGAAATAGTTTTTTTCTGAATAATTTGACTCATTTTGAAGGATCAGCTCTGAAACTGGAATGCCTGTGTTTGAATTCCACCTTCATCATTTACTGAATGTGGTAGCTGGTGTAAGTCATTTAACTTCTCTGGTATGGTTTGCATCTGTATCTCCACCTAGAGCTCATCTTGAATTGTAATCCTCATAATCCCCACGTGTTGAAAGAGAAACTCAGTGGGAGGTGATTGGATCATGGGAGTGGTTTTCTCCCTTGCTATTTTGGTGATAGTCAGTTCTCGCAAGAGCTGCTGGTTTTATAAGGGGTTCTTCGCCATTCACTCTTTTCTCTCCTGCCACTTTGTGAAGAAGGTGCCTGCTTCCCTTTCTGCCATGATTGTAAGTTTCCTGAGGCCTCCCAGCTATGCAGAACTGTGAGTCAATTAAACCTCTTTTGTTTATAAATTATCCTATCTTGGGTAGTACCTTTATAGCAGTGTGAAAATGGATTAATTAACTGTGTCCAAGTTTTCTTCCCTTCAAATGGAGATAAAAATTGACCTAGTTCACAAGGTTGTTTGAATCTGAGTGGGAAAATACACATAAAGTTTTTAGAATGGTGACTTTCAAAATAGCTATATGGAATAAAACTCTGGGTTTGCTATGTGGATGTTGTTGAGGAGACTATTCACTCTATTACAAAGTCCCCTCTCTGAAGATCCACAGAGATAAGATTCCCTATATGGCTCCTGGGGGTTTTGCTGGGTACCTTGTGACTCACGACATGGGTGAATTCCCTTCTCAAACTGGCTGCCTGAAACTGAGAGCTAAGATTTTGTCCATCTCTGATCATTTGAAGGGTCCTGTGGCCTGCATCTGAGTGTTGATTTCACTTCTGACTTTCTTTCTACCCTTTTTGCCCTTTCCTTTATTCTCCTAACATATTTTTATTTATTCTCCATTGTATGTACCCTTTGAATGCTCTTAGATATTTTTAGGAATATAAGGTAAGAATGTAATTGATTGATTTTATTTAGGCGTTCAATCAGATATCTAGACTACTACAGTGGTGTGATGGATAGTACTGAGTGTCAACTTGACTGGATTGAAGGACACAAAGTATTGATCCTGGGTGTGTCTGTGAAGGTGTCACCAAAAGAGATTAACATTTGAGTCATTGGGTTGGGAAAGGCAGACTCACCCTTAATCTGGGTGAGCACAATCTAATCAGCTGCCAGCACAGCTAGAATGAAAAGCAGGCAGAAAAATGTGAAAAGAGACTGTCCTAGCCTCCTAGCCTACATCTTTCTCCTATGCTTGATGTTTCCTGCCCTCAAACATCGGACTCTAAGTTCTTCAGTTTTGGAACTTGGTCTGGCTCTCGTTGCTCCTCAGCCTGCACATGGCCTGTTGTGGTATCTTGTGATCATGTGAGTTAATAATATATAATTATATATATCATAATATAAATATATATTATATATTCTCTATATAATATATTATATATAGAATTGTATTATATATTATATATACAATTATATATTATATATATTATATATATATTTATATATATTCCATTAGTTCTTTCCCTCTAGAGAACGCTGACTAATAAAAGTGGTCATTGATATTGACCTTATTAGGAAATCTGAAAAGCTCATTTTTGATAATAGCTCATGTGTACTGGTGTTTCATAGATTCTTGGTGATATGGTTTGGGTCCATATCCTTGCCCAAATCTCATGTCAAATTGTAATCCTCAATGTGGGTTGGAGGTGATTGGATCATGGGGGTGGATTTCGCCTTTGGTGCTATTCTCATGATAATGGGTGAGTTCTTGCAAGATCTGGTTGTTTAAAAGTGTGTGGCGCATCCCCCCCCCCTCCCTCCTGCTCCAGCCATTTAAGCCATACCTGCTTCCCCTTCACCTTCCACCATGATTGAAAGTTTCCTGAGCCCTCCTCAGTCATGCTACCTGTACAGCCTGCAGAACCATGAGCCTTTTTTTTTTTTTTGTAAATAAGTTACACATCTCAGGTATTTCTTTATAGCAGTGCCAGAACTGATGAATACAACTGAGTATTTGTATTGTAGACATTACTTCATTGACTCTTTGAACCTTAGGAATGGGTGATTTCTCCAAGCCATGAAGCCTAGATTTTAGAATTTGGGGTAGGTTTAAAGCTTCTCCCAAAATTATTGGACTGTTCTGAGATCTCTTCTTTCCGATTCCCAAACTGGTGTTTCTTCTATTTTTCCACGCCTGACACAGACTTTAAACCTTTTTCAGGTGACCTTCCCAACAGCTAGACACCTGCTCTGAGGTCCTCCTTTCTTGACTGTTGCCCTCAGTATGACATTCACTTTAACAACTTTGACATACATAGGGAAAAGGAAGAGAGGACATTTTCTTTGTTTATATCTATGATGGAAGGTGGTATGGTTTGGCTGTGTTCCCATCCAAATCTCATCTTGAATTCCCCCACATGTTGTGGAAGGGACCTGGTAGGAGGTAATTGAATCATGGGGGCAGGTCTTTCCCATGCTATTCTTATGATAGCAAATAAGTCTCACAAGATCTGATGGCTTTAAAAAGGGGAGTTTCCTTACACAAGTTTTCTCTCCTCTCACCATCCACCATGATTGTGAGGCCTCCCTAGCCATGTGGAACTGTAAGTTAATTAAACCTCTTTCTTTTGTAAATTGCCCAGTCTTGGGTATGTCTTTATCAGAAGCGTGAAAATGCACTAATACAGTAAATTGGTACAAGGAGTGGGGTACTGCTGAAAACATACCCAAAAATATGGAAGTGACTTTGGAACTGGGTAACAGGAAGAGGTTGGAACGGCTTGGAGGGCTCAGAAGAAGACAGGAAAATGTGGGAATGTTTGGAGCTCCCTAGAGACTTGTTGAATGGTTTTAACCAAAATGCTGATAATGATATGGACAATGAAATCCAGGCTGAGGTGGTCTAAGATGGAGATGAGAAACTTGTTGGAAAGTGGAGCAAAGGTGACTCTTGTTATGTTTTAGCAGAGACTGGTGGGATATTGCCCCTGCCTGAGAGATCTGTGGAACTTTGAACTTGAGATAGATGATTAGGGTATCTGGCAGAAGAAATTTCTAAGCAGCAAAGCATTCAAGAGATGACTTTGGTGCTGTTAAAGACATTCAGTTTTAAAAGGGCACAGCATAAAATTTGAAAAATTTGCAGCCTGACAATGCAATAGAAAAGAAAATCCCATTTTCTGAGTTCAAGCCAGCTACAGAAATTTGATTAAGTAATGAGAAGCTGAATGTTAATCCCCAAGACAATGGGGAGAATATCTTCAGAGCATGTCAGAGGTCTTCACAGAAGCCCCTCCCTTCACAGGCCTAGAAGGAAAACAATGGTTTCACGGACTGGGTCCAGGGTCCCCATGCTGTGTGCAGCCTAAGGACTTGGTGTCCTGCATCCCAGGCCAATGTAGACCTCAGGCTGTGGTTTCAAAAGGTACAAGCCCCAAGCTTTGGCAGCTTTCACATGGTGGTAATGAGCCTGTGAGGGAACAGAAGACAAGAACTGGGGTTTGGGAACCCCCACTTAGATTTCAGAGGATGTATTAAAATGCCTGGATGCCCAGGCAGAAGTTTGCTGCAGGGGCAGGGCCCTCAAGAAGAACCTCTGCTAGGCAAGCGAGGAAAGGAAATGTGGGGTTGGGGACCCCACACAGTTTCTACTGGGGCACCACCTAGTGGAGCTGTGAGAAGACAGTCACCATCTTCTAGACCCCAGAATGGTAGATCTACCAAGAGCTTGCACCGCATGCCTGGAAAAGCCGCAGACATTCAACATCAGCCTGTGAAACCCAGGAGCAGGGCTGCACCCTGCATGGCCATAGCAGCCTTGCTGCCCAAGGCCATGGTAGCTTACTTACCTCTAGCATCATTGTGACCTGGATGTAAGACATGGAGTCAAAGGAAACCATTTTGGAGCTTTAAGATTTGACTGCCCTGCTGGATTTCAGACTTGCATGGGCTCTGTAGCCCCTTTGTTTTGGCCAATTTCTCCTATTTGGAACAGCTGTATTTACCCAATGTCTGTATCCCCATTGTATCTAGGAAATAACTAATTTGCTTTTGATTCCACAGGGTCGTAGGCAGAAGGGACTTGCCTTGTCTTGGATGAGACTTTGGACTGTGGACTTTTGAGTTAATGTGGAGATGAGTTAAGACTTTGGCGTACTGTTGGGAGGATATGATTGGTTTTGAAATGTGAGGACATGAGATTTGGGAGGGACCAAGAGTGGAATGATATGGTTTGGCTGTTTCCCCACCCAAAGCTCGTGTTGAATTCCCACATGTTCTGGGAGGGACCTGCTAGCAGGTAATTGAATCATGGTAACAGATCTTTCCCATGCTGTTCTCATGATAGTAAATAAGTCTCACAAGATCTGATTTTTTTTTTTAAATGGGAGTTTCCCTCCACAAGTCTTCTCTCTTGCCAGCATCATGTAAGAAGTGCCTTTCGCTTTCCGCCATGATGGTGAGGCCGCCCTAGACACATGGAACTGTAAGTTCATTAAACCTTTTTTTTTTTTTTTTGTAAATTGCCCAGGCTCAGGTAAGTTTTTATAAGCAGCATGAAAATGGACTAAGACAGAAGGACTGTAAAATGTTAGAGAAAATGGAATTTAAAAAGCACCTGCTTACCAATCTGATTCTCAGTTACCTTCTCTGAGACATATATAAAGACAAATTAAAAAAACACACAGTTCAAAACAACTTTGGAAGCCAAGGCCAAATCAACTTTTTCAGAATATGCAAATAATTTTTTATTAAATTCCAATTCTGAAGAAATCTATTGAGCAACTCAAATTCATCATCTAACTATACCATTGCAGCAGTAAACAGGGCAAACTTGAATGTGTTAAAAACACTTTTCAGACCTTTCTTTCTATTCCTTTATGTGACAGTGTAGCTGCTAAGCAGTCATAGTGCTTACCCTATCTCCATAATCTGCATTACTCTGTCTCAATCCATTTGAAAGTGACTCTGATAAAACAAGTTGGCAGGGAATAGAGGGACTTTGCCTTGACACACTGCAGTTCTACCAAAAGTCTTACTATCCAAACCATTGTTAAGAAATGTTATTGGATTGATTTCCCCCTTTTAAGAAAAGTATAATCCTTGTTTACATCTCTTCCCCCAAATGATAGCACATGTTTGAGAGTTACTTTATTTTATTATTAGCTTAATTTAATCTAACATCAGTATTCTCTCCATACCTAAAACATTCATGGCAATTATCTGCTATTCCCCTATTCCACAAGTTCCTTAAAAAATATATAATAAAATTAAAAAAACCTATTGCTTAATTTTTAGCTGTCATTGTGATGTTATGCTCCCTTGGTCGGAAAGCCTGAAAGCCTCATGAAAGTCTGAAAGCCTCTTTTCATCTTAAGCTTGCTCCTTGCTGCCTAGTATCGTTAACTCAGCAAATGTATTCTTATAATAGCTAATAGGCAAACTCTTTCATGTTGGGAGATGCTCTTTAGCTGTTTATTAATTACATAGTTTGGATGTTTTGTCCCCTTTATATCTCATGTTGAATTGTGACCCCCAATGTTGGAAGTGGACCCAGTAGGAGGTGTTTGGATTATGAGAGCAGATGCCTCATAAATGGCTTGGCACTGGTTTCAGGGTAATGAGTGAGTTATCACTCCATGAGTTCCCATGAGATATGGTTGTTTGAGAAGGCCTGATACCTCCTTCCTCTCTATCTTGCTCCCTCTCTTACCATGTGACAAGCTGGCTCCCCTTTGCCTTCTGCCATAATTAGAAGCTTCTTGAGGCCCCTATCAGAAGTAAATGCTGACACCATGCTTTTTGTACAGAATGCAGGACAATGAGCCAAATAAACCTCTTTTCTTTATTAATTACCCAGCTTCAGATATTTCTTTGTAGCAATGCATTTCTAATCTTTGTGGCTACACTTCTTAAAAAAAAACTTAATACAAAAGAAGCTACCTGAAGTCAATCCGAGCAAGTAGTCGAAAAATTTGCTGCATCAGACAGTTTTTAGCACAGCCCACTAATAGGACCTTAGGAAATCCAGTCTACATAAGATAAGGGAAACTTTAAGTTAATTTTTACACAGAATTATTCATATTCTTACAAAGCCAGTAGCTTGCTATGACTGATTATCCCGGAAGATATTTTAATAGACATCGAGTTAAACCATTTCCTAGAATTGAGTTCGTTGCCAAATATTTTGTCTAATTTCCTGGGAGTTACTTCTTTGTTTGAGAATGTGCACTTTGAACTTGGGCAAAAGACATAATTAATCAAGACTAACTTGGAAGTAAGAAAAATTGAGGCAGAAGTAAAACTACTCTGATAAGGGGGCCAGGACAATTCAGTGGGGGAAAGAATAGTCTTTTCAACAAATTGGACTGGGACAACTGGATATTCACATGAAAGCAATGAAGTGGAACTCCTGCCTTACACTATATACAAAAATTAACTCACAATGGAACAAAGGCCTAAGTAAGAGACAAAACTATAAAATTCATAGAAGAAACATAGATTTAAATCTTTGTGACCTTAAATTTGGCATTCTTTTTTTAGATATGACCCCAAAACATAAGTAACCAAAGAAAAACTAGACAAATTGGACCTCATTAAAATTAAAAGCTTTTGAGCTTCAAAGACATTCAAGAAAGTGAAACATGAGCCTGAAAAATGAGAGAAAATATCTGCAAATCTTATATCTGATAAGGGTCTGGTATTTGTAATACATATAAAAACAATTACAGCTCAGTAATATAAAAAAACAACTTTTAATAGGCAAAAGATCTTAGCAGACATTTCTATAAAGAAGATACACAAATGGCCAATAAGTCCAGAAAAGATTCTCAAGCTCATTAGCCATAAGGGAGATGCAAATCAAAACCACAGTGAGATACTTCTTCTTGCCCACTGAAATGCCTGAAATGAAAAAAAGCAGACAATAACAAGTGTTTGCAAGTATATAGAGTGATATGGTTTGGCTATGTTCCCACCCAGATCTCATCTTGAATTGTAACTCCTAGAATTCCCATGTGTCGTAGGAGGAATCCGGATGGAGGTAGTTGAATCATGGGGGTGGGTCTTTCCCGTGCTGTTCTTGTGACAGTGAATAAGTCTCATGAGATCTGATGGATTTAAAAATGGAAGTGCCCCTGTGCAAGCTCTTTCTCTTTGCCTGCTACCATCTATGTAAGATGTGACTTGCTTCTCCTGCCTTCTGCCATGATTATGAGGCCTCCCCAGCCATATGGAACTGTGAGTCCGATAAACCTCTTTCTTTTGTAAATTGCCCAGTCTCAGATATGTCTTTATCAGCAGCGTGAAGATGGACTAATACATGGAGAAATTGAATTCTCATACACTGCTTGTGAACAAAAAATTGTTCAGCTTCTTTGGAAAACAGTTTGGCAGTTCCTCAAAAAGTTAAACATAAAGTTATACTATGACCTAGTGATTTCACTCTTAGGTATATACTCAACGGAAATAAAAACATATCTGTATACACAACAACTTGTATATGAAGGTTCATAGCAGCATTTTTCATAATAGCATCAAAAACTGGAAACAATCCAAATATCCTTTAATTAATGAATAAACAAATGTGGTATTTTTGTACAATAAAATATTCAGCCATAAAAGGGAATGAAATTCTGATACATGCTACAACATGGATAAACCTTAAAAACCTTGTGCTAAGACAAGCCAGACACAAAGGCCACATATTATGATTCTCTTAATATCAAATATTTAATATAGGTCAATCTACAGTGACAAAGTGTATGAGCAGTTTCCAGGGGCTGGGGAAAGAGGGATAGGGGGAGTAACTGCTGATGAGTACAAGGTTTATTATTGGGTTATGAAAAGTTCTGGAATTTGATAGTGGTGATGATTGTAAAACTTTGTGAGTATACTAAAAATAATTGAATTGTATGGATTAAAGGGGTGAATATTATAGTATGTGAATCATGTCTTGATTTAATAAAAGATAAAACTACTCAAAATCACATAATAAATGTGGAATTATTTGCAAAGTATCAAAAGCCTTATCAGCAGTTCGCAAACATTTACTCTTAGGAATCATTACACTCTTACGTGAAAATTGTCTAATAATCACTGTATTTGAATACAAAATTGAAAAAAAAAAGTTCAGCAATTTGTTAAAAACCAAAAGTAGTAACTTCATTACATGTTATCATAAATAACATATTTTTAAAAACACAAATTTATTCTCCAAAAAAAGTACTATGAGAACATGGTATAGTTTTTCTTCCAGATTTATTGAGGTACAATTAATAAATAAAAGCTGTATATATTTAAGGTATTTAAGTTGATGTTTCGATATAAATATACATTGTGAAATAATCACAAGCTAATTAACATATTCATCACCTAGCAGTTATCATTTTTCTTTGCTTTAGAACTTATTCATCTTGCATAATAAATCTTGTGTCTCTTGATAAAAACATCTACTCATTTTTCTCTTCAACCCGTAGCACTACCATTCTACTCTATGCTTCAGTGAATTTGATTTTTCGATTCCGTATATAAGTGAGAAGATGCAGTATTTGTCTTTGTGTGTCTGGCTTATTTCACTTAGCATGATGTCCTCCAGGTTTATCTATGTTGTAAAAAATGGCAGAATTTCCTACATTTCAAGAATGAATGATATCCTTTTATATATATGCACCACAATTTCTTTATCCATTTATCTATCAACAGACATTTTGGTTATTTCTATATGTTGGTTCTGGTGAATAATGCTAAAATAAAGATAAGAGTACGGATAACTCTTCAAGATATTGATTTCATCTCCCTTGGATATATACCCAGAAATGGCATTGCTGAATCATATAGTAGTTCTTTTTTTAATTTTTTGAGGAAACTCCATACTGTTTTCCATATTGATTGTACCAATTTACATTTCTACCAACAATATGGCCCTTTCTCCACATCCTAGCTAACCCTTGCTACCCTTGGACTCTACAAGTGATGCTAAGATTGGGGCTTTGGAAAATTAAGTATAAAAGTAATGGAAACAAATAAGTATTTAAGGATTCCAAAATGACTTTAAAGGGGGTTGTATTAGGAAAAGGGTCTTCAGAGAAACAATAGAATATGGGGGAGGAGAGGAGAGAGAAAGAGATTGAGATTTATTGCAAGGAATTAATTGGCTCACACGATTATGGAGGGTGGGAAGTCCCATGATCTGCAAGCTGGCTGGAGACCAAGGAAAGCAAGTGATGTAGTTCCAGTCTGAGTTTGAAGGTCGGAGTACCAGGAGAATTGATGTAAATTCTAGTCCAAGTTTGAAGGCCTTAGAACCAGTAGTCCTGCTGGTAAAATTCCAGTCTGAGGACAAGAGGAGTCTGATTCCTATGGACTAAATATTTGTGTCCTGCTAATATTCATTTGTTAAGCTCCTCACCTCCAATGTAATGGTATTAAGAAGTAAGGCCTTTGGGAGGTAATATAAGGTCATGAGGTAGAGCTCTCATAAATAGGATTGGTGCCCTTACTAAAAGACGCTAGAGTGTGTGCTCTTTCCTTTCTACCACATGAGGATACAATGAGAAGACAGCCATCTAAAAGCCAGGAAGGGAACCCTCACCAGACACTGGATCTGCTGGCACCTTAATCTTAAACTTTCTAGCCTCCAGAAATGTGATAAATTTCTGTTATTTAAGCAATTTAATCTACAGTATTTTATTATAGCAGCTTGAACTAAGGCACCAATGTCCTAGCTCACAGTCAGGCAGAGAGAAAATTCTTCCCTCTTCCACGTTTTTGTTCTCTTCAGGACCTCAGTGGATTAGATGATGCCCAATGACATTGGGAAAGGTGATCTGCTTTACACAGTTATTCTTAAATGTACAATAAATTAGTGTTAAGTATAGTCACTCTGTGTGCGATCAAATACTTGATGATGATGATTATTATTATTATTATTTTGAGACAGAGTCTTACTCTGTTGCCGAGGTTGGACTGCAGTGGTATGATCTCGGCTCACTGCAACCTCCGCCTCCTGGGTTCTAGTGATTCTCCTGCCTCAGCCTCCCAAGTAGCTGGGATTATAGGCATATGCCATCACTTCCAGCTAATTTTTGCACTTTTTGCAAAGACAGAGTTTTGCCAGGTTGGCCAAGCTGGTCTTGAACTCCTGGCCTCAAGTGATCTGCCTGCCTCAGCCTCCCAAAGTGCTGGGATTATAGGCATGAGCCACTGTGCCTGGACTAAAAAACAAGATCTTATTCATTCTATCTAACTATATTTTTGTACCCAATAACCATTCTTATTTCTCCCAACCACCATTTCCAGGCTCTGGTAACCATAATTTTACTCTCTATCTGCATGAGTTCAATTATTTTAATTTTTTAGCTCCCACAAATAAGTGAGGACATGTGAACTTTGCCTTTCCATGCCTGGCTTATTTCACTTGTTTCAAATAACAGGATCTCATTCTTTTTTATGGCCAAATAGAACTCCATTGTGTATAGATACCAACTTTTCTTTATCCATTTATCTGTTGATGGACACTTAGGTTGGTTTCAAATCTTGGCTGTTGTGAATAGCACTACAATAAACATGGGAGTGCAGATATCTCTTCAATATACTGATTTCCTATCTTTGGGTATATACCTGGCAGTGGGATTGCTGGATCATAAAGTAGTTCTATTTGTAGTTTTTTGAGGAATCTCCAAACTATGCTTCATAGGCGTTGCACTAAATTACATTCTTACCAACGGTGCATGAAGATTTTCTTTTACCTACATCCTTGTCAGCATTTGTTATGGCCTGACTTTTGGATAAAAGTCATTCTAACTGGGGTGAGATGATATCTCATGGCAGTATTGATTTGCCTTTCTCTGATGATGAATAATGTTGAGCACCTTTTCACATACCTGTTTGCAATTTGTTTATCTTCTTTGGAGAAATGCCTATTCAGATCATTTGCCCATTTTTTAATTAGATTACTAGATTTGTTTTCCTATTTAGTTGCTTGAGCTTCTTAAATATTCTGGTTATTAATCTCCTGTCAAGAGCTTGCAAATATCTTCCCATATTCTGTAGTTTGTCACTTTGCTGATTGTTTCCTTTTCTATGGAGAGGTTTTTAACTTGATGTGATCCCATTTGTTCATTTTTGTTTTGGTTGCCTGCACTTGTGGGAGTGTTACTCAAGAAATCCTTGCCTAGTCCATTGTCCTGGAGAGTTTCCCCATTGTTTTTGTATGGCAATTTTATAGTTTACGTTATTAGATTTAACTCTGTAATTCATTTTGATTTTATTTTTGTATATGGCAAGAGACACTGGTCTAATTTTATTCTTCTGTATATAGATATCCAGTTTTCCCAATACCATCTACAGAAAAGACTGCCCTTTCCCCAGTGTATGTGATTGACACTTTGGTCAAAAATGAGTTCACTCTAGATGTATAGATTTATTTCCAGGTTCTCTATTCTTTTCCATTGGTCTATGTATCTGCTTTTATGCCAATACCATGCTGTTTTGGTTACTATAGCTCTGTACTATACTTTGAAGTCAGGTAACGTGATTCCTCCAATTTTGTTCTTTTTTTTTTTTTTTTTGAGGATGGCTTTGGCTATTCTGGGTCTTTTGTGGTTCTAGGATTTTTTTTCTATTTCTGTGAAGAATGTCATTGGTATTTTGATAGAGATTGCACTGAATCTATAGATTGCTTTGAGTAGTGTGGATGTTTTACCAATATTGATTCTTCTGATCCACAAACACAGAGTATCTTTCTGGTTGTTTTTCTTCAATTTCTTGCATCAATGTTTTACAGTTTTCATTGTAGAGATCTTTCACTTCTTTGATTAAGTTTATTCCTAAGTACTTTGCTTTATTTGTAGCTATTGTAAATGGGATTTCTTTCTTGAGTTCTTTTTCAGATTGTTCTGTTGGCATATAGAAGTGTCACTGATTTTTTTATGTTGATTTTGCATTCTGAAACATTACTGAGTTTATCAGTTCTAATAGTTTTTTGGTGGAATCTTTAGGTTTTTCCAAATATAAGATCATAGTATCGGCAAACAAGGGTAATTTGACTTCTACCTTTCCAACATTGATACTCTTTATTTTCCTTTCTCCTTTTTGACTACTCTAGCTAAGACTTCTAGTACTATGTTCAATGGAGTGGTGAAAGTGATAATCCTTCTCTTCTTCCAGGTTTTGGAAAAAAAGGCTTTGTTTTTCTCCATTCAGTATGACACTAGCTGTGGGTCTGTTATATATGGTTTTTATTTTGTTAAGCTATGCTCCTTCAACACCCAGTTTTTTTTAGTATTTTTATCGGTAAGGGATGTTGAATTTTATCAAATGCTTTTTAAGCATCAATTGAAATGATTGTATGGGTTTTGTCCTTCATTCTGTTGATATAATGTATCACTTTGAATGATTTGCATAAGTGATTCATTTTGTATCCCTGGAGTAAATTGTACTTGGTCATGATGAGTGTTATTTTTAATGTGTTGTTGAATTTGAATTTTTAATGTTTTGTTGATGATTTTTTGCATCAATGTTCCTCATTAGCTTTCTTCTTTTGGTGTGTCTTTGTCTGGTTTTGATATCAGGTTAATTCTGGCCTCATAGAATGAATTTGGAAGTATTCGCTCCTCTATTTTATAGATCAGTTTAAGTAGGATTGGTGTTCATCCTCTTTAAATGTTTGGTAAAATTCAGCAGGAAGCTACCGGGCCCTGGGCTTTTCTTTGCTGGAAGAATTTTTATTACAGTTTCAATCTCATTACTTGTTTTTGGTCTGTTCAGATTTTGAATTTCAGCCCCTTGTAATTATTATCTTAAAATATTTGTTGTCAAATAAAGATTGAATAGATTCAAACTGCACAGCATGATGATTTAATATATGTATACATTGTATAATGATTACCACAGTCAAAGTGATTACACATTCATCACCACCTATGCTCTACACTAGAGATCCAGAACTTTTTTATCGTACAACTAATTGTTTATCCCCTTTGATCAACATCTCTCCATTTGCACCTTCCTCTAGCCCCTGCATACTGTTCTACTCTGTCTTTCTAAGCTCAACCCTTTTAGAATTCCACATATAAGTGCAATCATACAGTATTTGTCTTTCTGGGTCTGGCTTATTTCACTTAGCATAATGTCCTCCAGTTTTATCCATGTTGTCACAAATGGCAGGATTGCCTTCTATTTATAGCTGAATAATATTCCACTGTATATATGTGTCACAATTTCTTTATGCATCTATCCATTGATGGATACTCAGGTTGTTT
Organism: Macaca nemestrina; assembly: GCF_043159975.1. NCBI lineage: Eukaryota > Metazoa > Chordata > Mammalia > Primates > Cercopithecidae > Macaca > Macaca nemestrina. The sequence goes on along the minus strand of NC_092128.1, from coordinate 35,835,362 downwards.
CCATATCCTGGCTGTTGTAAATAATGCTAAAATGAATACAGGAGTGCAGATATCACTTCAGGATGCTCATTTTATTTCCTGCCTGTAAGATTGTTGGATCATATAGTAATTCTATTTTTAATTTTAAAGGAGCCTTCATGGTATTTCCCATGTGGCTATACCAATTTACATTCCCCTTTCTAATTTTTGAAGTAGCATCTTTTTAGTATTATTTTATTCTTTCCATTTGTCTCTCCATTCATTCATCCCCTTAAAAACTATATTTCAAACCCCACTTACTTCAGATTTATTCCCTTTCAGTGAAAGAGTACTTAGAGTAAAGGGCAAAAGGAAAGAAAGATAAAAGACCAAGAAAAAAAAACCTTCCACAATAGCACTTTTACCAGAAAATGTGTAGTAGCAACATTTAGATAACTTACCACGCTTTTATTAAGCTTCTTTTATTTCCCAGGTTTTAATTAGTGCTGGGAATATGAAGATTAATAAGATACTGTTACTATTCTCAAAAGTTTATTGTATAGTTAAAAGAAACCACAATGTGTGAACAAGATTAAGAAACTGTTTTCAAGACTAATCAAAATCCCTTTAGGGGACGTTTTGGACACAGAAGAGGTAATGGTCAAATATACTGTGTGAAGAGGAGGGAGGACAGAGATGCTTAGGACAAAAGAGATCATTGAAACAACCTTGTTAACTGGGGAGCTGTTTCCAGGAGAGCATCTGGAGGAAGGACTTTGCAGGCAAGAAGTAGAAACGTCAGATCCCCTGAGATTTGGTGGAATCTTAAAAAAAGGATTTGGAGAGACTAGGTGGGGTGTAAGTGGGATACTCTGAAAGAAGTGAAGCATGATGAACTAAAAGGAGTGGGTAAATTCCTTCAATCATCTATTCATTTACAACGTGTAAAGTTCAAATTGAGTATCAGGAACTGTGCTAGGAGTGGGCCTACAAGGATGAACAATACATAATTCTTAACCTGTGAGATGCTTACATCCTGGTACATGAGGCCAAAATCTAAGCAAATAATTTCAGCAATGTGGTAGGTATTAACATAGAGATTTGCAAGACACATGGTCGGAACACAAAGGGAAAAATTACACAACTCTTCCACGGGGATTTAGGGAATTAAGATCGGGGTGAGCTAAGACATGAAGGAGGAATGGGGCATTTTCTGAGAATACAGGAGTGGAGTTAAGGGCAATCCGGGCAAAAGGTATAGCACCAAAGATAAAAGATACATACATGGTCTTACATGTTGTTTGGTATGCCCGGATCACAGGATCTGCATGGGAGAATGACAGGCAAGAGACTACAAAAGTCAGTGAAACCTAAATGATAATGGACCTATAAATGCCAGGTTAAGAATTCTGAATTTTCTTATGTAAGCTTTAGGGAGTCCTGAAGGAGTTTAGGAAGAAAAGTGGTATAATCAGGCTTACCGTTCAGAAAGGTTAATCTGGATTTACTAGGAAAGAAAATGCAGCTGACTTTCCTGAATGGATACTGGGTGATTCATGGAACCTGTGGGAGAATTGAGACTAAGCTCAAGACTGCTTTGAGGAATGACACCCCAAATCATGCTCAGAATTGACTCTGCAGAAAATGGCCATCTGAGATGCTGCTGTCACTGAATGCTACCGTGACTCTTGCCAGAACCAAACCTCTTTCCACAACAGTAGCCAGCAAAACAATCTACAGGGAACGTCCTTCCTCCATCTATTCACTTCTGAATCCAAGTGGGCCATGAATAAATCTAATTAATAGAGCCAAGGTCTCATGCCTCTGCCATTGCTACTGAGCATCTGGAGAAGGTAGATTTCTGATTCTATCTGAGGAAGGTTGGACCCATGGTGTTAGAGATTCTCCAAGCATTGCAAGTAAGGCCCAAAGGTATTGGGCTGCTGTGGCAGAGAGCCACCTCATCTGGCAATAGTATTAATGACAAATTGAAAACAGGCAACTTTGAGAAGAGTTCAAAACATTCTGCAATAGTTCAGGTGATATGTGAACTCTGCTGATAGTGGGAATGGAAAAGAGAAATCAAAACCAAACATGAACTTTTAGGAAGTGAGCTCTATAGAACAGAAAATGTATTGGATAAAGGATCTAAGAGATAATACAGCCAAATGGAACCTAACCTGAGAGACAGGAAGAATGCTAATCTTAACTAGAACTAGGAAAAATGAAGGGCAATTATGTTAAAGGATGGTAAAAGTGGAAACAGAGGAATACATATTTTGACATTTAAAAGATTTACTTTCAGTGATCTAGAAATTCACTTTTCGGATATTTTGTTTTTCAACAATGCTGACCAAATGAGATTTTATTTATTTATTTCAGAATTAAATTTTGTTTTACGTCCATAGAAATCATGAAAAACATTTAAATTTTTCCACATAACAATATAACATTTCAACAGAGTATTTCTGGCTGTAAATAAGATCTTGTTGATTTCTACAACTGAAACAAGTTTTTGTTCCTTAAAGTAAACAAAATGACTAAGTGAATGTTTAAAATTTTTGAGTCTAGATATAAACATATGGATTCATTGTTAACATCCTATACAGTCCATTACTAAATTATTCCCATTATCAATTAGCACTCATGTGTAAAGATTCATTCTTAACATTGTTTTGGTCAGTTGGAATACAGTAGAAAAACTAATACAAGCCAGAAATATTAAGCACACATTTTTGCTACATATAAAACTGCATGGTAATTGTACCACATATACCGGGTTCTGACTAACCTTTATTACCTATAAATTTTTAAAAATCATTTTTACAAGTAATCTGGATATTTTGACTATCTAAAATCAAATTATTGCTATTTTTAATGTTTGCACAAAAAATTAAAAAATCATTTTACTAAGGTGAAAATTTCAAGTAAGTCTATTGGCAGATATAAATAAAGCAAAATTTTGGCCGGGCATGGTGGCTCACACCTATAATCCTAGCACTTTGGGAGGCTGAAGGGGTGGATCACTTGAGGTCAGGAGTTTGGCCAACATGGTGAAACACCATCTGTACTAAACCAGCCTGGCCAACATGGTGAAACCCCATCTGTCCTTAAAAAAATACAAAAATTAGCCAGGCTTGGGGGCGGGTACCTGTAATCCGAGTTACTTGGGAGGCTGAGGCAAGAGAATCGGTTGAACCTGGGAAGTGAAGGCTGCAGTGAGCTGAGATTGCGCCACTGCACTTCAGCCTGGGAAACAGAGTGAGAATCTGTCTCAAAAAAAAAAAAGCGAGAGATATAAAGCAAAATTTTAAATGGATTGCTCATTTTCTATAGCAGTTGGCTTTAAACATATGTACAAAACAAGTAAGCAAATTATGCTATGAGGAGATAAAATTATCTTAGAAATTAGTTTTCAGGATCAGCCTTAAATTTTTCAGAAAATATTAGAATATGATTTAATTATTTTTTCAGTTGCTTACATAAAATAAAATGAAATAATTATTCCTGTTACGTGGGTTAAAGATTCTAATAACTAAATAGGCTTAAATTTGGACTAAGGCATAGTTACTTGAAATAAGTAGTGTGAGTTTTAAGTAATGTCTTGTTTCTTTATGAAGTAAGTATAGATTTTAAATACCTTATGTTTGTGATTCAGAATGTCAAGTCATAGCATGGGTTGACAGTAAATGTCCATGGCAGGGAAGCAATGTTTGGTCTGCTATGAAGGACAATAAAGAAAGAACATGTTTTTTTCTTGAGAGGAGAAAGCAATATTAAATAGAAATGATATCAGGGAAGAGAAAAGCCTGTTCCCGAAATAAAAGGGCCATTAATTGAAGAGAGGAATATTATTCTTTATTGACACTTAGCATTATCCCTATTACTAGGACTAGCGTAATACCACCTTATTCTTATTATATATGATAATCATTACATATATATGAATACATATGTAAAAAGACAGACACTAAGCAATTTTGGAATAAATCCATAGACAAAGTCATAGAATACGTAAATTGTTTATATCTTAACTGCTCATTTATACCTGAACAAATTTACATTAAGCATATCAGCAATTTTCAAGTGATGTAATAAAAAATCTGACTGTAGTATTTCATTACTTTGGTGAATTATATTTGCAAAAAAAGAAACTAGCTACCTCGCCTATTTTAATATGAGTATATTCTGAGCTATATTATAAGAATACAAGTACATAAGCTTAAAAGATCCTTAATTTTTCATGAGACATAGGATAAATTTCCTATAAGGTGTCACTGGTATGTATTTGCAAAACACTTTAACACTGAAAACTTTAGAAGTTTGAAGAGCAGACATTGGAAAAAGTGTATACTCCACTACAATACTGCTGGTGTACTTCTATACAAGGACTCTTAGTGAAGTCAATCAATTGGAAGTAGAATTTTATCAATGAATTGCTTGACATCTAATCATTTTCTGTTGACATGAAGTGTGCATTATGCTTTCACAGGTTTTAAAGTTTACATTGGCTAGATTTACCAATATAAAACAATAAGAAAAAAATAAGGAAACCAAACATTGGGGTACGAATGGGTCACAATCTCCATGGCACTGTAGAATATAAATATCTCTATTAGTACCACCAATAGGACCCTTTGGAAAGGAAGCCCAAAGTGAAAGCCAGCAGTCACCTGCAGTGACACCTGCCAGTTTCTGCTGTGTGGTAAGAGCAGTACATAAAAATAAAGCTCCTCCCTGAGAAAATCCTCCCGAAATAATTCTGTCAGAAAGAATGCCATTCTACACCTCTTGATCTACCAAAGGTTTTACATTTTCTGCTGCCCGTTTAATTCCAGTTTCCTCCTCCTAGGAATCTGGTGAAAGCCCAATAACATCAAACCAAGAAGGCATAGCCATGTTCATGTTTAATGTCATGGGCACAATTGGCACATGTGGGGAGATACATTTGATATGAACTTCTGATACCTGCAAAGTCTCTGCCCATCTGTGCCCAATATTTCCCCATCCATGAAGAAAAATCACCACTGCTGTGGCCTTCAGGGCAGCAGACCCTATGGTGGGCAGCAGAGCAGACACGCATTGCCACACATCCACCCACTACGTGGACTGTGCAAGTGGAGCGGGCGTGGGCCAAGGGCCGGTGAGCTGGAAGTCCAGCCAGCCCTCACCCAGGTGCTCGCTCAAGCACCATCATCATGTATTTCAGAAGCCGTTGGCTATATTCCAGGAATTGAGATGGTCACCCACATGTAAAAGTATTTGGCTTCTATTCTCTGGAATAGATATGCATTAAGATTTTGCAAATTTAGAATATAGATAGAAATATTTAAGAGTTTGACATTTTTAACATGTCACCAGATGTTACTTTTCCTGGTATTTAGTTCTATCTAGTTAGGGGTTGGCTCTTCAGTGGTTTACTTATTTAAATGTGTGGTTTGTGTCCCTATGTAGTGTCTATAGAGAACATTTATCTCTGCATTGTTTTAAGGTGATCGCTGCTACAGTCTATCCAATCCAAACTGTTAGAAAGTGACAAGAAAGATTAATTGCTATTTGTCCCACATCTACATGAATCTTTTCCACTTGGGCAAACACTATGTAAATTTCCTGGAAGGGTCACTTGGGGGAGTTTGTGGCTCTGATCTGTCCCCATCAGAAATCTGGCAGCTAGTGAACATGATCCTGGGCAAAGTGGAAGCAGCTTTTGATTGGCAGGTGCGGCTCCGTAACTACCCCCTGAGCTTTGCCAGCCCCTACCCCTGCCCCTGGCCAAGATACACAGGCAGGGTGAGGCTCTGGAGCAGTGTAAAGGCCTGCCTATGTGTTGCCTGCTTCCTGAGTGCTCCCATAGCGTCCTTAGGACCTTTGACAAAGCTCCTTTTCATCAGAAAAATTTAGACAAGGCTTTCTTTTCTTCACATTTGGGCCTAAGGAGCATAAGTGTTCATATCCTCTCACAAGCAGTTTGAGTAAATGAGGTCCCTCCAGCTCTGAACAAAGATCTGTCTTCATAGATTCCTTTCATCTAGACAGTTCTGACTAGCTACTGTTGTATGACCTGAAAAATCTGCCCTTCATCTTTTGATTCTGTCATTCTTATAAAAACAAACAACAAAGTGCTCCAGACATCTTTGTACTGTCATAAAACCTAGACAAGTGAGTCTAGATTTACCAAAACAATCTTTCCTTAGTTGCATATAAGTAGTGTAATAAACAAAAGTGTTAGTTGTAATATGATGACAAGAGGCTCAGACATGGAGTCACCAGGCGTGGGCTCTAATCTTTGTTCTGCAGATTGATTTTAAGCTGTGTAAACTTGGGCAAGTCAACTAGCATCTTTGAACATTATCTAAAAGACAGGGCTATATTTCAGACATTGAGGTATTTGTGAAAATACTGTTTTAACTACCAAGAGATCCACTTACAGATGTGTCACTGGTGCAGCATGTGATCTACTCAGGACTCAGCACAGCCTACAAGTTCCTGGAAAATCTGACCACCCAAGGAAACATTCTCCTTCTTCACCCTCCACCACTTTCCCCTGACTCATTGTGCTTTGAGCACCCACTGGCCATGCATTCCTCATTAAGGTTTTGCAAAACTATTCTCTGCCAGCAACTCTCTGTGTCCCATTTCCACTTCTACTGACCACCTCCTACCCATCCTTCAAGTTTCAGCCTAAATATCAGTTCCTCATATAAAACTTCCTGGCCCACCAGAGTGACTGGGTTCTGATGCAACTAGAACCTATTTCCTGAACTTTTTTATAGAAATACTCAAAATTGTAATGTAAACATTATTGTAATTAATGGTACAATGTCAGTATTTATCATCAGACTATAATTTGTATGAGAGCAGGGTGATTTTTGTATGGTTACGGGGCCTAGATCTTAGGTCCTTGGATAGTACCTGGATATAGAAGGTGGTCAGTAAGTATTTGAGTGAAAGAGTGAAGAACCCACTATATGCCCTCACATTTTCATGTTATTGCATGTGCTGATGCATCTGGTTGGGAGAGCCTTCTCTCCAGTTTGATATTCCTTCATTGAATGAATCAATTCAGGGATTGCATCCCCAGACATTTATTTTAGGTCCTTGGTAAATGCTAAATGCTTTCACAGTGCCTTGTATTTTCCTCTATGACAGAAGCTACACACTAGATGTACCTGGGTGTCATTAACAAATGCTGATGTCCAGACACTGCCCCAGACCAATTAAACCAGAACCTCTTCCCAGCATCATTTCTTAAAAGGTCTCCCTGGTGTTTCTAATATGAAACCAAGGTTAACAACCACTGATTACTATACTGTGTCCTTATCATGTATTAAATATATGCATGTCTATGTCTGCTAGGAGGTTCAGCCCTTTGAAAGAAAGAACTTTTCTTATTTATTCTCGTAGCCTGTGGATCTAGCATAGCAAGCATTTTGGTGAGTACAGAAAAAAGGGTTTTTGAATGAGTGGTTAGATGAACATTTGTTATTGAAGTAAGTACTTGTCATCACCAGACCATATTTTCCTCAGATATGAGTGAGAAGGGAATGCCCTAATAAAGACAATGACTTCCACATATTATACCAACGCATTCTCTATTGAGTGAGAGAAACATATAATGATCTATTATTGACAAAATTAAACATCCTTTTTTCCCTCTTGGATAATACAACAGTATTTCAGTCATAGAGAAAGCTTTCCAAAAGTATTTGGTTGTGAGAGAGTAATTGAATTGAGATCTATTGTGAATTGAAGCCAAACACATGTCAGAGTTTCACAGATCAGGCAGACATATGTTAATAGGACAATCATTGTCTCCTTTTTAGCCCTAAATGTAGAGCAGCTGAATAGGATAGTAACTAGAGGAACACAAGTGAACAAAGTGCAGTTTTTTCAAAAATCAATTTCCAAGAACTGCAATGATTTAATCAGTAGGGACTTCTGGACAAAGTACAAATAAGCTTGTTAACGTGTGGGGCATTCTGCCTGCCTGCAAAAGTTGGAGCTTTCCATAGTTTAGGGTAAAATTCTGTACACTTTGTGAATTCATATCTATGTGAATATATGCTTTTTCCTAGCAATATAGAATATAGCTTTTATCAGCATCTTTAAGAAGTCTAGTTTTCGGAAAGGGTCATTACTAGAGGGAGTTTGGAGTCTCTACTGACCTCTGTGGCAACATTAGCCTGGTGTGGACCAGGAAGCCTGATCAGGTCTTCTGACCCAAACTGAACAGACCTAGACTCTTCAGCCTTGTCCATAATCTCCAGTTCAGTCACACAAAAGTGCCAAAAATTGTCCTAACTTTCTGCGTCTTTATGTGACAGTTTTATCTTTGGTTTCTAATCATTTTAAATTTACCTTATTTAATTTAAAGTTCCCAGAATTTTCATCATCCCAACATTGTCCCTTCTTCTTGTTTAGCATATATTTCTACTTACAGAAACTAGACAACTTAGTTTCCTCTTCAAGCTTCTTTCTTTTGGGTTATGTTCCTAATATATACAGAAAGTTGCATATTATGACCTATAAGAGGACCCTAGGGAACACTGGCTTTTAGTGAGCAGATGGAATAGAAAATCATACGAGAATTACACAGGTCCATCAGAGAAATGGGAGAAGATCCATCAAGAGAGGATGAGATCAAGGACAGGGTGAGTTACAACAGGAATACTCCTTGGATGTGTCCTTGGATGGAAGTTGTGAGTGACCTCATTTGGTCACTGAGGACATGGGGGTGGACGTCAGACTGCAGTGTCTCAAAGGGTCAGTAATGAGCCAATGGATTCGGTGACATGGTTAGCTCTGAAAAGAAGGAAAGAGGAGGAAGCAAGAGATTCGGTTTATCATTTACTTGGATAAAAAGTCCTGTATATGCTGAAGGAAAGAATGCAAGGGGCGAGTAATGTTTTAGAAGCCAGAGGAAAATTTAATGTTACGATCCCTCAACATGAGGAAAAAACGGTCTATTTTTGGTGTGTTTATTTCATTGTATAGTGTCTTTGAAGATGAGTTGCTTATTTTTCTTAGTAGAACTATATATAGTAAAACCCTGTATCCATAAAGCATAGCTCCAGGTATTCAATAATAAGGTTATATTGAGAAGATAGATTTCTTACTCTTCACTTCAAAAATGGTTCGATATTCTCACCTCTTCACTTCCCTGCTTTAATGTTGGCAGATGACACATATGTTCTCCTTTCTAAAACAACCACATTCACCACTGGCCTTCATACTATGCATTATTCCCTCTTTCTAGCATTTTCAATCTGTTTGATTACATACATGTTTAATTCACCCCTGTTATTCCCTGAACCTTGCGAGTTTCAAACCCACTTTCTATTCACTACACTTTCAAATTAACATTCTAATTATCTCTTTTATCTCTAGTTTTCATAGAAGTATTTTTGCTCTCTTCTTTCTCAGTTTCTATTTATTTATCACCTCCTGGCAATCTAACCTTTGTCCTCACCAATTGCCTTTGCCTATCCTCTCACCTGCAAATGACAAGGAAGAGAATCCACACCTTCTGCCCACTTTGTCTCACTTTCTGCTCACTTCCTGTACCCTGGAGCCTGCTTGCTTTGCCCTGTGGGATCCCTTCTCTGTTTTCTATTCTTATTGTTTCCAAGTTTGGCTCTTGCGTGGAGCAGGTATTCACAGCTGTATGACTCATGGTACAAAGGTGAAGGGTAGCACAGGTACACAGAATTGTTATGGTACATGGTAGTGGTGAGTGAAGGCCCTTACTTCAAGCTTCTTGGGTTTACATTCTAGTTTCTCCATTTAAGACCTATGTGGCCCCAGGTAGGTTACTCACTCTTATTGTCAAAAATGAAGATAATATTATTTCTTAACTTATAGGCTTATTGGGAGAACCAATTAAGTTAAAGTGCTTAGAATAACACCTGGTCTATATTAAGCTGAATGTCATATGACTTATAAAAATGACTGTATTATTTTTGTACTAATAAAATAACTGCTTACTATATGTCAATCATGTTAAAAAATGCATTTGTTTTAAGTCCCAGATCTGCTGTATCCTTTAATCCAGATTCAAGGGTTTTACACTTCTAGCATAAAATATAATTAGAAAAGAATCTACCCCATAGTGTTTTACACCTTAGACAACCCTGGCATGTAATATGTTCTCCATAAATGTTGGTTATTATAATTTGTCAGGTGAAAGAGCTTGTTGAAGAAAATCAGAGGCTTTCAAGGAAACAGCAACTTTTATTAACAGGGAGACTACAATGACCAGGGGAAGTGCAAGTCTTCTTAGAGGTTATGCTGAGTGGATAAAGCTCTCATACTGGAGAGCTGGACTTATCTAGCAGATCCTTGAGTCCAAACAAGGACAGCCTTTGAGGTTGAAACTATCAGCAGACATGGACCTCACTGGATCAATAGTTCTCACTTTCTTCATATCCCAATAGGATCATCACCTCCTGTGAAGGTAGCCTACCAGAGACTTTGCTCTGTAGGTTGACTGCTCAAGTAAATTAGGCCCACATACTAATCCTGAGTCAATTTTGACTCGTTCATTCACAGTCAGCAAATATGTCTTGAGTATATGTAGTAAATATAAGGAACTAGGCTGGGTACAGGAATACAGTGATGTATAAGCTAGACATAATTCTGTTCTCATTAAACATGCTCAAAGAGAAAAATTTACCTTTGAAATATTGATGGACTTTCTATCTGTATTTCAGAGAACCTCACAATACAACTATTATATTTTTACTCAAAAGTTTCTTGCAATGTGTGGATTCTACCACTTCATTTTTAAACTTAGGACATTAAAAGTTAAAAACCATAACTCTTCATATTGATCCTTTTTTTATAGTCAGTGGGCACAGAAGGGTAATAACAAAGTTTTACATTATTTTCAGCAATGTTTCACTTATTTGTTGCCCCCAGGTTTCAGAAATTCTCCTCTTAAGACTGATTTCCAGGGATCAAACCCTCAGGCTCAGACATCTTAGTCATAAGTGCTACTCATTTTCCCAGTTGCTCTGTAAGGTACAGATTTTCTGAAGACTGGGCCAACCTCTATTTCCTTCCTTCCTCCCTCACCTCTCCCTATGTTCCCTCCTTTTCTTTCTTCTGTTCCATCCCTTCCCTCTCAACACCAGACTACAAGAGGTTTGGGTTTCAGTACACTTCTTTATAGTTTTTAAATAGGACATTGTTTGTTATAGGAAAGCACCTTACACAGATACTATTTTCCCAGCACCTAACTTTTGGATATTTCTTTTCTTCTGGGTTTGAGGACCATAATCTAACTTCTTGTTTGCCTGACTTGCTATTTCTGCTATTTGTCCTTTTTGCAATAAACAAAGCATTTCAGGCATTTCCATATTTTTGCAAGTTATCCCCTAAAGCTTGGTTACTTCAGGCCAAAGCCCACACATTCTGACATTCCTTCCACTCAAACACACACTGAGGCTTTCTATCTAAGGACACAAAAACAATGCCGGGTTAAGGTATCAGTCACGTCTGTGAAAGCAATTGCAGTTGAGTAGGAAGAATATAAACACCAATGGCAATAATAATAATTACAAGAATTGTTTATATAGTAACTTATACAAAGTATTATAATAATTACATATGGGTATTATATCATATTACAACATGTGCATGTGTATACATATGTTAAAATCAAATATACATATGTTAAAATCAAATATACATATATATCTATATATATATACTAAAAATACAGTGCTAAAATTCACAGATAGTTGATGCTTTCAGAATTCAGAGGATCAGATTGAGGATTAGATTACTTTGGAAGAATTTTAGCAAAAACAATAGGTAAAGCTAGCTCTGAAGAATGAGTAGGATTTAGGAAGGAGAAATGGACAGAACTCCTGGGGAAAGAATGGCATAATCGGGAAGAGAGTCAGGAAACACAAAGCATTCTTTAGAGACATTTTCTTTTTCCCAGGAATTGTGTAGTACATTGCAGGATAAAGTAAGCCAGAAGTTTGGAAAATAATAACTTTTCCAAAAGGGGACAGGTAGTGTAGGGCCAGGAGGCCAGGCTGAGGAGTTTGTACTGGTCTCTGACACCTGGCCAGTGTGAGTCCAGCAAGCATGAGTGATCATTTTTTGTTCCTGGTCATTGGCTATATGCTATTTTAAATATTGAGGATTATGGGGATGCTCTGTTACACATGTGTATACCCTGAAAGGAAATTTTAATTTTATTTCATTCTACTTTTTAAATGTTTAAATATATACAAATAAAAATATACTTTGATATCAGGAGTAGGCAGGGCTTTTATTTTAGATATTGTTTTCATTCACTAGTAATTAATCTAACATCATTTGTTAAATACTCCATTTTATCTTCAATTACTTGAAATACTACCTTAATCATTCATATACTGATTTTCATATACACCTGGGTGTATACTTTGTTTCATTGATGAATTTGTCTATTCTTATACCAAGAGTACCCTTCTTTTATTTTTTTATTTTTTAAAAACAATTAGTTTTATTGAAGTATAACTAGAATCCAATTAAATTCACCCATTTTAACTATAGGTTTTGATAAACTTTGTGAAATATGTACAGACATATAGCCAGCACCAAATCAAGGCAGAACAGCTGTCACCCTGGAGTTTTCTTATGCCCTTTTGCAGTCAGTCCTCTCCCTGTATCCTCCAACTCCTGATAACTACTAACCTGATTTTTGTCTCTATAATTTTGCCTTTTCTAGAATTTCATAACAAATGGAATCATACAATAGCCTTTTGTGCTGGGCTTCTTATATGTAGCAATAATGGCTCTGAGATTCATTCACACTGTTGCATGTAACAGTAGCTCTTTCCTTTTTATTACTGAATAGTATTACATTTACAGATGCAACTTGTTTATCCAGACATCATCTAATGAACATTTAGATTGTTCCCAGTTTTTGGTTATTTTGAGTAAAACTATTATGAACATTTTCGTACACTTCTCTTGTGGATATGTTTTCATTTATTTTGAGTAAATACTTAAAAGTGGGATTACTGAGTCATCTGGAAAGTACCTAATGAAAAACAATCACACTGTCTCCTAATGTGGCTGAATCATTCTGCATTTCTACAAGTAGAGTATGAGCTCCAGCTTTTTACATTATTGTCAGCACTTGGTACTGTCAGTTTAAAAAATTTTGATCATTCTCATGGGTGTGTAGTTGTATTTTGATACAGTTTAAGTTTGCATTTCCCCATAGAATAATGATGTTAATTATATTTTCATGTGCTTATTAGTAATTTATAAAAATTCTTTGAAGTCTCTGTTTAAATCTTTGGTCTAGTTTTAAAAATTAAGATGTTTGTCTTTCTACTTTACCTGTTATTTTCATTATTGAGTTGTAAATGTTCTTTATATATTCTCAACACAAGTCTTTTATCAGATACATGTTTTCTTCCAAATAATACTATATATGTTATTGTTACTGGCATTGAAGACACTTGTTCTATCATTTCAAATTCCTTACAGGAATTCTGCCTTACATGGAAATATACTGTATATTGGCATGAGTATTAAAATCAATGGTACTCTAATGAAAAATGCCAATAAAGAAGGCAGAGTGGTCATGAAATCTCTGTGCATATGAGCACTGCATTTCTAAATATAATCTTCTATATAGTGCCTGGGCAAATCTTGTACAAGCAACTATCCATCTCTTTTCTTTATTCCTAACTCCCTTGCCTTTGCTTAGAGTGATTTCTCAGGGTCTTGGCATATTGGTTATCCTTTTGACCCGAGTTTTCATTGCCTTGATATTCCTCTCCTCTACTTAGGAAGAAGATAGGTTATAAAGATAATAAAAAACATACCTACATGCTTTTGTCATCACTGATTACTGATTGAGAACCAAACACATTGATTTCACATAATTTAACAACAGGAGAGATCCCAAACCTCAAATTTCAACTCCTGAGTTGTTTAGTAAAAGTCCTCATCCATAACAGATATTCATTAAATGTTTCTTAGATCAAATTATGGTAGAAATGTTTCTAATATGCCTTTCCTACCTACTACCCCTAAACATCAATAGCACAGACAGTTATCCTTGATTGGTGAGGATATATATTGGGCAGAATCTTGGCCTCAGGCAGATAGTGGCTGGACCACTGAGACAAGGGCCTTCATTAAGATAATTTCCACTTTTAGAATTAGGCTGGAATCCTGTGGATCTTCCACAATAGAGTTACAAATATATATGCCCAGCTCCGAACCCTCCTTCAGATCAAGAAACACATGTTCGGTGACTGCTTGAGATTCTTCCATGGATTATCCAAGATACCTCAACTAAACCCATAGTGTTTCTACCAGAACATAGTCCCCTCAGAGAATGCATTATAATTCATCCAGTTGTACCTTTGCATCTTCACCCCATCAACACTGTCAATACAACCCTCTTTTAAACTACCACCATCACCTTTTGTCTCCCAGTTGATCTTCCTGAACTCACTATTGCTGCCTTCCAATCCTTTCTCCACATTGTGCAAATCTGATCCACCACTGCCCTCTCACCCTCTTCACTAACTTTCCTTTGCCCTTAAGGTAAAGACACAACTGCCCAGTGGTCTGTAAATCTTTGCTTGATCTTCCCCCAGCTCACACCCCAGCCTCCTCATACATTATGTTCGCTATCAGTCCCTGTGCTTCAGTGGCTCTGCTCTTTATTTAGTTCTTTATAGTTACCATGCTTCCACCCCAAATACAGCATTCCAGTACGCCTGCCCTTTCCTTTGCCTGTGACAATAATGATATTCCCTCCCTTCTATGTCTGGTTAATTCCTGTTTATTCCTCAATCTCAATTTATTTCCTCAGGAGGACTTCCCTGACCTTGTAATTTTACATTCATCTGTGAACTCATCTTATTCATGTCTATCCTTTACCCACATGTAAGTTTTATGACAAAACTCCATTTTCACCTAACACCTAGCATACAGTATGTGCTCAAAAATAGTCATTAAACCAATAAATGAATAAATTATTACTTTGAGCCTTCAGGCCACTCAGAATGTTTAAGTATTTCTTCAAAAATCTTCTCTTCTTTTACCTTCTCCTAACTCTCTTATATTCTAACAATTCCAACTCAAGTCACTCCTGTCTAGGCTGCAAACTTCTTGAGGGAAAAAATCCCATCTTTTTCATCTCTATAATTCACACAATGCCTAGTGTGCTGCTTTGAATCAGGAACAACATTGTGAATGAATGAAGGGAGGGTGTGAATGAACAAACGACCTACCCTGACTAGTCTTATTCCATTTCTCTGACTGTTATGTATCTGAGTGTCTTGGCTATCTAATTTGATGTAAAGTTCTTGCTATCTAACATTATTCTAATTTCTTGAATAGTACTGCTTGTCATATATCTGACAGCTTTCTGCTCTACATCTTGATTTGTGCTGATTCACAGTGCACAGCAATGCAAAGTGGATCTACCCAAGCTTTACACTTCTTCAGGACACAAGCTTCCTACACTGACATGCTCTTTTCCACAGCTCCTCCCAGATATCACACTCTTTCCTGTCTGTAGGATGGTGTATGTGCCATTTCTTCTGTTGAAATGCCCTCCCTCTTCTTCCCTGCCTATTGGAATCTACACATATTTTTTAAAGACTGACATTATGTACTGCATCCTGCTATAAAGCTAAGCCAATGTATATTTTAGCAATATGTGTACTAGTTTGGGGCCAGCCAAACTTGCATTCAAATGCGTATTCTGGCATTGCTAGCTCTGTGACCAGGGTTATATTACACAACCACTTTAAAACTCAGTATCCTCATTTATAAAATGGGAATAATAATGGTAATGCTGTTTTCTTTTTGTAAAAACAAACCATAGAAGGGTTGTTCTGAGTATTAAATCAGAGAAGGCACACAAAGTGCTTTGCATAGTACCTTCCATATGGTAGGCACTTAATGCTCTATAAATGCTAACTGTTGCTGTTATAATGATAGTTACTGATAATAATATAATATAAAAACCTTTGGCTATTTAGCCCACACTGATCTTTCCTTTCTCTGAATTTCTATGGCACTGAGAGTCAACTCTACTGTTGGGCCTTTATTATTCTCCTACTATTTCGTATGTATAGTTTCTGCCTCCTCAGTTCAATTGTACGCTTATAGAGAGCACCTAATACAAAGCCAGTCACATAGTAGGGATGCTGTATTACTTGCTGACTGGTTGATGGTTTTTTGCCTCCAGGCTGCTGAAATAAAACCTAATAAAATCACCAAGGGAAGGAATTTAGATCAGGAATGGGCCCTTTCTAAATACTCCAAAATCTAATTAAGGGAGCAAGGTTTGTGCTATAACACCAGACACAAAGCAAAAGGAGAACAATTAATGTTCTTGTTGGAATCAGAATGGAAGCCATTCCTTATATCAAATGTGCTGAACCTGGGCTCTGGAGCATCACATCTGCTATTCTCTCTATAAGGCAATATCTATTCTACTTTTGTAAATATTAATTTGTCTTCAGACTGGAACTTCCTTTTCTGAAGCCACAGATTTGTTTACTGTCAACACCTGTGATATTAAGCTCTTTCATCATTCTGACGACAATAATTAAGAACATGGCAAAGAGAGCAGAGGATGATCACAAACATCCAGAAAACAATGAAGAATATAAATGAACAAAAATTACTTCCTTCATTTGTTCTTAAAACTAATTATAGATGTTCTCACTGTTTACCTTTTAGTATCTATAATTCAAAACACATAAAATTTGGCTTTAAAAGGTTGAATGTGTTACTCAAAGCAGTCTGGGAGAGTGAATTACAACAATGGCAGAAAAGAAGGAAGGAAACTTCCCTCTGTATTTTGCGAGTACTTTGAAGGTTTTTACTTCCCTTTTCAAGCAACCACTTGTTTAAATTTTTTCCTGACCACTACTACCATGACTGGTTACTATATCTTGCCTGCTCTGCTGTCCTCTCTTGCTAGACCCAGTTTGTTTCCTGCATGTCTTCAACAGCTCACCTATATTTTTCCTCTTTACCTTTCCAACCTTATCCTGACATCTCTAAATTCCATGTTGTATTAGTCAGAGTTATCCAGAGAGATATAATCAATAGGATAATAACGTTTCAGAGAGAAAGAGAGACAGAGGAGGGAGGCGGTAGACAGATAAGAGAATTATTATGGGATTGGTCATGTGATTATAGAGGCTGAAAAGTCCCACTATCTACCATCTGCAAGCTGGTGAACCAGAAAATCCAGTAGTGTAATTCAATTTGAATCTGAAGGCCTGAGAATCAAGGGAGCCAATGACATAACTCCCAGTCCAAAGTCAAAGTCCTGAGAATCACTGAGGTGTAAGGTCAGGGTGGGCACCGATGTAAATCCTGGAGTTTGAAAACCTAAGAACCAGAAGTTCTGACATCCAAGGGCCAGAGAAGGTGGATGTCCTAGCTGCGAAGAAGAGTGAATTCGTCCTCCTTTTGCCATTTTGTTCTATGTAGGCCTTCAACAGATTGGATGATACTTGCTTACACTGGGAAGGGCAGATCTTCTTTACTCAGTCTATTGATTCAAATGCAAATCTCTTCCATATACACCCTCAGACACACCAGGAATAATTTTTTGCCAGTTATCTTGGCATCTCCTAGTGTAGTCAAGTTGATATATAAAATTAACCACCTCTTGTATGGGGTTGTTATGGGGTGGCAAACTTAATTAAGTTTACCCCTTGTCAACTTGGCACATGTATGCATCTCCTTAAATCACACTTAATCTCCAAATAAAGGCCATAAGAAGGTTATAATTCTGCTTAACATAATGCTACTATCCTGAATGCAACTGAAATGCACTAATTCATTCCCTAGAAAAGAGAGTAAAATCTGTGAGTGATGTTTACTCTTTTCCTGATATACTGTAACTAAAATACTGATGTAAAATCAATACTGGAATACTCCTTTTCTCTTGTAAGTGGTTGATTGGAAGTATGCAATGAAGATATTTTGTGTATCTCTGTAAAGAATTCTTGACATGGACTATCGGTGCTCTCTTTACTACTGGAAATAGAATCATTAACATCTTCAAATCTAATCAGACCACAGCCAATTCCAGGAGCCCCCAAACTGGTTCACAAAACTCATCCTTAAACTTCTGTTCCTCTAGAATCACTCTCAGAACCAAAATCTCTATTAGTCTTGGTCCTCCAGTGAATAGAATCAACAAGATACATACAGATATTTAAGAGGAGATTTATTATGGAAATTGTCTCACATGATTATGAGGCATCAGAAATCCCATGATATGCCACCTGCAAGCTGAAGAATCAGTAAAGCTGGTGGTTTAAGTCAGCTGGAGACCAAATGTGGCGGCAGTGGATGAGGTGGATAGGGAAACACTGTTATAAGTATTGGAGTCCAAAAACTCAAAAAGCAGGAACTCTACGTCTGGGCTGGAGAAATGGACTGGTATGTACCAGCTTCTCAAGAAGAGAAGATAATTTGCCCTTTTCCTGCCTTTTTATTCGATGTGGGCCTTCAATGGATTGGATAATGCCTGCCTACATTGGTGAGGGTGAATATTCTGTACTCAGCTTATGGGTTCAAACGCTAATCTCTCCTGGAAATACCTTCATAGATACTTCACTGGGTATGAAACACACTTCATACCCAGAGATAACGTTTTACCAGCTATTTAGGCATCACTTAGTCCAGTCAAGTTGATACATAAAATTAATCACCACACATGCTAATCTGATACTCTGATATCAACATGTGACATATTCAGTAGCATTTGTTGAATAATCACTTATTAAGCATTTACTGTATGTCTGACATTGTGTTAAACACTCATATACATAGCTCACTTAATCTTCTAATACATCTCTGAAGTACCTATTCTTACTTCCTTTCTGTAGCACGACGTTGTTCATCTTCATTTCATATCAGCTGTTTGCCACCCGCCAAATATCAGATCCTACCATGAAAGGCACAATTTTATCCCCAGAATCCTGAATTTGAGGCTTCCCCAAATGGGGCCACAACTATTAACTCCTTACCTAGGTTTTTCTTAACATCCATTCATACTCTGTGAGTCTGCTTTTCAGCTCTCTCATCCGTCATTCATTTCATCTTTTTTGATTCCAGCTACTCAATTTAGATATGTTACTCCATGATTGGCTCCTTCAGTCCTTTTCTTGCCACTGTCCCACACTCACCACTCTTGATATACTGGCATTCCAATCTCTAATAATGTATCACCAGCCTTGTCTGCTCCTACGTTCCAGCCCTGAGTGCTATTGTAATATTATATATCAACTGGGCAGGCCTGAATCCCGGTGCAGTGGCTCACGCCTGTAATCCCAACACTTTGGGAGGCCAAGGCGGGAGGATCACAAGGTCAGGAGCTCGAGACCATCCTGGCTAATACGGTGAGACCCCGTCTCTACTAAAAATACAAAAAAAAAAAAAAAAATTAGCCAGGCATGGTGGCGGGCGCCTGTAGTCCCAGCTACTCAGGAGGCTGAGGCAGGAGAATGGCGTGATCCCGCGAGGCAGAGCTTGCAGTAGCCGAGATGGTGCCACTACACTCCAGCCTGGGTGACAGAGACTCGTTTCAAAAAAAAAAAAAAATCATGTATACATTTGCTCAGTCCTTGCCAACCTCACCTCGACTCTTGCTGCTCTATGGTCATTTATTTATCCAGCTTTTATTGATTTGCTGGTATCCTCCTTGCCTCTAGCCACACATAAACTTGAAAACATAGGGTTTTCAAGCAAAAATATTTTTGGTTTGAGAAAAACAATTTTGAATTCTATATTCCTTTGATTTAAGATATAATTTGTTAATCACAAAAGAATAGCAGAAGAGATATAAAGCATATTATTTATTCAACCAATAGACGATGCCTTTTTGTATAATTTTTAAACTCCTTGTAATAACTGTGCTCCATAGATGGAAAACAACAACAACAACAACAACAACTAGGAAATAGGCAATACAATTCATTTGGTTTCTTATTAGTTATCCCATGTTTTCTATTTCCTGTGCTTATGTCATTCCTTAATGCAATGTAAGGTTCTTGTTCACAGAACAAACTAGACTCTGGGACCGTAATGTTTGAACACTGAGTTCAGTACATAGTATCTGTGTGACAATAAGAAAGTCACTTAAGTGCTGTATGCTTCCATTTCTTTCTTTTTTTTTTTTTTTAACTATATGATGGTAGAACAGAAAACCAAACACTGCATGTTCTCACTCATAGGTGGGAACTGAACAATGAGATCACTTGGACTCGGGAAGGGGAACATCACACACCGGGGCCTATCATGGGGAGGGGGAAGAGGGGAGGGATTGCATTGGGAGTTATACCTGATGTAAATGACGAGTTGATGGGTGCTGACGAGTTGATGGGTGCAGCACACCAACATGGCACAAGTATACATATGTAACAAACCTGCACGTTATGCACATGTACCCTAGAACTTAAAGTATAATAATAAAAAAAAGAAAAACTATATAATGGCAATAATATTATTTACCCATAAGGTTGTTGTGAAAATTAAATGATCTAATGCATGTAAAGTGCCCAGTATATTACCCAACACAGAAAAATCACAAAATACCATTTGCTGAAATTACTGCTATTGTTAATATTACTGAGTTGAGAGTGGGTTGCGCAATAAATACAACTCAGTTGGAGAGCAAAATGATCTACCTTCCTCAAATCAAGACTGCTTCATGATAGTCATCATGACGCATCAGTAGATACAATTTTTCATCCAAATTGGGATACTTTTGAGATTTTAACAGAGTCCTTTAATATTTATGCTGCAGCAGCAGAAATATTCTGTATTTGCCCACTAAAAATCAGGACGTATGATCACCCTACCATAAAAAAATGTGTTTAGGGAGTCTTTTTCCAATGGTACAAGTTAATAGCCCTGTGCTCTTTAATTCCAAACTGGTTTTAAAGATACAATCACTTAACAGGTGGCCAGAAGTTAACATTGCCTATGATTTTATTTAGCATAAGCTACAATACCAAATTTTTAACTCTGAAATGAGTGATTGTTAACGGCTACTTATTTGTTGGTGTTATTGTCATGGGAAGATTTTTATGCATGGTTTGTTTATAAGTGAAAACCTTGTCCAAAGCATCTGGGAAACCAAGTGGTGAATTCCACAGTCAGCATTGCCAGATTTCTGGCATTCCTACACGATATTATCTAGAAGCATCCAGGTATGTCTATCTTACTTTTATATACCTCCTGCATATTTTTTGTCTTTCTGGTCTTCTTTTAGATTAAATGTCTCCCTGATGGTGAAGACCAGATCCTGAAAAAAAGGCACTGACATGTAACTCTCCAGTTAGAGTAGAAACAGAATAGGATCACACCAAATGGGGTCTTATTAGTTTTGTCTTTATTCCAGTCTCCTTTCTCCTATCTTCCCATTCTGTTGCTTTAAGCACAAAACACAACGAGGGTTTAATAAATATTTCTCAAGAGATAATATCAAGCTGACATTGGAATATTTTTTATTATGAGCATTAAAAAATACAATCGACTCATACTCGCCTTGTTTTCTGTAGAATCATTTTCATTCCTGTCACATTGAATGAATGGAGCAATGAATTCTCTGAGTCTCCATATACAATTTTCCTAAAGGGGTTATTCATTTACAATGCCAGAAATGAAAGGAAAACAAATGATTTTTTTTTACAATGGCCTACTTCAGTGAAATGCCAAAAGGCCATTTCATTTTAACTAGTAATTTATAAATTTTGAAAAATGCCTTCCCTCTCTCTATACCTTGATTCTGTCCTGACTACAATCCCAACACCATCAACACAACAAAAAGGAGAGAAAATGAGTAGCAGCTTTTGTCTCTTTCCCAGATTCTTATCTTCGACATCATTGCTAAAATATCGGGGGAAACAATTTTCCTCCCCACAATTGTCCTGTCCTGGGGGCTAGTTGAAGCTTTCTATGGAGTGAAAAAATATTTACAGACCCATTATAAGGAAATCAGATAGATGACTTGTGTTTTCCTATTAGCTTCTTGCAGAAATAGATCTAGCTTCTTCCTCCAGTGTTAAGGATTGTCATCAAAAGCAAAATGTAGGTTTTCAGATTTTTTTATTTGTAACAAAATGTTTTCCCTGTCTGTGTAAGTCAATCTACTGACCCCACTGATGGAAAGCCATGTTCCGGAATTGTTTTTACCTATAGTACAGTTGAAATTATGGTCCTCCATCAGCAGCCTTTCTTTGGGTTTCCCTTGTGGACAACTGCAAAGCTTTCAAGGATAATGGCTGGTTTTAAGGCCACTACGCACATAGTCATCCCATTGTTAGAGATAGAGCTCATAACATACTGTACTCATGGCAGCATCTCAGCTCTTGAACATGTCAATGCTGTAATGATTTGTAAAGAATAGAGCATCCAGGCAGGTGATACTGGGACAAACTGACAAATTCAGAAGAAATAAACACATACAAAAAAACAAATAGTTACCTACATCCATCCCCTAACTTTTTGTCTTGAGCATTATAAATTCCCTATTGTGCACAACTTCTTGATAAGAATGAAAATCTTTATTCTTTACCTGTGTACAATCAATTCTTTATATAGATTATGGTATATAGTAAGGTCTAGATAAATGTATAATGAAAAGAAATGGGAACTCGTACCCTTAGGTCAGCCCCTAAACAAAACTTTATCCAGCTTCTCCTACATTCTCATTCTATTCCTGACCACGTCCAGCTCATTTTTTCCGACTTGAAGTAAAATGTTTCCTTTTCTGGGAAATCTTTCCTATACCCCCAACCAGATTAGGCACTCCTGCCATTTGCTTTAAAACACTGCCTACCTCCCTCATTTGTAACTACTTGTGGAACCAGAGCTGTTACAGTTTAAACTACACAAGACTATCTGAGACTCATTCAGTGCACAGCCTCCAAAGTACAGGTATGGCCCTTCTTGTCCATCACTCACTTGGTTTTCAGATTCTCTCCCTTGGATGTATAGGTGTCCTGGTATATAATGTATTTTTGGGAGATGGGATATTTAATAGGATTGAGGATATACTAAAGGCACAAGCAATGGAAGGTCACATGGCAGAGGGAGAAAGGGAGAGAGAAACTCAGCTTCAATTTTTAACTATCTAGAATCTTGTGATCGAATGTCTGATATTTTAATATCAGGATATTTTGAGTCATTTCAAAAAACATTTTGATTATACTTATAGAAGGAGGATGATTGTTTGGAATCTTTCAAGATGTTATCCTGGCCCTCAGGTGGGTGTGTACCCATAGGATTTGGATGAAGGCCCAGCCAAGTCTTCTAGACTACTACCCACACATACACTTGGGACTTCTAGCTAAAGCAATGAGTCCAGTTCCAAGGGTCCGGCATTCCGAGGTACACAGTATTGAGCCTTGACCACTGGAGCTCTGAATCTTTCCTGAATTACTCCCAGGAAACTGACACAGGGCCCACTGCCTGTGGACTCATACTCTTATTCTTCCCCAATATTTGAAAATGTTCTCTTCCATCTTCTCTTCCCCACTTCAGAGGTATGATCCTCTCTGCTTTCCCCTCTGGGGTACTTGGCATAATTTCCTCCTTAAAATTAAACCTTCCAAAAGCCTGGGAGAGAAAAATAAAGAGAATGAAAGACATTAACTGTCATTAAATTAGATTCTTCTCTGCAAGGAAAAAGAAAACCCAAATTAATATCTCAATAAATTATCCTGACTTAGTGTGCAAGAAACATAGTTGCACTGAAATATAATAGCAAGATGGAGCTTATAAAAGTCAGACAAGGCCTACCTGAAGACTGAACAAGGCAAAGAAGCCACCTATGAACAGAGCAGGGCTGGGGAGCACTCCTGGCACGGAAACTACTAGGTGGAAAGGCCTGCAGGTGGACCAGTGCCTCGAGGGCTTCCAGAAGGAAAGACTAGTTTGAATAAAGCTTAGGAGATGGTGCACAGAATGTTAGAAAAATCAAGTTGGAGAGACAAAAACAGGAAATCTTTCCAAATATTAATCATTTATGGTACCCATCTGGTAATGTCTCATGTAATCCTCGCAACTGGCTTTTATTAAGAATCTTCTTTGTAACTACCACAAAGTCATAATTTCTGTCTTCAAGCTGTATGTATTCTGGAGAAGAGATGCAATGAAATATGTAGTAACAACATTGTGTTGAAGGTAAATGATAGAAGCACAAGGAGTGAATAAAATATAGATGAAGGGTATGAATCCAGACCAGGGAAGACCAAGGAGACTTTCTAGAGGTGTGCATTTGGGATGAATCTTAGGGACCATTTCAGGCAAAGAGGGCAGGACATCTTGTTTCATGAGATTCACATGTACAAGGGATCAAGGGATGAGGGTTCCTGATGCACTTAAGAAACACTGGAAGGTCTCTCACAGATATCAGTAGTATTGTTCCTTCAGATTCAGTTAATTCATGACTTGGTATAGCATAAACTCTGGGATCCGTCCTGGAACAGTTGGAGTCCTGAAGCTTCCATTTATTAGCTTATTGACAATGGCAGTTTCCTAAACTCCTGTGTCTTATTTCTTCATCTATGAAATGGGGATAATAACCAACCTCCTAACATCATTGCTATGATGAAATCGGAAAATCAAGATAAGGAACTGGCAAATGAATATATCATACCATGAATTACCTATGCTTAAAAATAGTCACAAGCACATTCTAAAATATTATTTGTTTTTCTTTATTTCTCTTTAAATCATCATACTCCAAACTTATATTGCAGCATATCATGGCATAAGGTTGGGAATCTTTACCTCTTTAATCACCACCATATATTTTAGTGCCTAAGATAGTAGGAGCTCAATAACATCTGTTGGACCAATCAATAAGTTAGCTGATTCAAGAAACACCAACTTGTATCCGGAGGAGAAAAAAGGAAGAAACAGTTGTTCTTAACTAGTATCCTTACATAGCATACCTGCAATGTATTGGACTTAACAATTAATGACTTATGTGTCTAGGTAATAGAAGTGTATTAGTCCATTCTCACACTGTTATAAAGGACTGCCCATGGTGGCACATGCCAGTGGAAGAATCCACACTTGGAGCTTTCCTCTACTTGTCAGACCCACAGTGAATTTTTTCTTCTCAGTTTGCTGCATGTTTATGTGCAATTATAAAATTATGTGTAAATTATAAAGGAAAGAGGTTTAGTTGACTCACATGGCTGGGGAAGTGTCAGGAAACGTACAATCATGGCAGAAGGGAAAGCAAATATGTCTTTCACATGATGACAGGAAAGAGAAGTGCTGAGCAAAAGGGGAAAAAGCTCCTTATAAAACCATCAGCTCTCATGAGAATTCACTATCATGAGAACAGCATGAGGGTAACCGCCCCCATGATTCATTTACCTTCCACCAGGTCCCTCCCATGACATGTGGGGATTATGGGAACTATAATTCAAGATGAGATGTGGATGGGGACACAGCCAAACCATATCAAGAAGCAAGGTTTAGTTTTAAACATAATATTTGAGTATCCATGTTTTTATATCCTTAAACAGTCAGATTTAAAAGTCTATCCTAGGCCAGGGATGGTGGCTCATACCTGTAATCCCAGCACTTTGGGAGGCTGAGGCAGGCAGATCACCTGAGGTTGGGAGTTTGAGACCAACCTGACCAACATGGAGAAACCTCATCTTTACTAAAAATACAAAAAAAAAAAAAAAAAAAAATTAACTGGACATGGTGGCACATGCCTGTAATCCCAGCTACTCGGGAGGCTGAGGCAGGAGAATCACTTGAATCCGGGAGGTGGAGGTGGCCATGAGCCAAGATCACGCCATTGCACTCCAGCCTGGGCAACAAGAGCGAAACTCTGTCTCAAAAAAAAAAAAAAAAAAAAAAAAAAAAAAATTCCTAAAGATATTGCACTACTCCAGCATGAAACCAGCTCTCCCAGAACCTAGTCACAACTTCATCTTGTTAAGACCTTTTTGGATTTCTCACCTGTAAGATACATTTATTATTTCTTCACCATGGAAAATTACCAATAAGGCTCATTAATGTTCTAGCCTCCAGCCTAACCTCCTTTCCTGAGATTCATGAGGATGCTGTATGAATGCAGCAGACAGAGAAAACAGTTCACTGGAGGTCTTGTTTGGGGTAACCCTCTGCTCCCTTTGCATGAATTACTGTGAGATTTCTTTGCCTTTTTGTTTCTTTTGTTAACATGTTTTTCTAACCCTAAAAAAAAACACAAAAGATAGATTTCAAATCAAAAAGGCTCCATACCTATACTAGTATGTGTTTTCTATTGAATATATTTTCGCTTTATGTTTCTCAAGAAAATAAAAACCTTTGAGTACCCTAGGCAAGCTCCATTTATAGTTGTAAAGTGGGCCAAGTTTACCTCTGACTTTCCTCCCATTATGTCTGCAGCCCTCGCTCATATGCTGTGGGCTCCTCAAATCCTGACTCTAGCTGCTCGAGTTCTCTTTCACCAGTTCCAACATAGGTTTGCTGTCCCCACTCACCAGCCTATTCTTTACATCCCTGTCCTTCTCACTCATTTGTTCATGTATTCATTCTACAAATCTTTATTGAGAACCTAGTATGTGCCAGACACTGTGCTAGATGTTCAGGATAAAACAGTAAGCAAACATACCCCTACTCTAGAGGAATTGCATTTGGTAATGGATATGCACAGAAAGCAAATAAGTAAAATAATTATAAACTGTGGTAATGCTCTGAAGGAACATACAAGGAGGCAAGAGTGAAAATAATAGAAGGGCGCTTCAAGGAAGTCAGATAAACCTTCTTGAAATCCAAAGGATGGTAAAAGGCCAGCCATGAATACTGGAGCCAGTCAGTTTCAAAATTCCTATTAATTTTAATGAATACTTTTATACTAAAATCGTGCTCTTGAAATGATTTAAGAGTGTTGGCTTGGGAGTCATAAAAGGCAGTAGTCACATGTAGGTTCTGACATTAGCTATATCTTCCTTTAAAATGTGCATATTAATAGCTAGCCCAAAGGTGGGAGTTAAGAATTAAATGAGAAATGAATATATAGCACCTTTAACCAATAAGTGCCTATTTTATTAGCTATTATATAAAAACTAGTCAGAAACATATTGACTTAAAACAGATGCTGATGTGTATACCGGTCAGCTGAAGATAGGCTGGCCTAGACCAGACATTATGCTGCTTGAGCTCTGGTATTCTGCATTTATGTCATTATGGAGTCAAGACTGAAGGGACAGCAGCTTCCTTGGGAAAGCATGGAAATGTAAGAGATCAAGGCCAATCATGGAATCACATTTCACATCTTTTAACGTTCCTCTGGCCAAATCAAGGGCACAAAGCTGAGCCCAAAGTCAAGGGATTATATCCTGCCGACCATGAGTCTTAAACAAATCACATGCCAAACCCAGTATGTAAATATTTTTGAACGTAATTTAACCTACCACAATTACTGTGGTTGATAATAACCTAATATGTTTACCTTACTCAGGAATGTTTACATTTTCATGAGACTGTTAACAGAGAAACAAATAAATGGAGTCTACAGCAAATGATTACTATAGAGTAAGAAATAGTTGTTTTATTCAGTAATTCACTGACCATGTCTCCATAATCTATTAATTTTATACATTTTAAAATTAGTACTCTATTGGATTTGTCCCAGAAGGTCACAGTTGTATTTTCCTTTTAGAATCATTATTATAGAACCACTGAGATTGAAACATTTTTCACTGGTTGATTCTAATGTAGACTTCATTTTTCAAAAGTGACTTATATATGTATAGACTAACAAAAACAGAGTACTGGAGCAACAGTCTACTTAATTTTGCTTAGGAACCACATCAAGACCTGAGTGATCAAGAAGCCTGTGTGCAAGCCTTCCATGTAATTTCAAGCCAACCACTCAGACTCATTATTTTACAGAAGAGGAAAAGAAAAAAATGGAGAATCATCCACATAGATAATAATCATCAGGAGCTGAGACATTCTCCTACTCTCCCTGGGGAGTACAGATACTAAAATACATTATAGCCTAATTCCTGATGAAATCAATCCACCCAAATTGCCTTATATTGGTGCCAAGAGAGTTCAGGGACAATGGTTTCCTGCATGCCAAAATCCAAGCCTGAGAGTAGCTTTCTGGGGCTCCCTTCATGGTGCACTAGAGCTTCGGAATCACAGAAAGAGCTGAAAGGTTGTCTGGAGACAAAACAATTACCCCTCCCATAGTGTGCTTGCTTTTATGAAAGAGGAAGTAGGGGCTAAAGTGAACAAAATTGCCAAAGATCATATCTGAGTTTTCATTCACAGGACTTTGAGGGCCTGTTTATCCCAGGGATGGAAATTAACTTGACTTTATAAGGTACTAAGTTGGAATCATTTTATGTTTGATCTCAATAAAAATGCTGTTAATTTTCATTATTCCTCAACCATGAGAGTGAGGGGAAAAATCAGCATCATGCTGTTTAATTATGCTCGAGGAAAAAAATCTGACTCCATGTCTCTTCCCCACCACCCCTGTTCTAGAGATGCTTTAAATATACAAAGCAAAATTTCTTTTATATTGAGAAGACAAAGACAGCATCAAAAAGGACATTTTTGGAATATCTGAGTTTTTAATAGCTATTTTCTGAGAGAACAAATTAGTAATTTGTTTTGGTCCATTGCCATATTTTGTTCTTTTTATTTATCCAGATCAGAAGATACATACTTGAGTTTTTGTGTTAACTTGAAACATACACCTAATAAGGTTAAGGCAAATTTGTGAGTATAACAAATTAGTGTGTGTGTTTGTTACAGGTATCTGGTAAAGTTAGGAAGTCTAGCCAGAAATGAAACTGCAGAAATTGACTGTCACTAAATGAGGAAAAGGCTGGTGAGCCATCTCAAGCAGTTTGAATTGTCTCCCCAGGACACTGTGAAGCTACTCTGTAAGAAGTCTAGAAAATTCTTCAAATGATAATGGAATGTGTATATAATATGAAGTCACTGTGAGTTGAACTAAGATGTTTGTCATGACCTTAGAAAGCTGTTGCATGGGATAAAAATGGATTTAAAAGAACTCTTGGAGAGAGAGGCTCCTAATAGGAGGAGACAGCTGGGAATAATGACACCCAGCTGTAAGGCCCCACGCCTACCCTGTTAAGGCAGTTAGACCCTATACCCACACTAGGATCTTAGATCACCAGTTCTTCCTCTTATGAAGTAAGTGCTACAACCACTACTTACCGTTGTTGGGAGAGTTAAATGAAACAGTGCATTAATGTACAAAACCATGTTTTGTAATCTGTCATATGCTAATCCATCAGTAAAACCTGTCAGCTCTACCTTCAGATCCAGAATCTGACCACTTTTCACCACTTGTGTAGTCCTCATGCTGGTCCAAGCCACCTTCAACTATGACTGAAGTTTTGCAATTACCTCCTTAGAGGCTCTCTGCTTCTACTCTTGCCCGGACCTCCAACTCCCTTCAGCCTATTCTTTACAGTGTGACTGGAGAGACAATTTTAAAACATTTGTCAGAACCTGTCACTCCTCCACTCAAAAACCTACCATTGGCTTCCCACTCTCACTCAGAATAAAAGCCAAAGTCTTTATATTAGTGTTCTGGCACCTCAGAGCCTCCACTATTCAGATTTTATCTTCTTCATGGGCTTTCATCCTGTTCACCAAACAATCCAAATATGTTCTGGTCTTTGGGACATTGCACTTGCTGCTCCCTCTGCCTGGAATTATATTCCTACAGATATCTTCATTCTCTCCCCCTGTTACCTCCTCATTGGACATTGTACTGTGGTTTTTCATTTAAAATTAATCCCCAATGTGGTAGTAGTGAGAGGTGGAGCCTTTAAAAGTAGTTGGATCATGAGGGCTCTGTCCTCATGAATAGATTAATCAATGTATGGATTAATGGATTAAGGAATTAATTGGTTAATGCGTTATCATGGGAGTGGAACTGGACACTTTATATGAAAAGGTAAAGAGACCTGAGCTAGCATGCTAGCACAGTCAGCCACCTTGGTGTGTGATACCTTGAGCCACCTTGGGACTCTGTAGAGTCCCCACCAGCAAGAAGGCTCTCATGCGATGTGGCCACTTGATCTTGGACTTCTCAGCCTCCATACCTATAAGAAATAAGTTCCTTTTCTTTATAAATTACCCAATTTTATGTATTCTGCTATAAGCAACAGAAAAACAGATTAAGATAGAACATTGGTACCAGGAGTGGGGTTTTGATAACAAATATCTGAAGATGTAGAAGTGGCTTTGGAACTGGGTAATGAGCAGAGGCTGAAAGAATTTGGAGAAGCAGGCTAGAAAAGGCCTAGATTATCGTGAGGGCTTAGACAAGACTGGGGAAAGTTTGAAACTTCTTAGATAATTGTTAAGTGGTCATGACTAGAATGCTGATAGAAATATGGACAGTAAAAGCCATTCTAAGGAGGTTTCAGATGGAAGTGGAGAACAAGATATTGAAAACTGGAGCAAAGGCTATCCTTGTAAACTGGCAAATAAATTGGTTGAACTGTGTCCAAAGGAATAATTTAAAGGCAGAGCTTATACTTAAAGTGGAAGCAAAGCGGAAAGATTTGGCAAACTAAGCCTTGCCACATAAAGAGTGAAAAAGTATGTTCAGGAGAGGAAACTAAGGGTGTATGTAGTCCAGTGACTATTTGCTAAAGAGATTAGCATGGAAAGAAGGGAGCCAGGTGATGGCCTTCAAGACAACAGAAGAAATACCACAAAGGCATTTCAGAAATCTTAGAGGCTGCCCCTCCTATCATTAAGCCCAGAGGTCTAGGGGGAGCAGAATGATTTCAAGAAACAGGCCTGGAGTGCTCTCAATGACCTCACTGCCCAAGATCATCTTGAGACCCTTCTCACTGAAACCCAGCACAGTGCTCTGTGGCCATCCCAGCTGTGGTTCAAGGGGCCCCAGGTATAGCTCCAGAAAGTACAAATTATGAACCTCGATAATGTACATGTAGTCCCAAGTCTGCAGGCTTACAGAAAGCAAGAGCTATGGAGGTGTGGCAGCCTCCACCCAGATTTCAAAATATCATGGAAAGCCTGGGGTCCCAGGCAGACTTGTTGCAGAAGCAGAGCCACTGAAGAGAGCCCCTGCTAGAGTAATGCCAAGCAGAAATGTGGGGTTGAAGCTGCCATATAGTCCTAACCTGGGCAGTTCCTATCAGAGCTGTGGAAATGAGGCCATTGCCGAGTCCCCACTAGGGCAATGCCTAGTACAGCTATAGGAGTGGTACTGCCACTGGGACCCCAAATCTGTGAACTCATAGGCAGCGTGCAATGCCTGCCTAGGAAAATTTCAGGTACTTAACTCTAGCTCATGGGATCAGTCATGTGGGCTTCACTTAGCAAAGCCATAATAGCTGTGCTGCCAGAGGCCCTGGGGGCACAACACAAACTCCAATATGTCCAGGAGGTGGCACATAAAGTAAAAACTGATTATTCTTTAGCTTTAAATGTAATGCCTGCCCTGCTGGGGTTTGGACTTGCTTGGGTATGTTACCTTTTCTGTTGTCCTATGTCTCTCCTTTTGAATGGGTATGTCTTACCTCTTGCCTGTATACCACCATTGTATCTTGAAGTTGATAATTTTTTTGTAATGTTTGGGCTCATAGATGGGACTCTGGATTTTGGACTTTTGAGTTGGTGCTGGAATGAATTAAAACTCTATGACTATGGCAATAGAATGAATGTATTTGTATATGAGAAAATTTTGAGTTTTGGGGGGCTAGGAGCAGGATGCTATGATTTAAATGTCCTCCTCAAAACTTATGTTGAAAGTTAATCCCCAATATGGCGTATTGAGAGGTGGGGCCTTTAAGAGGTGGTTGGATCATGAGGACTCTGCCCTTATGAGTGGATTAAATCATTCATGAATTAATGAATTAATGGGTTGATGGAGTAATGCGTTATCATGGGAGTGGGACTGGAGTCTTTAGAAGAAAAGGTAGAGTCCTGAGTTAGAATGTTAGCACACTTATCTGCCTTACCATGAAATGTCCTGTGAGGCCTTGGGTCTCTGTAGAGTCCCCTCCAGCAAGAAGGCTCTCACAAGATGTGACCCCTTGATGTTAGACTTCTCAGTCTCCATAACTGTAAGAAATAAGTTCTTTTGGCTGGGCGCGGTGGCTCAAGCCTGGGGAGGCCGAGACGGGCGGATCACAAGGTCAGGAGATCGAGACCATCCTGGCTAACACGGTGAAACCCCGTCTCTACTAAAAAATAGAAAAAACTAGCCGGGTGAGGTGGTGGGCACCTGTAGTCCCAGCTACTCGGGAGGCTGAGGCAGGAGAATGGTGGGAACCCGGGAGGCGGAGCTTGCAGTGAGCCGAGATCGCGCCACTGCACTCCAGTCTGGGTGACAGAGCGAGACTCCGTCTCAAAAAAAAAAAAAAAAAAAAAAAGTTCTTTTTATTTATAAAATACTGTTTCAGGTATTCTGTTTTAAGCAACAGAAAACAAACTAAGACCTTAACAGTAAGAGTTTATCAGATCAGTCTATATAAAATAAAGGAATTCTTTCATATAGTTACCTAATGCAATTCTCAGATGTCTATTATGATGCTAACTTGAAGTTGGCTTTTGTTTATTCTGTCTTTTCAGGTCTTCTTACTAGAAAAGTAACTTTGTATTAGGAAGTCCTAGATTACAGTATTCAATTTACATCTCTAAATTCCTGTCTAGCTCTATTATTTTGATATTCTTTAGCATCTCTTCATAGTACATCTGTACAGTGCTATACTTGCAGAATTTCCTCATGCAAAAAAATTGTGGATATGCTCTGTGCACCCCCTGACAGCCTCATCCTTTTTTTTTTTTTTTAGCTCAGTCTCAGCTGATTGTTTTGAAATATCCAGTTATCTGCAGATTAATATGATCCTCTTATGGAACTAATGAAGGTCAGCCAGGCAGGAGACCCATAGTCTTCATAAAATAATAATAATAATAAATTCCACACTTCTCATGCCTTTTATTTTACTTTTCTCTGTTACATGTGACATATCTGGTACACTGTATATTTGCTGCTTTATTTATTGCTCATCTTCCTCTTCTAAGATACAGGCCAGGAAAAGAAACTCTGCTTTGTTCACTGAAGCATCTCTATTGCATGGGACAGCAGATGTAATAAATACTCCATAAATATTTGTTAAAAATATTTTAAGTAAATGGATAAATATAAACTATGAATGGAAATTTTCAGGAAGTCTTTATAATAGCAATTAGATTTTATAAGCCTTTATATGTAACATCCTACCCCTTTAAAAGTACCTGTCTCCTCTTCAGTTTTTGTTTTCTTTGCAATTGATTTGGAGATCAATTGAAGGGGAAATTAAAGTGCACACACACAAACACACACTCCCAGAGACACAGAACAAGATCATCATTTTGATCTACCAGTTATAGCATGCTAAAAATATAACAAGCACTGGCCGGGCATGGTGGCTCATGTCTGTAATCCCAGCACTTTGGGAGGCCAAGGCGGGTGGATCACAAGGTCAGGAGATCAAGACCATCCTGGTTAACAAGGTGAAAACCCGTCTCTACTAAAAATACAAAAAAAAAAAAAAAAAAATTAGCCGGGCATTGTGGCGGGCACCTGTAGTCCCAGCTACTCAGGAGGCTGAGACAGGAGAATGGCATGAACCAGGGAGGTGGAGCTTTCAGTGAGCCGAGATCATGCCATTGCACTCCAGCCTGGACTACAGAGTGAGACTCAGTCTCAAAAAAATAAAAATAAAAATAAAAAAATCACGCACTCTGCTAACCATTTTACATGGATGCTCCCACAGTCTCTCTAGTAAAAACAGTGAATAAATTTCCCAAGGGTTCCACAGATAACAGATTTGAATGAGGCAGTCAGATCCTACAATGAGGCTTTTAACTGACATGGCATCTACCTTAGTCTTTATCAGTCTTGCAATCTCCTCTTGCATACATAGCAAAAACCCAGTGCATTTGTTTTCATGATGGTGTAATATGTGTCACTGTGATAACTCACAGTGAGCTATGGAATCATTAGCAGCTAGGGCTTCCCCATATATGTTGTTTGTTCTGTTAGATTTGGGGAAAATTATAGGATTTAACAGCATATACTACGTTTAACCAGGAAGCAGAAAATTAATAATCTTGGAATTCAGTAAAACTATGATCAAAATATCATTTAACTAATTAATTCTTGTGCTAGAATTATATTTGTCAGCCATCTGTAATTGGGGAAAAGATAAAGGCTTTCTATGGACTGAAGAGGAGACTGAGAGGCAACTGTGTTAGGAAAGTTAGAGAGTTCTTCAGTCAGAAATGTGAGATTACTTGAGCATGAGAATGGGGGAAGAGCAGAGACTGAGGCAGGAGATGCATATGTGGCACTATGGCAGGAGAGGAGAATAAAGGAAGAAGGAAGATTTCAGAGAGGTTTTTGAAGAGATGTAACCAATAAAATGTTCTGAGTTAATGGCTGGGGGAGAGAAGTGGTGAAAAAATGGGAAGCAACTCAGTGGCCCAAGAGGTTTCTACTTGTGTCTGGATGGGCAGTTGGATAGTATCTTTCGTTGAGCTGAAGCAGAGCCTATCTAGTAACGTCAGTTTCATTGATGTTAACTAGTTATTTAAGAGTTAATAATCTAGTTATAAGTTCACCATGCTGTACTATCCTGAAAATTTTGGTTTATTCACATAAATATTATTAAAATATCTGCCAAATGTTAACTAGGTAGCTTTTGTCTACTCATTCCTCTTACCTACCAGTCTTATAACTGGAAATAGTTACTTTATAGCATAACAATATAGTATCATACAAGAAAATGTAATGTATAATATAATATATAATAATCCCTGTTATTACTAGCTAACCAGTATTGAGCACTTACTATGTGCTACACACATTGTCTATTTCTAGCCTCACAACAAATGTATGAGTTAGATAGGATTGAAGTAAGGCTTTGAATGGCTAAGAAACTTGTCAAGTTCATGTGTTAGTAGAAGCCAAGATTTAAACTAATGTTATTTGAATCTAGACTCCAAACCCCTAACAACTAAAATATCTTGCCTTTAGATTTGCTTTTTTTTACTGTCTCCCAAATCATTTATTAAATTATAAGAGACTTTTCAACATCTATAACAATTTTTCATGTGATTTCCACTAATTATACTTGCTTTAATATATGTGCAGACAGAACACCACTTTTAAATACATGAAAATCAAATACATTCATTTAATGCATTCAAATAAATTGGAATTATATGGATTAGCAGCTTAATAAAATAAGAATATTTCTTTTTATTCTTCTCTAAATTTCTTATTTTTCTTATCACTTTTTGTGATGGAAATTCCCACGCTTAAATATTTGCCTTGATACACATAATTAAATTCAGAACAATTCGACTTTAAATGGCTAAATCTTGCCAATACTAAACTTAATGCATAAACTTTTGGGGTGGACTAAAATGGCATATAATTTTTGAATATCATTACTGAAACTCCACTGTCTGCTGTCTGAGTCTACTGTGCTAATTTGATAGATTTTTAAAAGAAAAAGCTCTTTGATTTGGAAAGACACAGCAAAAAATTGACAGGCATGAATTTGGCATTTTGTCACCCAAGTGAATATGATAATGATGGTATCATTAGACAAAATAATAATGTGACAGTTTCATATAATGAAGGAACACTTCTGTGCCAGAGAATTTAAATGTCGAGCACCTGGATGTCCAGATGTTTACCAGTTTCAGTCACGCAAAACCCTGTACTAACCTGTGCTCCCTGAATGATAATTTTGAAGACGTTGGGTAGTTATAGAGCAGAGGCCAAAAGATATAATCATTGCTGGTGTAGGGGGAGGTAACATTCCCTTTTTCATTTGTTAAATTAACCTGTATTTACTCAATTAGCATAGCATAATTTGGATTACTGTAGAAAAGCAGGAAATGGGGTTGTGACCTTTATCCTCAGATACTTTTTAAGTATTCCTTTGGAAATGAGGCTTTCATCTCTTATCCATATGTATTCAGATGTAAATCGGCAAGAGAGAGAGAGAGAGAGAGAGAGAGAGAGAGAGATGGATTGAAGGCATTTTCCTATTGGGATTGGATCCTCCCCCTCCCCAATTTAGAAACAATCCCATTCTCCCCCTATTGTCTCTTGATTACAAGTTTACAGAAGCCTTGAGATTTGTATGGAAGCCAAGTTCCTGAGTGTCTGGTATTTATTCACCCACTTACTGTGATTCAAAGGTGTCTTGGCACATGGTAGAACAGGTGAAGTAAGCTTCCTCCTTCCTTGTCCTTAGAAGGACAATGTCCTGCCTTATTTTTATTTAAGAGGTACAATATAATAACTAAGCAATTTTGACCTGTTGAGAATCAGCTTTGCTCAGGTAGTGGTGAGTCGTTTTCGTTCAGTTCTTCAAAGCAATCACGTGGCACACACCTGATTACTGACAGTAAGCATGTATGGTACCAACTTCTGCCCTTTACAGATTGACCTTCTCACATAGAGAGTTGTAAATTCCAGTTCTCTAAAAGATTCATGTAAATTCAGAAGACCATTAAGTAATCCTGATGGTAACAAATCATTTCATTGATCAGGCACGCAGCAGTGGTTCAGTCTTGGCTGCCCCTGAAGACCACTTGGAGAGCCACAAGAGCAAGGATTACCGGGTCCTTCCTCCAAAGATTCTGCCTTAATTGGTCTGGGTTATGGCCCAGGATTCAGCATATTTCAAAGCTCCTAGGTGATTCTAATGTGCCGCCAAAATTGAGCTTTTCTGGTGAAGAGGCTTAGAAACAACTTAGTCAACAGGTGCTCACCATTTGAATTACATTCTGGACATTGGTTGTTATTTTCCACATGTATACTGACTTCACTAAGTTAATTACTTATTTAAAATTCTCAGAGCACAGCAAAGCACTCTCTGTGAATATCAATTTGTTCAGGAGTCCTGCTGTAGGGCAAAATATTTGAGTTTTGTTTATGTTTTAAAAAATCAATCTAAGCTTATTTGAAAGACATTTAGAAAGGACATCCAAGTTTTCTCTCTTAGGACCACTTTCTACTATTGTCATTTATAGAAGTAAAAAACACACACACACACACACAAAACTATTTTTTTTCTGGCTATTAGGTAGAATAATTTTAATGTATAAAAATTATAAATGCTACCAATTGGTTTCATATTCTTAATACAGTGAAAAAAGGTGACCTATCTACTTTGATTAGGTTCCTTATCATCCTAGAAGTTGGGCCTGAAACTGTGACTTTCAAGGGAATAAAAAGACAAACAAGCAGTCCTGGCTTCATATAGAAGTCAAGGAATTTCTAGATGTAAATGAAGAGTTTATGTTTAAAGAAAATTTCACACTTCATCTATAGGCATTCCCATCTTAAAAATGAAAATTGTATTTGAACGATAAATGTTAGCATTTGATTTAAAAATGTCACTTGAATTCAGAAAACTTGGCATCTGATATTTGTAGCCAGATGTCTAGGTCAAAGTATCTTGTTGTATTATCTCAATATCTGGATCCTTTCCTGATTCAAAGAATTAAAACCTTGAAATAAATTGAAAACCAATGCATGTAATGTGTTTTGCTTAAGTGAACAACATCTTATATGTTTTTCAGATTTTCTTAGGTTTAAGATTACATCATTTCAATGTTTTTGTTTTGTTTTGCTTTTTGAAACTGAGTCTTGCTCTGTCACCCAGGCTGGAGTGCAGTGGCGTGATCTCGGCTCACTGCAAGCTCCACCTCCAGGGTTCACGCCATTCTCCTGCCTCAGCCTCCCAAGTAGCTGGGATTATAGGTGCCCACCACCACGCCTGGCTAATTTTTTGTATTTTTAGTAGAGATGGGGTTTCACCTTGTTAGCCACGATGGTCTCGGTCTCCTGACCTTGTGACCCGCCCCCCTTGGCCTCCCAAAGTGCTGGGATTACAGGCGTGAGCCACCGTGCCCAGTCGCATCATTTCAAATTTTTAAGCCCAGGATAAATTAATTCAAGATTCATTTGTAAATCATCCTATGGTCTTTCCAAGTTTTTCTAGAAAAATTCACAAGTTATAGGTGTACATGACTGAGCCTAGAAAAGGCAGAGATGTACCTCAGCCTGTCCTGCCTAAGAGGTCACTCCAGAGTCAGAGGCCAGTACTTAGGACAGTAGGAGAAAGGAAACCCTGAGAGACTGAGTAATGAGGAAATTGAGCTTCCCTCAGCTTTGTCTGGGACCTGATGTTAAGCTTCTGATACTAAGGCCAGACAAACAGTCTTGGTTCAAATGTGGCCAAGATTAGAAAGCCCCGTATCTCTACACCGTATCTACCTCTTCTATGGGTCATTTGCCTCGTGTTACTGTGACTTATATCAGCTTATAGCTCTCCTATTAGATTACTTAAATAACCTGGATATTATGCCAACATACTGTCATAACCCTTTCCTTTAATATGTGAACCAAATGTTCTGCCTCCAAAGTATATCCTGATTCCCTCCCCTTCTTTCCAATTCCACTGCTACCATCTCAGTGGAAATACTGCATTCAATGAGTCGGATAAGGAGCTGCTCTGACAAAGCTTACATTCTAGTGGAAGGAGACAGACTTTCCTTTAAGCCCTTTGCAATATTTCTGAGGGATAATCAGGCTAGGTATTACATCCATCTGATGATATAGAGCTCTGAATTATCGTTTCCTCTAAATCCTCTCTGACACAGCATCCTTCCTCATGATCTCCTCTTGTCCGCTCTTGCCACCCTCTTGCCTCCACTCAGTCTATTTTTAACATAGTAGTTAAGTAATCCTTGCTCTTCAATCACATTGTTTCTCCTCTTAATTACCTCCATTCTCTTCTTTTAGAATAAAACCCAAGCTCTTCACCACAACCCTTCTCCCCAGCCTGACTCAACCTCTTTTCTTCCACCTCTAGGCTTCATTTCAATGTCTCAAACTTGCTAAACTTGTAGCCATTTCAAGAGCCTTTGAACTTACCTTTCATTATGCTTGGAAATTGGCTTTTGTCCATGTATTCCACATATCAGTGCATGTTATCTATTACTGTGTGATAAATTATTCAAAATCTAATAGTGTGACATAATAAATTTTATTTTGTATTTTGGCAGGGGTGGGTATCAGAAATTTGGGAACAACTTTGTTGAGTGATTCTGGCTTGAGGTCTCTCATGAAGGCGAAGTCAAGATGTCAGTGAGGGTTACAGGCATCTGAAAGCTTGACTGGGGCTGAAAGATCTACCTCCAAGATGGATCACATATGCAGCTGTCGGCTGGAGGCTTCAGTTTTGTTCAATTTTGGCAAAAGGTCTTAGTTTCTTACTACAAGTCTTCTCCTCAAAGTTGTCTGAGCGTCTTCCCAACATGACAGCTAAGTGTCCCCCAGAGTGAATAATCAGAGTTAGACAAGAAGCCGCAATGCCTTTTATGACCTAGTCATGCTTTCACTATAGTCTCTCCATTAGAAGTGAATTAGGAAGTCCTTCCCACACTAAAAGGAAGAGAATTAGTTTCTATCTTTTGGAGGGAAGAATGTAGAAGAATTTATGAACATATTTAAACATTATCACAATTATTGAAATTTAAACAAGTTTAGGAAGGAGGACGCTTAGATGTACTTTACTTGGTCATATTAAATAAAAAGCTTTCCTAATCACATTCTATTTATCTCTCTGGTTTTTTTTTTTTCCACTTTGAACCATGTGTCATTCTCTTAAATTATCTTGTTTATTTCTCGTCTATCTCCTCCCACTAGAATGCAAGATTTATGAGAGCAGCTCCTCATCTGCTTCATTCAGTGCAGTATTTCCAGTGCCTGGGAACATGCCTGGCACAGAGTGGCGCTCAGTAAATGTTTCTTATATGAATGAAACTGACTGTATTCCTCATTTCACAGACATGAAGAGTCTAGTGCCCTTTGCAATATTTCTGAGGGATAATGAGGCTGGGTATTACATCCATCTGGTGATATGCAGCTCCGAATCATTGCTTCCTCTAACTGCTCTCTCCTGACTCACTCTCTCTCCTCTTTAGATGTCTCTCACTTCTCTCCACTGTTCTGCTCCAACTGCAGATACCATTATTGCTCCTGCTTTATCCAAAGCACCATTAATGTAAATTGTGAGCAACGCATTTAACTGAAAGTCTGGGAATTTGCAGTGGGAAAACACAGAATTGATAATTGCTAAAAATTACAAATCAGCCTTCACATGTCTATTTTTTTGGGAGGGGGGTGCTTATCATCATGGTTTTATTTTTATTTTTTTAAATTTTAAGTTCTGGGATACTTGTGCAGGATGTCCAGGTTTGTTACATAGGTAAACTTGTGCCATGGTGGTTTGCTGCACCTATCAACCCATCACCTAGGTATTAAGCCCCACATGCATTAGCCGTTTATCCTGATGCTCTCCCTCCCCTGCCCCCACAACAGGCCCCAGTGTGTGTTGCTCCCCTCCCTGTGTCCATGTATTCTCATTGTTCAGCTCCCACGTATGAGTAAGAACATGTAATGTTTGATTTTCTGTTCCTGTGTTAGTTTGCTGAGGATGATGACTTCCAACTTCATCCATGACCTTGCAATGGACATGGTCTCATTCCTTTTTATGAATGCATAGTATCCCATGGTGTATGTGTACCACAGTTTGTTTATCAAGTCTATCATTGATGGGCATTTGGGTTGATTTCATGTCCTTGTTATTGTGAATAGTGCTGCAATACACAAACATGTACATATATATTTATAATAGAATGATTTATATTCCTTTGGGTATATACTCAGTAGTGGGATTCCTGGGTCAAATGGTCTTTCTGGTCCTAGATCCTTGAGGAAATGCCACACTGTCTTCCACAATGGTTGAACTAATTTACATTCCCACCAACAGTGTAAAAGTATTCATTGGCCTTGACATTTCCTAAAGTTCCCTGGCCATCTCTGCCATAGGGATATTCTCATGGACTTCCTTCTTCCTTGGTGTTGAAGACTCCACTGCCACTCTACCTTAAGGCTTTCTCTTGTCTGTTATCCTCTCTTAATTCCAGAGCCTTAAAATTTCTCCTTTCTTTCATCAGCTAAGGGAAAACAAAATATTTTCGTTACTTTATGATGTGGAAAAATAAATTCTTTATCTCAGTGACTCCAGTTCCACATTAAGGCATGGGCCTATTGTCATAAAACTACAAAGGTCCCATTAAAGCTTTCTCTTAAGCAGTAATTAATTCACCATTAGGCTGAATTTGTCTTTAATCAAACACTAAACTAGTTACTACTGTGAAGTGATTTTGCTGGTGGAATTAAGGTAGGTGACCTTAAAACAGGGAGAGCATCCTGGATTATCCAGGTGGGTCCTATGTTATCACATGAGACCATACAATCAAGATAGGAAGGTAGGAGAGTGAGAGCGAGCAAAAAAAAAAAAAAAGTTCATGAAGGAGAGGAAGTCAGAGAAATTGGAAGCATAAGAAAAACTTGACCTGCCATTACTGGCTTTGAAGATCATGGGGGCACTTCTCCAAGGAATGCGGGTGGCCTCTGGACATTGAGAATGGCCCCTGGCAGACAGTCAGCAAGGACACAAAGACCTGAGTCCTCCAACTGCATGGAACTGATTTCTGCCAACAACCTGAATGCGCTTGAAAAATGATTCATCTGCAGAGCTTCTAGACAGGATTGCAGTCCTGCCAACACCTTCATTTGTGTCTTGTGAAACTCTAAACAGAGAACCAACTGAACAATGCCATGCTCAGATTTCTGATTTACAGAAACAGGTAATATATGAGTGTTGTTTTAAGCTGCTCTTTGCAATAATAGGACCTTATATGTATTAACTCACTGAATTTTCACAAAACTATGAAAGGTATGTTATAATTAGTTGCATCTGATAGACAAGGAAACTGAGACACAGAAATATAAACTAACTTGACCAAGGTTATC
The DNA here is from genome assembly GCF_043159975.1 of Macaca nemestrina. Taxonomy (NCBI): domain Eukaryota; kingdom Metazoa; phylum Chordata; class Mammalia; order Primates; family Cercopithecidae; genus Macaca; species Macaca nemestrina. The sequence goes on along the minus strand of NC_092128.1, from coordinate 35,793,439 downwards.
AGGTTAACTAACATAACAAAGACTACTTATAAGTGGTAGAATCATGGTGTTGAACATAAGAGTTTGGCTCCAAAGTCTTCCTCTTAACATGTATATTTTAATGTATGTATTACACTGCCTCTCATGCAAAAGGCCAGCTGGTCATTCAAGAACTACTACTTTTCTCCCTCTTCTGCTTTTTCTTTTTCTCTTCCTCTTTCATTCTTTACTTCTAAATATTAATGCTTAAAATAAATCCAGAGACTCAGATAGCCTTTTATGCTTAGGCCATCTTGATTAGGGAAAGGAGAGTGTTCAGTATCTTCTTTTGGTTTTTCTGTTCATGTACATTTTAGAGAAATCTGAGGCAGAAAGTTATTTCTGTGAATCCCCACTTTGCCAGATTTAACAAATAAGTAAGTCCAGCAGTTATTTCAATATCAGTGTTTTTGAAACTTCAAGACTATAGAATATTTTGCATTGTTTTTGTGCCCTAAAAAATTAATCAATATAGCCCAGGCGCCGTGGTTCACGCCTGTGATCCCAGCAATTTGGGAGGCTGAGGCAGGCAGATCACGAGGTCAGGAGATTGAGAACATCCTGGCTAACACGGTGAAACCCCGTCTCTACTAAAAATACAAAAAAATTAGCCAGGCGTGGTGGCGGGCACCTGTAATCCCAGCTACTTGGGAGGCTGAGGCAGGAGAATGGCATGAACCCAGGAGGCGTAGCTTGCAGTGAGCCAAGATGGCGCCACTGCACTCCAGCCTGGGTGACAGAGAAAGACTCCATCTCAACAACAACAACAACAAAATTAACCAACATATAGATACAGGGTGGTTGTAGAGGCAATAAAATAATGTTCTAAGCTAAACACTCTATTTCATTTGGGTATAATTTTTAATCCTAGAATTTTAAGGAATCCAGTTTGAAAAGTACTTGTCTATACAAGGGGCTTCCATGCACTTTCAGAGTATAGGTTTGATTTCCATTGCAAACTCAGAGTCATTCGTAATGTTGGGTAATATTTTCAGGTTAGCATTGTCAAATTTATTATTTGTTTATTTAGATAGGATCTTACTCTGTTGCCCAGGCTGGAGTGCAGTGGCACTATCATGACTCACTGCAGACTTGATCTTCTGGGCTCAAGTCACCCCCACACCTCAGCCTCCCAAGCAACTGAGACTACCGGTGTGCTATCACACCCTGCTAATTTTCTTAATCATCATTATTATTATTTTTTGTAGAGATGGGGGTCTTACTATGTTTTTCAAGCTGATCTTGAATTCCTGGTCTCAAGTGATCCTTCCACCTTGGCCTCCCAAATTGCTAGGATTACAAGTGTGAACCATCATGCCCTGCTGGAGTTAGTGTTGTCAATTTTAAAAAGACAGACTTATCCTACATTTATATAGAAAGCATGGATACATTCTTAGAATATTACATTTGCTGCAGACAAAGCATAAAACATTGATGAAGAGAGGGATGACTCAACACTTACATGGAAAGATGATACCTTTGGCAAAAATGACAATCTGTTGGATGGACTCTTTTTCCCCAGCAGTCAAGATTTAATGTATTCTGCCTGTGCTCTCTTGCCTAGTTTCCCACCTTCCCAGCAACTTGCTACCCAAATATTTGTATTTGCAAGATGTTGAGTCAAGGTTCAGGATCCACTCTGCCTGGGCTGGCCTTCAAAAGAATTGAGTGTGAAATCATTAAATATGAATGTGGTGTGCAATTAAACTCCACAGACACATGGAATCCATAAATTTAGTAAAGGAGAATTTGAGTAAAGGAAGTTTGAACTAGGATATGACTCTTATTCTGACAGATTCCTGGTAACTTCTTCCTCACAAAACTCATCTGAAAAGTCTTTAACATTAAACAATTGTCAAGAAGGCAGGATAATACCAGTCATAAAATTTATGTACCTGAAGCTTGAAGGAGAGAACCACCCATCAGGCCTCACCTCAGGCATATTCTTTTAAAATACAGTATTTTCTCCTTTAGGTCAGACACAAATATGGCCTACAGAAATTATGCATGTATTAGTCTCACATTTATTGTGTGTGTGTATGTATATATAAATGCAAATATTAAATACATTTTTATATACTAACAAGTGTTCCATTTATACTGTTTTATCCTCCGCAAAGCCAAGATATTTTTTAAACATAGGAGACACTTAGAGTATGTCTTCTTAATTCAATTAAATGTAATGGTAAATCTACTTTTTAGTAAGTTTGATTATGAACATAAGCAGCATTAAGAGGTAATGGGTAGAAACTCATAAATAGCTAGCAGCAAGAAATAACAAGGAGGAAAAAGACTCAATTATTTTTCTCAAAACTGAACAAGGCTCATTTCGTGTAATGGTTAATAGTTCTTCCCAGATCAAGAGCTCATCTGTGTTACTGCAGCCCCAAGCCTTTGTGTTCATAACTATGTTCCAGAATTATTAAGAAAGCCAAATTTTGATCGATATGCTCTGTTTAATGTGATAGAGGATTGCACAAAGATAAAAGAAGTTTACCTCTAAAAGATTAAAACTGTCAATCAAACTATTGCACTTTAATTACCTAAACCATTGACTTGTATGGAAAATCTAATTCTTAGTTTTCTCTGATTTAGTGGCTTAATGCAAATTTATTGCCCTACAATTCTGCAGGTTAGAAGTCCAATACTTGTCTTACTGAGCTAAAATAAAGATGTCAACAGAACTATGTTTCCTTCTGGGGCCCCCACACGGGGTAATCTGCTTCCTTGCCTTTTTTAGCTTCTAGAGGCTGCCCAGTCTTTGGCTCTTGGTGCTATTCCTTCATGCTCACAACATGCAATAGCAAGTCTGGTCCTTCTCGTATAGCATCACTCTGACCTCTTCTGTCTCACTCTTCCACTTTTAAGATTCTTTGCATTTACAGTGGTCCCACGTGAATAATCTGGGATAAACTCCCTAAGGGATTAACATCTTATTAGCAATCTCAATTCCATCTTCAACCCTAACTCCCTTTTCACACAAAACCTTCACACATCCACAGTTCTAGGAATTAGGATGGTGACATCTTCAGTGCAAGGCAAATAGGACATTGTTCTGCTGAACACAGGTGTTATATATTCAATTAGGAACTTAACTAAAGTTTATCAAAATAATTCAAAATATACATATGGGATATCATCAACATAATAAAATAATAATAGTCACCATACATGGTTATTATAAAAAATAAATGGGGAAACATTTGTGAAAAATGGGAAACCATAAATTCCCTTTAAACTTAAGTGAATGTAATGAATCTATGTAGTAAAAATAAAGTTCTGAAATCCACACTGGGTTCTTGGCCAAGATCTTAGACTTGCCAAGATGCCTGCTCTAGTAGTTGGTTTCAATGATAAAAGGCTCTGCAGCAATATAACCATTATTTTTATTGCCCAAACTGTGCTCCTACTGTTATCACTCTCTTGGGAGGAGGAGACAGATGCTGATACCAGGATTAAGTCATAGAGAAATCTTTCTGATGAAAGCCCTCCAATGGAATGAGTTCATACCTAATGCCAACCCAGCAGCAGGGTGTTCATCACAATATTTAACAACCATACCTTAGAAGCCATTATCATCTGCCCAAAGAAAAGCTTCTCATAATTTATCCTTAGAGATTTCTATCTAGTATGCAAAAGCACATATGCTGCAAGGATGCTGAAATACTGATCTCTTCAATCCCAATGTGCTTTTCATATATGAGCAATTTCTATGTGGACCATGATGACAAAAAAGAAGCCCTGGATAACATTGCAAGGTCAGATAGGCATGTTGGTGCCCTATCTTTGACCCCATTTTAGGAACCTAAGCAGCTGTCCAAGGCCTTCTGTGGCACTCCAGTTATTTCAGATAGAAACTTTGCTCTTCCCTTTTTTTTTTTTTTTCCTCTTCAACGCTGTTATATGTACCACATTCTTTTATATCAGGTGTTCTACTTGGAAACATAAAGAATGTCTTGTGCCAAGGAGCTCACTTTGATATTGATTCGGTGGATTTCCATCACCTCTGAAGAAGCATTTGCAACCCGTGGGTTTGGAATCCTGAAGAAATTAGTGATGCTGGTATTTTGGTGCCAAGTGCAAACCAGGGATGAGATATGTTTGGCTGTCTTCCTCTCTGTCATCACCTGAAGCCTGCTCTGTATATTAGGCCCATTTTTATCCACAATTTTAGATGTTCACTGACATGAAGAATATAACATGAAATACAGAAGTTATAAGGTGCTTATTTAACAGTCAATAAGGGCAATTTCTATTATTGTTTTTGAGGAATAGTTATTTTGAAAATCTTGCCATCAACTCCAGATTTCATTATCTCCATAAAAGAACAACTCCAAATGAGAGTCAAGTGCTTACTGAAGATATGTGATTGCTATATCTGTGTCTGCCTCCAAACCCCTGGTGAGCTGTTTGCTATTAAGAACTGTGGGATCAGTCCTCATCCAGTGTCTTGCCTTAGGATGTAAAATAGCTAACACCATCACTCTAAAAGCTCCTTTCTGCATAAAGGTGTCAAATTACAAGCCAACCATATGATTACGTGGGGGCAGATGTATGTGTGCATTTATGTTTATACATATGCATTATACATCTAGTGAACACTGGAAAAATATGAACAAAGAATTTAACAGATATTTCTTTTTAGCCCCACTTTCTCTGAGGTGGCTAAATTAAGGCATTGAAGATTATTTCATGAATGTGCATTAATATCCTCAGAAACATTTCAGGGGTGCATCTAAAAAGGCAAGGTTACATTTGGACTCGTGCCCTGTTTACCTTAGCAGCAGGCAACCTACCAAACTTAAAATTGAGTTTCTTCCCTAGACTCTAACTTCTACATTTTGGTTCCCGCTGCAACTGTTATGTAGAAAGAGGTGTGAGACTCATTTTTTTCTGCATCCTCCTGTGAAATATTGTACCATGGAGAGGCCCAAATCCCTCATCATTGCTCAAATAGCAGGAATGAGATTCTATACCTAAGGGAAATTATTGTGGAGGACAGGAAGTATATTATGTTCCATAGCCACTCTGAAGAAGGCTTATGATATCAGGAGGGGTGACAGAGGAGTGAAAGAATGCAACTTTCACATATCAGAGACAGCAAGGGTAAGAAGTGAGGTCTGGATATCAGTGAAGGGCCAAAGTGATTCATCATGAGGCATTTTGCTTGAAGTCCCAAAGGCAGAACATAGTATTCTCATTACCAGTGTGTGGCACTCACAGTGCTTAATTTTGTCTTTTGGGGATATTAATAAAACCTCTGTTTATTATAAAAAGAGCAAAAAGAAATGCCCTCAAATTTCTAGTATTAAAGACTGGACTTGAAAAGGAAAAATAAGTACTTAAATAACAACGATTTACTTTGGAGATATGACTAGGTAAATTCTGTCATAAAGAATTTCACTTTATAAGCCCCTGTATCAATTGTAAGACTAAGGGACCTAAAGAGTGTTCCTTAGGGTAAAAGATCTTTTAAAGTCCTCTCTCTTCCCTACAGAGTATCAAATTATGAAACTTAAATTGCTTGAGAATTACTTTTAAGAACCTAATTTTTGTGTATGTCTCTTTTCTCTGAACTGCAAAATGCTTCAGTGCTCAGGACATCAGTAAACAATTTGAAATATATAGCAATCTCCTCCTACTTCCTTGAGCTCTAGTGATACGAATCAGACCCAAAAGAGAGATGCTGTCACACAAGAATGAATAGTGTTTTCCAGGCCAATTCTTTAAGAGACTCAAAAAAATCTACATTTTACAAAAAACCAAGCCCACATTCAACAGATCTGCCCTGGGAGTCCTAGGGCATGGTGACACAGCTTAGAGCCTAGAGTTCTGCCTTCTTATCTGGTCTCCTTTACTTATGGTGGGCTTCTGGGCTTCAGTTTGCTATTTAGTGAAGTAAATGCATGGAACTAAATGATCTCTAGATTCTCTTTTGGCTCAGAAACTCAAAGATTCTTTGACACTTAACACTCATTTGCATCAGCCCACTCACACACTCAAGTGCCCATATACACAAAGAATCTTGTTTTTGTATGGTGTCATTGGTTGGGGTAGTTTGTGATTTTATGTGAACACCCCTAGCAGCATTGAAAAGTAAGAAGTGATTGGATTAGGCCATCCATCAGCAGTTAAGAGAGCAATTTGGAAAGTCCTATCGGGTGAAACCCCACCCCTGATATTCAACATGGGTTCTTTTCTATTTCCCTAGTGTCAGTCAGTCTGAGAAATAAAGGGAAAGAGTACAAGAGAGAGAAATTTTAAAGCTGGGTGTCCAGGGAAGACATTACATGTTGGCAGGTTCCGTGATGCCCCTGAGTTGTAAAACCAAGTTTTTATTAGCAATTTACTTTGGAGATTAGTCATATCTCCAAAGTAAATTTTCAAAAGGGGAGGGAGTGTAAGACTAGGGTATGGGTCATAGAGATCACATGCTTCACAAAGTAATAAAATATCACAAAGCAAATGGAGGCAGGGCGAGATCATAGGACCACAGGATGGGGCAAAATGAAAACTGGAATGAAGTTTTGGGTGCACATTGGCACTGATAACATCTTATCAGGAGACAGGGTTTGAGAGCAGACAGCCAGTCTGACCAAAGTTTATTAGGCGGAAATTTCCTCATCCTAATAAGCCTGGGAGCGCTACAGGAGACCGGGGCTTATTTCATCCCTTCGTCTTTGACCATAAAAGACAACCACCCCTGAAGCAGCCATTATAGAGGCCTCGCCTCAGGGATGTATTCTCTTTCTCAGGGATGTTCCTTGCTGAGAAAAAGAATTCAGCGATATTTCTTCTATTTGCTTTTGAAAGAAGAGAAACATGGCTCTGTTCTGCCCGACTCACAGCAGTCAGAGTTTAAGGTTATCTCCTTTGTTTCCTGAACATGGCTGTTATCCTGTTCTTTTTTCAAGGTGCCCAGATTTCATATTGTTCAAGCACACATGCTCTACAATTTGTGCAGTTAACACAATCATCACGGTCCTGAAGTGACATATATCCTCCTCAGCTTGTGAAGATGACAGGATTAAGAGATTAAAGACAGGCATAGGAAATCACAAGGGTATTAGAGAAGTGATAAGTGTCCATGAAATCTTCACAATTTATGTTCAGAGATTGCAGTAAAGACAGGCATAAGAAATTATAAAAGTATTAATTTGGGGAACTAATAAATGTCCATGAAATCTTCACAATTTAGTTCTTCTGCCATGGCTTCAGCCAGTCCCTCCGTTAGGGGTCCCTGACTTCCCACAACAAGTCCACTGAGAAGAGAAGAATTTGCCTATCAACCCACTATTCACAAGCACTGGGCAATAGAGAAGAAAAAAATTTCCATATTTATGACCAGACAAACTCATATGTCAATGAAATGAATGTCAATGAAACACATGATTTAGAATGAAACCTAGACAGTACAATAGAGGGAAAAGTTGAAGAGTTTTTAAGACAAAGAATAAGATTGAGATGGGCTGAAAAAAGGCAAATCAGAATTGCACACAGCCACATGAAAAGGGTTACAAAACCTTCATCAGAAAGAGCTGTGCCCATTTTTCTATTCCTCACTGAGAAGATGATATTCCTCGACCTGAAAGAAATAACTGTATTTCATATAGTTTTACTGATTTGGGAGATGAAAAATAACAGAAGGTTCTAAAGAACCTTCAGTTATTAGGGAAGGAAGGTCAGACAGCAACATCTAAGCAGTCTTGAAAGGATGAATTAGAATTTGCCAGGAGTCTAGGTTGGAAAATTTATCATAAATGATAGATTTACAACTCAACCATTGTAATATAATGTATCCTGAGCTTTCTACCTTTTAATTAAAATATTTATATTTGCAACACATAAGAAGACAAACCTGAAATAATAAAATGGTTTTATTAGATAAATATCTTTAAAAGTGACAAGCAGAAAAAAATAAGTCATTCACAATTCTCTCAATGGATCTGTATTACCACAAAAGGTCTTGCAAGTGTCCTTCCTCTTGAGAAATCAGAAATATGCTTTTAAATTAACAATGCTAACAAATAACAAAAAAAGTCACTTGTTTTAGGGAAGTCATCAGTTTTCAGACAAGGCAAGTTTGTTTTTCTATTTTTGCTCATTAAATAAAATCTGTAAAATACCATTGGTTTGCACTGAGCTCCTGCAATAGGCCCAACAGACAAAACCAAAATGGAGTCACTCAGGCCAATGTTGCATGGTACAAAGTTAAAACTAAATTGTTTATTGGACCTTCCTTCCAACAAATCAGGAGAGAGAATAGCCAAATTCCCAAAGAGGCTAGTTTTAGCTTGCATGATCAGGAAAGTCCCCCTCTGCTTTCTCCTTTAGTTTTGAAATGGCCAACCTGCTTTTTGTTCTCTGTTTCTGCTTTCCTTAGACCTTCTTTGTCAATAAAGCCAAACTCCTCTGTTCAGCTTCTCAGAACATTCACTCAATTTTATAGAATGAGGTGCTTCTCAATTCTAGAATTGTAAAAATAAACAGATTTTATTTATTATTATTTTATTTATTTTTATTTTTTTTTGAGATGGATTCTTGCTCTGTCACCCAGGCTGGAGTGCAGTGGCATGATCTTGGCTCACTGCAAGCTCCACCTCCCGGATTCTAGCCATTCTCCTGCCTCAGCCTCCCGAGTAGCTGGGACTACAGGCACCTGCCACCATGTCCAGCTAATTTTTTTTTTTTTTTTTTGTATTTTTAGTAGAGACAGGGTTTCACTGTGTTAGCCAGGATGGTCTCAATCTCCTGACCTTGTGATCCGCCCGCCTTGGCCTCCCAAAGTGCTGGGATTACAGGTGTGAGCCACCGTGCCCGGCCTAATTGAGATTTTAAAATTGAATTTGTTGTAATTTTATCTTTTGACACCCTACACAAAGCAATATCTCAAAATCTCATTCTCTTCTCCATGGCTGAAATTAGCCTCCCCACCCATAGTTCCTGGAAAAATTTAATATTTCCTTTAAGACTATCCAGACACTACTTCCTCTGTGACAGTTCTTTTCTGACCATTCCCAAAGCCTGCAATAGAGAGATTCATGCTACATGTTCACTTCTATCATCAATTGTTTATCATCTCATCCACTCAACTCTGAGCACCATGAAGCCAAGGAAGATGTTTTGCTCATCTCAGTCCTTCTATGACTTGGCATGATATGTGGTCAGAGTTGGTGCTCCAAAAGGATTTTCTTCAATGAATGAAATAAAACTGAGATAAAACTCATATATGCATATTTGTCATTTTTTTGAATTCAGAGACTTTGATACATTAAAACATACAAGGAGTGAAAGAATTTGTCTTTCTAGGGCATCTATTAGAGACAGGACAAGCATCATACGTGATAAATTTTCAACTTCACCCATCTACCCTGTTTACTTTGTGTATTTTGATAAAATATTTTTCAGAAGCATCCATGCATGTGTGTAAGTAAGTTTTACAGATTCCTATTAACTACATTCTAGGTTTTGAAATCAGTGTAGGAAGTAAAATCTGGACTATTCACTGTTATGAACTTATTGAAAATTTTTGAACCAAAGCAGAAATAACAAAAAATTACTGGGTATTTCCATTACTTCATCCATTCAAAATCATTTTGTCTTCATTACCTTACCTGTAAAATAAAAAGTAACATCAACAGTATGGATTATTGTGAGAATAATAGGAATTAAATGAGAAACATACAAAAGTCTAGACTCTAGCACATAGAAGGTACTTTGTAAATGGTGGCTATCAATACTATTGCAAAGTACATGTGAGGGATTTGGCCTAAATGAAAACATACTGCATCTCCCTTCCTCCTTGTGCCCATTCAGAAAAAATATTTCTCATACTTTTCTCTAAGCCTACTTATGTATTAAAGGTTTCATCATCTCTGGTAGAAATGGGATTTCAAATTACTATAGTAATGTCTATTATAATTCTTAGATGATGATCCTCTAGATACAAAGCCAAATAAATTGCCATCATCTAGAGAAAACACATAGTACAGTTTACATTACCCACTGTGTGATTCCGGTTTAGTTAGTTAACCTCTCTGGGCCTTAGTTTTCACACCTGTAAACTGGGGATAATAACAGCATCTATTTCATGAAGTTGTGATGATAAAAATAAGTGAAAACACACACACATATACACACACACACACACCCCTCCTAGAATATTGCCTGCATGTTGTAAGTTCTACATAGATGTTTACTTTTGTTATTATTCATTTTAATAAACACTGGACCTACTAAAACAGACAAGGACATACAACAAAACCTGATTAGCGATCCATCTATTCCTCATTACTCTCATTTGGGGAGCCAAAATGTCAATGGTAGTCAGACCCATTCCTGTCTATTGTAGCTTAGAACCACAGCTGGGCCCTAAGAATGTTATCTTGACTAAGAGACCGTATGCCCACATAAGTGAGTCAGGAATTATAGGCTTATACTGTTTTGTTTTCCTAAAAATGTTTCACTTCGCAATAACCAACTTTTTAACAGAGAAAAAAGGAGAGTATTTAAAGTATAAGAGCCACAGTTACAAATAAATTTCAAAAAGGACTTTCTCATTAAGAATAGAGGTGGAAGAGAAAATATTTACATGGAAACGTTTTTCTTACTTTGCCAGCAACTTTCTGAATTCCCATTACCATATCTCTGAGTTATTTTTGATTTCTACATCAAGTTCCTTTGTGTGTTACATCAGAGTTTGTTGCTATGGAGATGTCAGAGATGGCACAGATTCACCAGCATGAACCATTTTCTGAACAACTAAACATTGTTCCTTCCCATAAAAGAAACATATGCCTGTCTCACATGTCCTTTGTGTTTCCATTCTGAGAAATAAATATAGGTCTCACATTTTTCATTTAAATCGTTGACCATTAGGTGTGGTAGATTTCTTAATAAAATATTACTTACATTTGGAAAAGACAGATCTATTGATAAATAATTTACATTCTGTATAAATATTATTAACCACTATACTGAATAATGTTTTTACAACTCACAAAATTATTATCACCTATGCTATATTATTTGATCCACACAGCCTCCAATGACATAGGAAGATATGACCTTATTTTCTCATCTTATAAATGAGCATGTAGAGATCCAGAAAGAATATTCTGCTCAAGGGAAAAATGGAAATATTGGCATGTACATCTGAGTCTTTTGATCGTTCCTCTTCAACTTGCTCCATGTCTGCATATCTCAGAACACAATGTCATTTTCAAGTCTAGTAATTACAGTTTTCTGACACTATAATTTTCCTCCTCTTCTTCCTCATAACTAATAGTTACTGGGTGGCCACTGTATTTGGACATTGTCTCCAGTGCTATGTATCATAGTTATCACACGAAGGTAATTGAGGAGACAATAGCTGCTGTTAAAGGTAATGCATGGAATTCAAACACATTTGTAGTAAAGTTTATCAATTTGTCACTAGGTACTTCGAGGAAATTAGAAAAGCTTAGTTTAAAGCTACGAAGATTTGTCATACAAGCATAAATGATTAAACCACACTCTATGCTCTATTTATTTTATTCATTGCTTTATCTCCAACACCTAACAGAGTGTGTGACTTGTGATAAACATATGATAAATATTTGCTGAGTGCTAGGTTTGCCACAATTAGTAAATGTCTCTGACACACATATGTACACAAACACCCTATTGATGCAATTTTCCCATCTTATGTAATATGTGCATTTCTAGATCTTAAAAAAATTATCTTACATATTTGAAAGTGAAATTCTAATCATGAATATAGGACCTTGGGACAGCTTCTTTGGCAGGCTTTGACTAACCTGCCTCTTTGGAATATCAGTAGGGAAACATCACTGCTTGGGAGACTTTTAAAGAGGAAAATATTTGCTTCTTGCAGACTTTTATTTTTTCTTCTGTGGCTCCTTCTTCCTTTCTGTACCTCTGGTCTCTGCTCCAGTCATTTCTCCGTTGTATAAAGTGCCTTCATTCTCCTTATCCTCTCCCTTCCTAATGACAAGCTCCCTCTCCCCAACTAAGTTTCCAAGAGAGGCGCCCATTCAATATTCCATGTACTTGTCTTATTTTTCTTTGTTCTCTTTTTCCCCCACCCCCTACTGACATTTCCCTGATCTGTGTTCCATTTCCATAGGAAACTTTGAGCTGCCTAGAAGTAAAACAAGAACTGACATTTTAAACATTAACAATGATTGTATGGGTTCCCCTTCAAAATACTGTTTGAAAATCATAACTTACTTGATTTGTTCATGTGTCTATTGTCTGTACCCTCCACTAATATAGTAAAGTTCACATGGGTAAGAGCCATGCCTGTCTTGGTCACTACTTTATCCTTCATCCACAGCAGAGCACCTGGCACAAAATAAGATTTTAATAAATATGTGTTGAATTAATCCCCAAAAGAGAACTAATTGTGAAATTCTCAAACCCAGAAAAGATGTGGTGAGGAAGAATATTGATGCTTGAGGGGTACACGTGACACATTTCTTACTGCACCATTGGTGAAATAAATATTTGTTAACCAAACTATGTCCTGGATGCTATAGTAAATTTACAATTGAAGTGTAAGTTTCTGGGGGTTTATTCTAAAATAAACAATAGACTTTATATATCAAAAAACATATAGGAAGTAATGTGTTTATATAATTGATTATATTATATTATGGGTGTTATGGGTTTAATTTTGTCTTTCTAAAATGATATGTGGGAGACCTAATCCCCATTACCTTATAATGTGAGCTTATTTGGAGATAGGGTCTTCACAGAGGTAATCAAGTTAAAGTGAAGTCATTAGTGTAGGCCCTAATCCAATATTATTGATGTTCTTATAAAGAGGGGAAAGTTTGGACACAGGAACAAACACTCATCAAGGGAAGACAGTGTGAAGCAAGACAAGGAGAAGATGGACACATAAAAGCCAAGGAATGCCTGCGGCTACTGAAAGTTAGAAAAGAGGCTTGGAACAGAAGCTTCCCTCACGGCCCTCAGAACCAACCTTGCCAACACCTTGATTTTTTACTTTTAGCCTCCAGACAGTAAATTTCTACTGTCTAAGCTACCTAGTTTTTTAGTATTTCATTATGGTAGCCCTAGAACACTGATATAGGAAGATAATCAATACTGTGAATTAGGAATTCAGAGAGAAGAGTTATTGCTTTTAACTTTGTGTAGTGATTAGAAAATCACTAATTGAATACCTGGATTTGATCTGAATCTTCAGGATTGGTTTTTGCCCGGACAGAAATGGAACTTCAGCAAGAAGACATCTTAGATAAACAGTGTGAATAATGGACTTCAGCGGTTAAGGTGGCTCATGTGTCTAAAGACTGTCAGTCCCTTCGTGTGGACATAACTGGTGCCTGCTGCTCTGTGGCTATTTGGAAACTGCAGAGACCCCACTGAGAGAGGGACTTGTTGGAAATGGGCACTGTTGGATGATCGATGTTCTTCTCACAGCTCTAGAGCTGACCAGCTCTGTGACCTTGACTTCTTCCAGCATCAAAGTAATGAAGGAATTGGATGGTTTGCCTTTAGAATGATAAGTTTCTAGTGATCTGAGAGTCTATGACCTCTCTGTATCACTGATCTGGGGCGTAAAAAAGAAAGAGAACAGTAGGATAAATGAGGCTTCATTGTGGCAGTCAGGGAGCAGCTGCTCCCCAAACCCTTGGTTTATTGAAAAGCTCCTAGAAAGATCTACTATCAATAAAATCAGAAGTTTAAAAAATGGGATCAGATATTAACTTAGTTTCAAGGAGAGAACCTAAAAGAGGTCAACATTGCCCTGGGCCTAGTTAGGTAATAAAAGAGGTGAGTAGAGATTTAAATCTACAACAAAAATAGTTAGAGAAGGAGCATTTAAGATAGAAAAGCATAAAAAATGTGAAAGATGAAGGGGAAAAAAATGAAGTTTTGATAGAGAACAAAATTGCAAAACTAATGAATATCTTGCAATGCAATTTTTTTTGAACAGCTCTACTGAATGTTGACAACATGCATTTTTAAAAATCCAAACTAAAATCAATTTGGTATCAATTTTGATATTTGACTTTTACCTTTCCTTATTTTTTTCCCATGTGCTCCATATATTTTCCTTTTTGATCAGGAAAGTGATTGTGTTAATAGCCATTGCAGGGTGACCATAGGCTACATAAGAAGATGAAGAAGAACCTAATGTGGGAGAGATGACATAAGACCCCCTTTTTGGGCATCCTCTTCTCCTAAATAGCTGTCTGAGCCCATGGATTCACACTCTGCTTGGTTAATATGATCACATTCTATTTGTCTACTGGCTTGCAGGTTTTAATTTTTTTCATAATTATTTCTCATTAGGTCCTTTTGAAAATCTGTGAGATGAACACAATAGGAATCGTTATCTTTCTTTTACAAATGAATAAACTAAGAATCTCAAATAATGTGTTCCAATTGCCATTAAGTATTAGAGTCAAGTAAAAAATCATTTCCTACATTCTCCTGGGGAAATGGAGGTAAGCAGAGTGATGAGAGTTGTATTATATCGTTTTGCTGGTGGAGAGTGTTGCCTCAGTGTTGAGGGTCTTGCTTTGGATTAGGCTTTGGCTTAAGGTAATGTTGCATCTGGGTTGATCTTCTATGCAGACCACTAAAATCTTCTCCATATCAGCAATAAGGCTATTTCGCTTTCTTATCATTTGCTTATTCTCTAGAGTAGCCCTTTGAATTTCCTACAAAACTTTTTTTTTTTTTTTTCTTCCTCGAGACAGAGTCTCACTCTGTCGCCCAGGCTGGAGTGCAGTGGCGCATGGTCTCTGCTCACTGCAAGCTCCGCCTCCCGGGTTTACACCATTCTCCTGCCTCAGCCTCCCAAGTAGCTGGGACTACAGGTGCACGCCACCAGGCCCAGCTAATTTTTTGTATTTTTTTTAGTAGAGACGGGGTTTCATTATGTTAGCCAGGATGGTCTCGATCTGCTGACCTCGTGATCTGCCTGCCTTGGCCTCCCAAAGAGCTGGGATTACAGGAGTGAGCCACCGTGCCCAGCCAAAACATTTTCTTTGAATTCACAACTTGGCTAACTATGGGGCAAGAGGCCTAGCTTTTGGCCAGCCTTGGTTTTTGACATGCCTTCTTCACAAACTTAGTCATGTCTAGCTTTTAATTTAAAGTGAGAAACATGCAACTCCTTTCTTCACCTGAACAGCTTGGAAGCCATTGTAGGCTTACTAATTGGCCTAGTATCAGTATTGTTGTGTCTCAGGAAAAAGGAAGGCCATAGGAGAGAGAAAGAGATGAGAGAATGGACAGTTAGTGGAGCAGTCAGAGCAAATACAACATTTATCAATTAAGTTTGCCATCTTATATGGGTGGGGTTTGTGGCACCCCAACACAATTACAGTAGTAACATCTATGATCACTAATCCCAGGTGACCACAACAGATATAATAATAATGAAAGAGTTTGAAATTGCAAGAAGTACCAAAATGTTACACAGAAACATAAAGTGAATACCTGCTATTGGAAAAAATGGTACCAATAGACTTGCTCAATTAGGGTTTTCAACTTGTTAAAAAAACAGTATCTGTGAAGCACAATAAAGCAGAGTGCATAAAACGAGGTATGCCAGTATCAGAATAAGTAAATGTTGAAAATAATATTGTAGACGAATATTTAATAGCTTGGGAAAATGTTCTATATATTCTTTTAAGTGAAAAAAGAAAATTATATAACAATTTTTTTCATTAAAAAATGGGAGAATATACTCCAAAAACATTAATGATGATAATCCCTGAATTATAGATTATAATTTTAATTTTCTTATTTATGCCTTTTTATACCTTCTCTTTTTATGGTGCAATTGTTTTATATTTTAAATCAGGAGAATATTTTATCACAGAAAACTAGGGTAAAATTAGGAAGAGAAACCTCAAGGCTAATAATCACTTTGGGCTTTCTGGCAAAACAAGATAGAAGGCTGAAACACTGCTCCTGTTCATCTGTTTGTGTTATTTTATGTAATAATTAGAAAATGCCAAGGGAAAACATTTAAATATCTCAAAACAAAAGCAATCAGAATTTTAAACACTGAGATAGAAATGCCCAATTAACTTTAAAAAAGCAAAAAGCAAAAAAAGCTTCCCTGTTAAATTTCATGTTGTGATTAGAACAAATGTGACATTTATTGTGTGCTTGAACTTTAAAAGACATAATGCAGTAGCTCAAGCTACAAAAATAGTATTAATTCAAACTAATTTGCATAAGTACATTTGGTAAACATCAGCTGAAAGACATTAAGAAGAAAAAGCACAAACATTGTGTTAGGTTGAATGGCAATGTTTCTGGTTCTAAGGAGGCACTTCCACGTTCTACTACAAATATCCATATTAATGTAATTCACAACATATTTACTAACTTCCTTCCATGTGCAAGGCATTGTGCTAGTCCCCATGGGAAATGGGAAGCTGCATATTCTCTGCCCTGAAGACATTTATGATCTTTTAAGGAAAATGAACACAACTAATCATATGCAAGGTTGTTTGGGAGATTATAAGAGAGAAGAGTAAACAGTGTTTTATAGGAGTTAAGAGGAGAACAGACGTTGCCTACTAATAACCCAAAATAGGAAATGAACTTCTCAAAAGCAATGTTGCCTGATGATTTCAAATTGGAAATTATGGAAAGGAAGATAATGTATCCTTTCCTTACTCCTTATATGAAAATTAATTCAAGATGTATTAGAGACTTAAATGTTAGCGCTAAAACCATAAAAACCCTAGAAGAAAACCTAGGTAATACCATTCAGGACATAGGCATGGGCAAGAACTTCATGTCTAAAACACCAAAAGCAAAGGCAACAAAAGCCAAAATTGGCAAATGGGATCTAATTAAACTAAAGAGCTTCTGCACAGCAAAAGAAACTACCATCAGAGTGAACAGGCAACCTACAGAATGGGAGAAAATTTTTGCAATCTACTCATCTGACAAAGGGCTAATATCCAGAACCTATAAAGAACTCAATCAAATTTACAAGAAAAAAAACAACCCCATCCAAAAGTGGGCAAAGGATATGAATAGACAATTCTCAAAAGAAGACATTCATACAGCCAACAGACACATGAAAAAATGCTCATCATCATTCGCCATCAGAGAAATGCAAATCAAAACCACAATGAGATACCATCTCACACCAGTTAGAATGGCAATCATTAAAAAATCAGGAAACAACAGGTGCTGGAGAGGATGTGGAGAAATAGGAACACTTTTACACTGTTGGTGGGACTGTAAACTAGTTCAACCATTGTGGAAAACAGTGTGGCGATTCCTCAAGGATCTAGAACTAGAAATACCATATGACCTAGCCACCCCATTACTGGGGATATACCCAAAGGATTGTAAGTCATGCTGCTATAAAGACACATGCACACGTATGTTTATTGCAGCCCTATTCACAATAGCAAAGACTTGGAATCAACCCAAATGTCCATCAGTGACAGACTGGATTAAGAAAATGTGGCACATATACACCATGGAATACTATGCAGTCATAAAAAAGGATGAGTTCGTGTCCTTTGTAGGGACATGGATGCAGCTGGAAACCATCATTCTCAGCAAACTATCGCAAGAACAGAAAACCAAACACCGCATGTTCTCACTCATAGGTGGGAATTGAACAATGAGATCACTTGGACACAGGAAGGGGATCATCACACACGGGGTCCTATTGTGGGGAGGGGTGGGGGAGGGATAGCATTAGGAGATATACCTAATGTAAATGATGAGTTAATGTGTGCAGCACACCAACATGACACATGCATACATATGTAACAAACCTGCACGTTGTACACATGTACCCTAGAACTTAAAGTATAATAAAAAAAAAAAAGAAAGAAAGAAAGAAAAGAAAGAAAGATGATTTAATGTAATCCCAGCACTTTGGGAGGCCAAGGCGGGTAGATCACCTAAGGTCAGAAGTTTGAGACCAGCCTAGCCAACATGGTGAAACCCCATCTCTACTAAAAATACGAAAATTAGCCAAGTGTGTTGGCACACGCCTGTAATCCCAGCTACTCAGGAGATTGAGGCAGGAGAATTGCTTGAACCCGGGAGACAGAGGTTGCAGTGAGCTGAGATTGTGCCACTGCACTCCAGTCTGGGTGACAGAACGAGACTCTGTCTCAAAAAAAAAAAAAAAAAAAAAAAAGTAAATTTTCCAAATATGTTTGGAAATGGGAACAGAAACAAAATGACATTCAATTTGTAAACATTTTTAAAAAGGCAGGTAGTCATCCGAAAATACTCAAAAGCAGAAGTATCCAGTGGGCAAAAGCCTGGAAAGCAGCATTGCCCAAAACCTATGAGCTAATCTATATACTAACTACCCTGATAGGATAATTATACAACATAGACATGTATTGAAATATCAAATTGTAGCCCATAAATATGTACAATTACAATGTATCATTTTTTTTTAAAAAAAGTTTGGGCTAATGGGTCATAGTTAGTTGCAAGTCAGTGTTATAGCCCAAAGCCCTAACATTAGGGTATTCAGTAAGTAAAGAGGATGAAGAGGCAGCTTAACTGTCATGTATTACTTAGGGAGAAAAAGTTAAATTGACACTTGAAATGTAAACATCCTCATGGTCATGTCATGTTTTCCAGTTCAAAATCATCTGTGAATAATTCACTCAAAACAGTATAATCTAAACCTTAAAAATTAGCATATCTTTTGTGTCTTCTAAAAGTAAATTAATCATAAAACAGCATTTCAATAAAATATTCTTCACACTTAAACTGATAAGCAGGCTCATTCTCTCATTGCACAAGAGAGAGATTTATAAACCAAACTTCGGGTAGTGTCCAAGACAGAGGAAGTCAAATATACCTAAAATTCCTCCACATGTCACCATTACCCTCTGACCACAAGGACTGGAACTCTGAACCACAAGATACATTCCATAGCATTAGCCTAACCCTACCTAAAGCAGAATTTAGCAGCTCTTGGAAGCCTTATGTCTATTATCTAAGGTCAACTCAGGCTGGTTTATTAAAAGCTTCTCTTTGTTTTAGAAGAGTCCTGAAGTACCATCCTTCTGTTTTTGCTTTTGTTTCTTTTGTATTCTTGTTCTAGTTGCTCATCTCTTAAGCTCTGATTCAGTCTGGGGCACCTGAACGTCAGATCTCCGAACTATGGTTTCCATAAAGAGTCTTTCCTTGTTACAAAATGACTCGTCTAAAGCACTACTTATGTTAGAGTCCTTAACACAAGCTTTTACTACTTAGCAGACAACTAACGGTCAGCATGGATGAGAATTAAGTCATTCGACAACAACTTTATAATAAGGTAAAAACTTACTAACAGTTTAATTTCTATTGTCAGAAAGTAAGATTTAATTTTTAAAAACAAAAATAAGAAAAAGGTGCCACAGGTTTCTTCAGCAGACATACAACTTGAATTAAAATTAGGAGTCTTTACTAGATTACAGAATATGTATAGTCACAACAGATGCCAATTTATTCCCAGGTGTCAGATACTAAGGTACCACTTAGTTGAAAAGAAGACTTTTATTTGGGGTGTCAAGTTTCTGAGATAATCAGTTCGTTGAAATGATAGCATAAAACTGACTAGACAAACCAAGAGTATTCTAGAAATAAGCAAAGATAGTGAAGTAGTGTCCCAGTGACCTCAGGAGGCCAGCATCTTGCCTGCTTCAAGACAGATTATCGGGACATTGCTGTCTCTTTGTTTCCAAAGCTCAGTCTCTTTTTCTAGAACTCTCATCTAAGTTTTCCTTTTCTGTATACCTCGAACATGTGTTTTCTCCTTCTCAATGTTGTATTACACTTGCTGCATTTTGATACTTCCAGCTTTTAATATCGTGTCCTTATAAATTTCCATCATTGTTACTTTGAGTTTATTTTTTTAATTAGTCATGAGTTTAAACATGTTTCTGCATATCATTTGTTAATAATCTTATTTCCTATAAAATGAGAACCCTCAAGGCATTACCTCTTCTGATAATAGAAATAAATCTGCAGGCAGACTCTACTGGTTATTTTAATAACTGATTAGATTAAGAAAAGCCATCGACTCAATTTCAGGTCTTTATCTCAGACTGTGATTAACTCTTAGGTAACATCTGGCCAGACTATCATTGTCATGACCACAGGTTTTTATTGTGTCACTGGTATTATGTCCAAGATCATACTGTTTCTGTGTCTGACTTTTGAGGATTTTAAGCCTGTGAACAATTAGAAAATATGTCTTTGCTTTCAAACATATCAAACCAAAGAGGTATACATTCACCCATAACATAGTATTAAGAAACTGTACAAGGATAAGTCAGACGAGATTGTATTTACTGACGAACTGACCAGTGTATGTCCCCTGGGTCATCTACTCTATTGTTCATTGTAAGATCATGTGGATTGTATATGTCAGTCTTCAACATGAATTTGTTAATGTTTTCCAGCTATCTAAATGTCAAGAGATAGGAACAAGAGTAATTGCATATAAATGCAAGGTATTTTTTGACACCAAATCCTAGAATCTGCAAACAGAAGAAGTGGTGGAAGCACAGAAAAATTCCCAGGAGTTTTACTAATGTTAGTTTTAAGATAAATACCACAGAAATGCTTTTTCTCTTCAATCAACTTCTTTTCCTCTGAGGAGGCACAGATCTTTACTTAGATAATCTTTATTTGCCAGATGCTCTATCCTTTTTGCAAATGCTACCATGTTAAAATATAATTCCAAGAAGATAATATTGGGGAAACTTCTACAATCATTTAATAGTCAATGCTTTCTTATAACCACTATGAAATTCACCATCTGTAAATGTTAGAGGAAAGTATAGAAATAAAGTTAGAGAACACCAGTAGAAGCTACTGGAAAGCTTGGTAATTGTGAGATTAGTTATAACAGGAGAAAGTAATAATACCAAAACAAAGCCAAAAGGTCTTATGCCGTATATACACCAAATGTAATGTCACAGTTAGCCAGAGACTCTCATTCAACCTGATTTGCCAACTCCATGCAAATTCAGGGGAGGGAAAGGATGAATTGAAGGGGAAGTTTGAAATATGTACATAATTCATACATATTTCATATTGTAATATACATATATACAGAAATACGTACTAATATTTTAACAGAGGTGTGGTCCTGACCTCTTTTAGGTAATTTGAATGATTGGAGGTGATACAATGTTGTTATGAAGCAGAATCAGAGGCAATGATTCTAACCTCTGTACACATAATGTCTATTTGGTGGTAGTAACCTTGGTCTATCATGGTTTAGGGGGGTGTGTGTGTGTGTGTGTGTGTGTGTGTGTGTGTGTGTGTGTGTTTTGAGATGGACTCTCACTCTGTCGCCCAGGCTGGAGTGCAGTGGCGCGATCTTGGTTCATTGCAACCTCCGCTACCGGGATACAAGCGATTCTCCCGCCTCAGCCTCCCAAGTGGCTGGAACTACAGGCATGTGCCACCACACCCAGCTAATTTTTTGTATTTTTAGTAGAGAGGGTTTTACCGTGTTCGTCAGGATGGTCTCGGTGTCCTGACCTCATGATCCACCCGCCTCAGCCTCCCAAAGTGCTAGGATTACAGGGCATGAGCCTCTGTGCCCGGCCAGAAATGTCTATGTGTTTTAAACTACCATTGAAGAGATAGCTTGTTGTACTCACAGTTCTCAAGACCTCACATGATGCCTCTATGCCACACCATGTGGGGGCGACACACAGAGAAGCACCAGAATCAGTCAGGAGGCAGGAGCATGGAGCAGGGAATATGTGGGACAATCTTTATTATGTTTTTCATGGAGAAGGAATGGGGGAGGCAAGATCAGCACGTGTAAGGCTGGCCAATTTGAATAATTTCAGTGGGTTCTGGGACCTAGGAGTTTTCTCTAGTTGCCTAGTAGCAGGCCCTGGGGTGATTAGAGTAGGTGGATGGTGGTCCAGGAGTATGAGAGCCTGATAAGGAAGACTGTTAAAGTTGTAGGATCTGGATTGCTTCCTTTTTACATTTGAAAAGTGTGTTGATGGGTGAGCTGTTTACCATCTTTAGGAACTGGCTAACTCTGGGAGGAGCAGGGCCCCCAGGGTTAGCAAAGTCACAGATGTAAAGGCATCAGGATACAAAAAATAAAAGACATGGTTAATGCACTACATTGTCTAGTAGACACCCTAGGTGTAATGAGGCATTGGTTGTTAGCATAGCTGTCAGTAATTATCTATGTAATTTTAACAAGTCACTTCTCTAGCCTTTAATTCCTCCACTGGTAAAATAAACATTATTTTATTATATCAATCTTTATTTTAAGTAATTACTTAGGGTACTTTGAGTTATGATCATGTGACAAAAGGAGATTCCTTATTATATTTGACAAGATAACAGGACAATAATTTGGATTATAAATTCTCAGTAAATTTTGTCTGATGTAAGAAAATTGAGTTTGAGTACACCTGGTTTTTTAGTCAAAGCAGTCAAGTTGTTACTGTAACTACAGACTAAAAAATTGCAATTTAAAACTAGAATTTCTGCCATAAAGAACACCTGTATCTTATCTTCTTATTCAGCTTTTATACAGCAACAAGGACATGGAGAACTTACCATAAAATTGGAAACAAATAAATTTATGCATAACTACCAGTAGCCAGCTAGTCACTAAAATGTCTTTAAGCAAAACACAAATGTGGATTGGAAATTGTAATACAGAATTCAAGAATGTTGTTTCTAACCATATGGAGAAGCTATTATGAAGCCTACATACTTCTGATATTTCTAATATTTTGGTAAAATCTTTCACTCTCCTCTTTATTCTTAAATAGAAAACCTTCTGACTAGACTTTATTCATCATCTTTATGTTTTGGTTGTATACAAGTACATTTTTTAACTGAAAAGTTTCCTCTGTGTGTGTTTCTGTATGTATATTTTCAGGCGGAAAATCAGGTCACAAAATAGTTAGTATACCATAATCATATATTTGTTAAAACAAAGAAATATATTTAAAAGTCTGAAAAAATAGTCAAATATTAACAAAGATTATCTTTTTTAATTTTTAATGTATTATATTTGTATATATACATGTGAAATTTTGTTACATGCATAGAATGTATAATGATCAAGTCAGCGTATTTAGGGTATTTATTACCCAAGTATTTATTATTTCTATGTGTTGGGTACATTTCAGGTCCCCTCTTCTAGTTATTTTTAAAGATACAATGCATTGTTAAACTCTAGTCACCTGACTTTGTTATCAACCATTAGAACTTATTCCTTCTATCTAACTGTATGTTTGTACCCGTTAACAAACCCCTTTTCATTCCTATCCCCACCCATTTGCCCTTGCTGATCTCTGATCTCTATCATCCCAATTTCTGTGTTCATGTGGTCAACTTTTTTCACTCTCACATATGAGTGGGAGCATGAGATATTTGTATTTCTGTACTGGACTAATTTCACTTAATATAATGTTCTCCAGAATCATCCATGTTGTCACAAATGACAGAATTTCCTTCTTTTTATGGCCAAATAGTATTTCATTATGTATGCATACCACATTTTCTTTATCCATTTATTCATTGATGAATACTTAGGTTTATTCTATATCTTGGCTATTGTGAATAAGGCTGCAATAAACATGCTAGTGCAAGTATCCCTTTGATATACTGATATATTTTCCTTTGGATAAATACCCAGTAGCAGGACTGCTGGATCATATTGTGGTTCTATTTTGTTTTATTTTTGAGAAATCTCCATATTGTTCTCCATAGTGCCTGTACTAATTTACCTTCCCACCAACAGTGTATAAGTTTCCTTTTTTCTACATCTTTGCCAATGTCTCTTCTTTTTTGTCCTTTTTGATTATGGCCATTCTAACTGTGGTGAGATGATATCTCATTATGATTTTTATTTGAATTTCCCTAATTATTTATGATGTTGAGCATTTTTTCATATACATGTTGGCTATCTGTATGTCTTCTTTAGAGAAATGTCTATTCCTGTCCTTTCTCATCTTTTAAAGGGATTATTTGTTATTTTACTGTTGAGTTGTTTGAGTTCCTTGTATATTCTGGATATTATCGCCCTCTCAGATGAGTAGTTTGCAAATATTTTATCCCTTTCAAGAGGTTATTACTTCACTCTTGATTGTTTCTTTGTCTGTCCAGAAGCTTTTTAACTTAACATAGTCCACTTGTCTATGTTGTCTTCATTGCCTGTACTTTTGAGGTCTTGGCCATAAACTCTTTTCCTCAACCAATATCCTGAAGAATTTTCCCCAGTTTTCTTCTAGTAGTTTTATAGTTTGGGATATTATGTTTAGTTTTTTAATCCATTTCAATGTGACTTTTGCATATAGTGAGAGATAGGGATCTAGTTTCCTTCTTCTGCATATGGTTATCCTGTTTTTCCAGCACCATTTATTAAACAGAGTATCCTTTCTCTAGTGTACGTTCTTGGTGACTCTGTCAAATATCAGTTGGTTCTAAATATGTGAATTTATCTCTGGGTTCTCTATTCTGTTTCATTGGTTTATGTGTCAATTTTTATACCAATACCATGCTGTTTTGGTTACTATGGCTTTGTGATATATTTTGAAGTCAGGTAGTGTGATTCTTTCAGCTTTGTTCTTTTTGCTCATTATTGCTTTGGCTATTCGAGCTCTTTTTTTGTTCCATACAAATATTAGGATTGCTTTATCTATTTCTGTGAAAAATGGCATTGGTGTTTTGATAGGGATTGTTTTGAATCTGTAGATTGCTTTGGGAAATAGGGTTATTTTAATGGTATTAATTATTCTGATCCATGAGCATGGAATCTCTTTCCATTTGCTTGTGTTCTCTTTAATTTCTTTCATCAATGTTTTATAGTTTTCCTCATAGAGATCTTTCAATTCCTTGGTTAAATTTATTTATAGATCTTTTAGATATTATAAATGAGATTACCTTCTTGATTTCTTTTTCAGTTATTTCATTATTGGTGTATATAAATGCTACTGATTTGTGTGTGTGTGTGTGTGACAGAATCTTGCTCTGTTGCCCAGGCTGGAGTACAGTGGCGTGATCTTGGCTTACTGCAACCTCCGCCTCCCAGGTTCAAGCCATTCTCCTACCTCAGCTTCCTGAGTAGCTGGGATTACAGGCATGTGCCACCACGCCTGGCTACTTTTTGTATTTTTAATAGAGACAGGGTTTCACCATGTTGGCCAGGCTGGTCTTGAACTCCTGACCTCAAAGGATCTGCATGGCTCGGCCTCCCAAGGTGCTGGGATCACAGTGCTACTAATTTTTATATGTTGATTTTGTATCTTGCAACCTTACCGAATTCATCAAATTTAAGTGTTTTTTTTTTTGGTAGAGTCTGTTGGATTTTCTAAATATAAGACCATGTCACCTGCAAAGAGGGACAATTTGAATTCCTCTTTTCCAATTTGGATACCTTTTATATCTTTCTCTTACCTGATTGCTCTGGCTAGGACTTCCTGTACTATGTTAGATGGGAGTGGTGAAAGTAGATATTCTTATCGTGTTCCAATTCTTAGAGAAAGGGCTTTAAAATTTCCCCATTCAGTATGAGATCAGTTGTGGGTTTGTCATATATGGCCTTTATAATTTTGAGGTATGTTTCTTCTATGCCTAATATGTTGGGAGTTTTTGTCTAGAGGAGATGTTGAATTTTATCAAATGCTTTTCTGTGTCTATTGAGATGATCATATGGTTTTTGTCCTTCACCTGTTAATGTGATGTATTATGTTTATGGATTTGCATATGTTGAATCATCCTTAAATCCTTGACATGCATCCCACTTGATCTTTTTGTGTGCTGTTGGATTTGGTTTGCTAGTATTCTTCTAGAGGATTTTTGCATCTATGTTCATCAGGGATATGAGCTTGTAGTTTTTTTTTCTGTAGTTTATGTCCTTGTCTGGTTTTGGTAACAGGGTAATGCTGGCATCATAGAATGAGTCAAGGAAAATTCCCCCTTTCTCAATATTTTGAAATAATTTGAAGAGAATCGGTAGTTCTTCATACATTTATGTTTGGTAGAATTTGGTACCTTTGGTACATTTGGTAGAATTTGGCAGTAAATGCATCCAGTCCTGGGCTTTTCACTGTTGGGAAACTTTCTATTACTGATTCAGTCTTACTACTTATTATCAGTCCATTCAGGTTTTCTATTTCTTCCTGACTCATTCTTGTTAGATTTTATGTGTCCAGGAATTTATCTGTATCCTCTAGGTTTCCCAGTTTGTTAGTATATGGTTGTTCATAATAATATTTGATAATCTTTTGTATCTGTAGTTTCAGTTGTAATGCATTCTTCTTCATTTCTAATTTTGTGTATTTGGGACTTCTTTCTTGGGTAGTCTAGCTCGTGCTTATGAATTTTATCTCTTTGAAGAACCAACATTTTCTTTTGTCAATTCATTGTATTGTCTTTATAATATATTCTCTATTTCATTTATTTCTGCTCTAACCTTTATCATTTCTTTCTCTCTGCTAATTTTGGGTTTGGTTTATTCTTGCTTTTCTAGTTCCTTCAGGTGCATCGTTAGATTGTTTATTTGAAAGATAATGTCTTCCAGCGATGAGATTGTGGTGACTTTCATTTTCTTCTTTATATGTTTTTGTATCTTCTGGATTGTTTGCAATTAGTGTACATTCCTTATATAATGGGAAAAATTAAAGCTATGTCTATTTTTCAAAATAGTCTCACATCTTTAGAAAATTATTTGAAGACATTTATATTTTATATATATATAAGCAATTGGGAATGTAAAAAATGCCAAGATTTTAATATCTGATGATATCGAAGGATTGTTTCCACAGTTTTTAGATCTTGTTTTAACATCTAAATGTTAAATGTAAACATTTAAATGTAATGATATTGTGGTTATATAAATGAGAGAGTCCTTTCATTATAGGAATACATATGAAATGATAGTGAATGAAATCAAATGACACCTGGAGTTTGCTTCCAATACAGAAGGAGAGTAAATATGAAACAGAATTGGCCATAAACTGATGATTATTGAATCAAAGTGATGGGAACATGGGAATTTGTCATGCTGTTTTGTTTGAAGTTCTCTGTATTAAAAAGTTAAACATAAACATGTCACCATTTTGCATATTTTGATGGCAAGTTAATTTAACAAGCACTGAATTCTTCTTTTTTTATGTTTATGTTTATTTAATTAATTTATTTATTTTGAGACAGAGTCTTGTTCTGTTGCCCATTTTGGAATGCAATGGCACCATCACAGCTCACTGTAGCCTCAGCTTCCCGGGTAGCTGGGATTACAGGCACATGAAACCATACCCATATTAAATGTTTTGAAATGTTTTTATTAGTCTGGTCAGTATATAATCTACGCAATTTTTATTATAGCATTTACCTTTCACTTTGTAGGTAATGATCTTATTCCAGGATGGGAAATTATAGGTGGAGACCTCAAGTTTGATTATGAACACAGAAGTCGATTATCTCTCCTTCTATCTAGTAAAATTATGCTGTAGTTGACATATCTAAAAGAAAATACATGACCTTTTACCTTAGAACTTGTAGAAATACTGACTAAATAATACTCAGCACCATGGTCTGTGCATCATTATTCCTGCTTTGTAGTCTTAGCTTCACCTATCAAATTACATTCTTTTATGGGAATTCAGATGAATTGGTTTTGGAACATTGCTAATAACACTCACTTAAAGGAGAATGATGGGAATGGGTATTTAAAAATATACTTTAGCCTTGACATAAAGCTTTAAATAATTTAAAAGTATAATTAATTAGTAATATGCTAAGCATATTTGGTAATTGTTTGTGATATCTGCTATTGACATGCTTCACACTTGGAAGTTTGCTGTGTTGTAGGCATTGAGAAAACTTTGATAAGTATTTCTGTTAAAAAATATATTAATTCTTTAATGTGGCTCCTTGCAAAGGTTTCCAATATAAATTTGTTTCTTCCATCTTTTCTGTCATGGTAATAAGTGAGAACAACAAAGTCTGACCTCTACGTGTCTTCCATAAATAACAAAGAGGAATGAACACAAAGACATTAAACTAAGAGGGACTGACTGCCATGTCAATTACAGTTGGCCCTTGAACAATGTGGGGGTTAGGAGCACTGTTCCTGTGCAGTCAAAATCCTGGTTTAACTTTTCCTTTCCCAGCACTTAACTACTGGTAGCATACTATTGATCAGAAGCCTTACTAATAACATAAGCAGCCGATTAACACATATTTTGTATGTTTTATGTATTATATACTGGATACCTACTATGAAGTAAGTTAGAGAAAAGAAAATGTTATTAAGAAAATCATAAGGAAGAGAAAATATATTTACTATTCACTAAGAGAAAGTGGGTCATCACAAAGGTTTTCATCCACATTGTCTTTATGTTGAATAGGCTGAGCAGGATGAGGTAAAGGAGAGGTTGGTCTTGTTTCAGAGGTGACAGAGGGGGAAGAAAATCCACCTGTAAGTGGACACTTGCAGTTCAAACTCATGCTGTTTAAGAGTCAATTGTCAATTGCACTTATAAACAATCTCATTCCACTCTTTTATTAAGTACTAGCTTAAAAAATCACTTGACTTTGAAGCTAGGATGAACATCTAAAATATTATGCTTATAGAGTTATTATTTCACTTTTCTTCTTTGATATTAGATGATATAAGCTGCTGGGCCATAGGAGCTTCCTCATTGCTTTGAGCAGGGAGTTGTAGATGGTCTACTTAAAAGAGAAACTTGGAATGACTTGTGTATACCAGAGTTCTGCCATCCAAATCCTATTCTTTGAATCTGAAGCTACTCTTGACTGAATATCACAGAAGCAAACTTTAAGGTGCTTTGGAATTAGTGGTTATACATTTGTGCCACTCTAGGCACATGCTTGCTCTTCGGCTCCCTTATTTGATAACCTTGGGTTTGTAGAAGTCCTGGCTAGAGACACTGCTACAGTCTATGGCTGCAAAGCAGTTACTCCTCATATAAAACTATCTTGTAAAAGAGTTTTCTTGGGACCATGGGTTTATTACTATGGTACTGTAATCAAACAAATAAATCTTTTAACTATAACCATTAAACTCAGTCAATGATTCTGAGTAGCTGAGGCCCATGAACTGAGAACTTGTAAGTAGCTGATAAGCTATTTTAATTCTTTTTAATAGTGAAAATCTCTCATTTTAGTACACTTCCTGTGATCTTTAACTATGCGGCTGCTTTGCTGAACTTTGACCAAAAACAATTTTTTCTTTACCGTCTCCATCATAGTGGCTTGTTTCATTGCCTTAAATATTATTTATGTACCACAATTTTAATAATTAGTGACTGAAGATCCTAAGGGGGAAAATAACTACATAATGATCTATGTATCTGTAAGAAAAGGTGACCATTTTACATTTGATTGGTTTTGTAATGTTAAATATTTCCATAGTTGTTTCTTTGAATCGGGATCAAACAAGATTAAAGTTTCCCTTCTATATCTCTGTTTTTCCCCTTACAACTTAGTTGTTAAAGAAACTAGGGTTTTTCTTTGTACTGTAGTTTGAACTTTGTAATTGTATCTCCTGGCGTCATTTAACATGTTCCCCTGGAATCCATACTTATTATATTGATAGTTGATCTAAAAGCTTGAGCAGAATCAGGATTCATTTATTTTTGTCTAGAATACTTCATAGGTGTGTTTTTGTCATCAAAGGGCACATAATGTCCAATATTATCTCTTTTTATGATGTTACAGTCATTGATCATCATTTCGTAGCTGTAGTAATTAATACAGATTGCATAATGATGATTCTTTACTTTTGTAATTTCTTTTTATTTATTAGCTGAAATTCCTTTATAAAAAGAAACATCTCTTTCAATGCTTGATTAATCAGCGATATAATAGGAAAGGAAGGATAAATGATTTTTTTTCTTTCTTTCTTTGATAGTTTTCAACAATGACAAATTGAGTTTTTTTGTTTTGTTGCAGTATTAAAACACATTTTTAAATACTTTTCTAGTAATATTGTTATAAAAAGCTGGGATTTTTTAAATCCCACACTGCATGAGGTTATTGCTTTGTTCTTTTGTGTACCTTAGCTCTCCTAAATAACTATGTTCCAAATTAATAAAAGATAACAAAAGAGAAAATATAGAGATGAGCCAGATGTTACAGATAGTGTTTTCTTACTATAAAAGTATTGGTGAAGACTGAGGATCTGAGCTTATAGTAAAGCTAAAAACATCCTTCTGGGGATTTCAAAAAAGCAGAAAACTGCTTCCTCTTTACCTGTAACAGAATATATAGCATTTTTTTTAACCAGTCCACCTTGAAGATAAAAAGTAAAGAGAGGCTATGGCCAAAACAAGGAAGACCCTGGGTGGCCTGTACTGATTCCTAAAGGCCTCTTCCTGCTCCCTAATAGGCTCCTAGTGTCCTGTAAAAGGTATGCTGCTCAGCATCCCCGAATGCATATACAGCCAGGGTCATGGCTATATGTAGTTCTATTGGGTCACGAGGAAGACATTTTTTCGTCTGTGTCTGAGAGGAGACAAACCTAACTATGCTTCTGGCTTCCTCAGAGTCTTTAATACATTGCCACCTCTAATGGAATAAACCACAATTCCACAACTTGCCATTCAAGACTACTATAAACTGGCCTACCTAACCATCCTAACTAGTATCCACTATATTTCTTCCACCACTTTTCTACCAGACTGCCTATAGTCTAGAAGGAAACAACCAAATTTCTCTTTCCTGATTATACTTGCACTCTCCTTTCTATGTCTTGCTCATGCTGCTTCACTTTCCTATTTCTCAAACTCCTTTCTACCAGTTGCCATCTCTGATACCTCCACCTTTGAGCCACAATAAATATTCTCTTCTGTGGTAGGTAGAATAATGGCTTCCACATGTGCCAACATCCTAATCCCTGGAACCAGAGAATATGTTACCTTGCATGACAAAGGGGAATTAAGGTTGCAAATTGCATTAAGGTTGCTAAACAATAGATCTTAAAATAGAGAGATTATACTGAATTATCCAGGTGGACTCAATGTAATCACAAGTCTTTCAAAGTGAAAGAGGGAAGCAGAAGAGTAGGTCAGAGTGATGTGACATGAGAAGGACTTGTCCCATCATTACTGACTTTGAAAATGAAGAGAACCATGAGCCAAAGAATGCAACAGCTTATTGAAGGCAGAAAGGAAACAGATTCTCCCATAGAGACTCCAGGAAGGAATATAGACCAATGAATACCTCGATTTTAGCCCAGTAAAATCAGTGTAGAACATCTAACATATAGAACTGTAAATAATAATAATAATACATTGTGTTGGTTTAAGCCACTGAGTTAGCTGTAATTTGTTACAGCAGCCAGGGAAAGCTAATATACCCTCTATTTTGTTCACATAATATTTTATGGAATTATTATATTTGTGGAGTTGGAGGCAGTAAACGTACTGCTTCAGAAAAAAGATGACACCAGGATACAAATTTCTGCTCTGCTACTTGTAAGCTGTATGTTCTTAAGCAATTAAAGGACTTTCTCTGAGCCTCACTCACATCAGGCCATCTATTTATAACCTTTCATTGCACATAGTTCCTCTTGTTTGAGGTATTTGTAACAATTATAATTACATAATCGATTGAGTGTTTAATTAAATGTCTGTCTCTCCCTTGAGGTAATGGGCTCCCCAAGGGAAGGAGCCTTATCTTGTCAATTATGTACTTCTATTCCTTTCACAAAGCCACTTAAAAAGCATTTACCAGCCAGGCGCGGTGGCTCAAGCCTGTAATCCCAGCACTTTGGGAGACCGAGACGGGCGGATCACGAGGTCAGGAGATCGAGACCATCCTGGCTAACCCGGTAAAACCCCGTCTCTACTAAAAAATACAAAAAACTAGCCGGGCGAGGTGGCGGGCGCCTGTAGTCCCAGCTACTCGGGAGGCTGAGGCAGGAGAATGCGTAAACCCAGGAGGCGGAGCTTGCAGTGAGCTGAGATCCGGCCACTGCACTCCAGCCTGGGCGACAGAGCGAGACTCCGTCTCAAAAAAAAAAAAAAAAAAGCATTTACCGATTGAAAGGATTTGAGTAAATTTACTACTTTAGTAATGATGTAGACAATATTGCCAAATAAGATATAAATATATTCAGAATGTATAAATGACTTTACTGATTCAGTATAATAGCAGATCTTAGGGAACCATTACTCAAGAGATTTCCTAATCTCCTCTTTCAACCTCTATTCTCTAAGGTATTTCATTTTTGGTCTTTCTCCCTCTATTTTGTTTTCCTGTTGAGTAAGAATTTTCCTGTTATCTAGAACTGATGAAGTGTTCAGAACTGCAGGTAAGGCCTCCCAGGGCATCTACACCTTTGTAGGCTCCTTGTAAATCTCGGGTCTGCTAATCATGTTTATGGGTAAAAAATATAAATTTAATATAATAAGCTCTTGGGAATGGATGCAGGCTAATCAATAAAAAAGCCATTCACTAATTTGCAAGGTAAACTATAAGAGGAAGAACATTTTTTCCCCACACTGGATCACACTTTCATTAACCAGCAGGAATTTTTACTTGGGAAAAATGTTTTGAGTTGAAAAAAAAAAAAGTGAACAACATACAAGCACTATGTACTTAACTTACAAATACAAAGCGTATATAGAGGATACTCTTGCAAGCTATACAACATACAATACTTTATGTAAGTAATATTCATAAAAGAATGATTCTAGAGAGGGGAGGCAAAGCAAGATGTCCAAAGAGAACCCTCCAGTGATTGTCCCCACCACCAACAGGAATACCAAATGGAAAAAAAGTCCACACAAGAAAGCACTATATGAGAACCAAAAATCAGATGAATAATCACAGTATCTGATTTTGACATCATATCAAGAAAAGAGGCATGGAAGAGGGTTACAAAGACCATCTTGGATTGCCAACACCACCACTCCTCCATCCCCTGGCAGTGCTGTGTGTCAGAGAGAGAGAATCTGTATGCTTGCAGGAGGGAGAGTAAAGTGATTATGGAAGTTTGCATTGGAACCCAGTGCTGCTCTATCACAGTGGAATGCAACACATAGCAGAATTCAACCAGCAGCCATGGAGAGCGCAATTAGACCAGCCCTAACCAGAGGGAATCATCCATCCCAGTGGTCAGAACCTGGGTTCTGGATAGCCTCACCACCACAAGCTAAAGTGCTCTGGGGTCCTAAATAAAGCTGAAAGGCAGTCTAGGCCACGAGGACTGCAATTCCTGGGCAAGTCCAGGTTCTGTGCTGGGCTTGGAGCCAGTGGACTTGGGGTGCATGTAACCAAGTGAGACCCAGCTGAGGTGGCCAAGGGAGTGCTTGCATCACCCCTCTCCTAACTCCAGGCAACATAGCTATAACTCTGGGAGTGACTTCCTTCTGCTTGAGGGAAGAAGAGGGAAGAGTAATGAGACTTTTGTAGTGTAACTTGAATGCCAACTCAGCCACAGTAAAATAAAGCACCAAGCAGAGTCCTGAGGCCCTCATTTTAGGTCATAGCTGCCAGACAACATTTCTAGACCCACCCTGGGCCAGGAAGAAACCTGAAAGCAAGGGCTTAGTCCTGGCAGAATTTATCACTTGCTGACTAAAAAGTCCTTGGGCCTTGAATAAACATTAGCGGTGGCAAGGCAGGAGTTGCTATAGGCCTGGCACGGTGGTGGTCACAGGCAGAGGCATCTGCTTGAGGAAAGGAGAGGAAAAAGTAAAGGGACTTCATCTTGTACCTTGGGTACCAGCTCAGCCACAGTAAAATAAAGCACCAAACAAATTCCTAAAGCTCCGAGTTCCAGACCGTAGCTCCTAGATGGCAATTCTACACCCATCCTGGGTGTGAAGGGAACCTACTCCCCTAAAGGGAAAGACCTAGTCCTGGCAGGATTCATCACCTGCTGACTGAGAGCCCATTGGGCCTTGAATAAACATTGGCAGTACACAGACAGTAGTTACCATGGGCCTTGGGTGAAACCCAGTACCATGCTGGCTTCAGGTGTGACCCAGCACAGTCCCAGTGGCGGTGGCCACAGGAGTACTTGCATCACCCCTCTTCCAACTCCAGGCAGCTCAGCACAGAAAAAGAAACACTCTGTTTGTTTGGAGAAAAGTTAGGAAAGTGAACAAGAGACTCTCTTTGGTAATCCAGGGAATTCTTAATCTTACTCAAGACTACCAGGGCGGTACCTCTACAAGTCTGCAAGAATCACAGTGTAACTGGGCTTGGGGAAACCCCCAATACAGATACGGCTGCAGTGGCCAAAGACATGGATCACAACACTTAATTTCCTTTGAATATCTGGAAAGCCTTCCCAAGAAGGATGGATACAAAGAAGCCTAGACTGCAAAGATTTGAATAGATACCTAGGTCTTGAATGCCAAGACATTGACAAATATCCACCAGCATCCAGACCATCCAGGAAAACAGGACCTCACCAAACAAACTAAATAAGGCGCCAGTAACAAATCTCAGAGTGACAGAGATATATGACCTTTCAGACAGGGAGTTCAAAACAGCTGTTTTGAGGGACGCTCAATGAAATTCAAGATAACACAGAGAAGGGATTCAGAATCCTATCAGATAAATTTAACAAAGAGAGAAATAATTTGAAAAGCAGAAATTTGGGAGCTGAAAAAGTCAACTGACAAACTGAAGAATTGATTAGAGTCTCTCAACAGCAGAAGTAATCAAGCAGAAGAAAGAATTAGTGAGCTTGAAGACAGGCTATTTGAAAATATACGGTCAGAAGAGATAAAACAAAAAATAATAAAAAAGAATGAAGATTGCCTACAAGATCTAGAAAATAGTCTACAAAGGACAAAATCTAAGAGTTATTGGCCTTAAGGAGGAGATAGATAAATTAGGATAGAAAGCCTATTCAAAGACATAATAACAGAGAACTTTCACTTTCTATTAGAAGATGTCAATACTCAAGTACAAGAAAGTTATAGAACACCAAGCAGATTCAATTCAAGTAAGACTACCTCAGGACATTTAGTAATCATACTCCCTAAGGTCAAGAATAAAGAAAAGATCCTAAAAGCAGCAAGAGAAAGGAAACAACATACAAAACAGCTCCAATACATCTGCCAGCAGACTTCTCAGTAGAAACCTTACAGGCCAGGACAGGGTGACATGATATATTTAACTTGTTGAAGAAAAAAATACTTTTATTCTAGAATATTATGTCCAGTGAAAATATCCTTCAAACGTGATAGAGAAATGAAGACTTTCCCAGACAAAGAAAAGCTGAGGAATTTCATTAAACCAGACCGGTCCTATAAGAAATGCTAAATAGAGTTCTTCAGTCTGAAAGTAAAGGGCATTTATGAGCAATAAGAAATCATCTGAAGGTACAAAACTCACTGGTAATAGTAAGTACACAGAAAAACACAGAATATTGCAACACTGTAATTGTGGTGTGTAAACTACTCTATCTTAAGTAGGAAGACTAAAATATGAATCTATCAAAAATAGTAGCTACAACAACTTTTTAAACACAAAGACAGTGTTGGCAGGCCCAACTTGAAACAACAAAAAGTTTAAAAACAAGGGGAATGAAGTTGAAGTATACAGTTTATTATTATTATTATACTTCAAGTTCTGGGGTACATGTGCAGAATGTGCAGGTTTGTTATATATACTTGTGCCATGGTGATTTGCTGCACCCATCAACCCGCCATCTACATCAGGTATTTCTCCTAATGCTATCCTTTCCCCAGGCCCCCACGCCCTGACAGGCCCCAGTGTGTGATGTTCCCCTCCCTGTGTCCATGTGTTCTCATTGTTCAACTCCCACTTATGAGTGAGAACATGTGGAGTTTGGTTTTTTGTTCTTATGTTGGTATGCTGAGAATGATGGTTTCCAGTTTCATCCATGTCCCTGCCAAGAACATGAACTAATCCTTTTTTATGGCTGCATAGTATTCCATGGTATATATGTGCCACGTTTTCATTATCCAGTCTATCACTGATGGGCATTTTGGTTGGGTCCAAGTCTTTGCTATTGTGAACAGTGGTGCAATAAACACATGTGTGTATGTGTCTTTATAGTAAAATGATTTATAATCCTTTGGGTATATACCCAGTAATGGTAATGGGATTGCTGGGTCAAATGGTATTTCTGGTTCTAGATCCTCGAGGAATTGACACACTGTCTTCCACAATGGTTGAACTAATTTACACTCCCACCAACAGTGTAAAAGTGTTCCTATTTCTCCACATCCTCTCCAGCATCTGTTGTTTCCTGACTTTTTAATGATCACCATTCTAACTGGCATGAGATGGTATATAATTGTGGTTTTGATTTGCATTTCTCTAATGTCCAGTGATGATGAGCATTTTTTCATATGTTTGTTGGCTGCATAAATGTATTCTTTTGAGAAGCGTCTGTTTTTATCCTTCATCCACTTTTTGATGGGGTTGTTTTTTTTTTTTTTCTAAACCTGTTTAAGTTCTTTGTAGAGTCTTGATATCAGCCCTTTGTCAGATGGATAGAGTGAAAAACATTTCTCCATTCTGTAGGTTGCCTGTTCGCTCTGATTATAGTTTATTTTACTGTGCAGAAGCTCCGTAGTTTAGTTAAATCCCATTTGTCTATTTTGGCTTTTGTTGTCATAGCTTTTGGTGTTTCAGTCATGAAGTCTTTGCCAATGCCTATGTCCTGAATGGTATTGCCTAGATTTTCTTCTAGGGTTTTTATTGTTTTAGGTCTTACATTTAAGTCTTTAATCCATCTTGAATTAATTTTTGTATATAGTGTAAGGAAGGGATCCAGTTTCAGCTTTCTGCATATGGCTAGCCAGTTTTCCCAGCACCATTTATTAAATAGGGAATCCCTTCCCCATTGCTTGTTTTTGTCAGGTTTGTCAAAGATCAGATGGTTGTAGATGTGTGGTGTTATTTCTGAGGCCTCTGTTCTGTTCCATTGGTCTATATATCTGCAGTACAGAGTTTTTACTAGTTTGCTTTGTTTGTTTTTGCAATCAGAGTTAAGTTGTCATCAGCTTAAAATAATGGCTTATAAGATGTTATTTGTAAGCTTTATGGTAACCTTAAATAAAAAGAACTACAACAGATAAACAAAAAATACAAAGCAAAAAATTAAAATACACCACCAGAGAAAATCACTTTCACAAAAAGGAAGACAGGAATGAAAGGAGGAAAGAAGTAAAAACCACAAACCAAGCATGAAACAAATAACATAATGGCAAGAGTAAGCCTTTATTTATCAATACTAACGTTGAATGTAAATAGACTAAGCTTTCCAATCAAAAGACATAGGCTAATTGAATGGATCAAAAAAATAAGACCCACTGATCTCTTGCCTACAAGTAACACACTTCACCTACAAAGAGACACACAGATATGATAGCAAATTCCATTTGCATGGAATAACTTTTTCTATCTCTTATAAATAAGAGATGGAAAGTCCTATTTATAAGAGATAGAAAATAAGAGAAAATAATAAGATAAGAGATAAGAAATAAAAAAAATAAAGATATAGAAAAAGATACTCCATGAAAATGGAAAACAAAAAAGAGGAGGAGTAGCTGTACTTATATCAGACAAAATAACTTTCAAGACAAAACTATAAAAAGGGACAAAAAAGGTCATTATACAATGATAAAGAGGTCAATTCAGTAAGAGGTATAACAATTATAAATATATATGTACCCAACACTGGAGCACTCAGATACATAAGGCAACTATTAGAGTTAAAGAGAGAGATAGACCCCAGTGTGATAACAACTGTACAATTCAACACCCCACCCACAGCATTAGGCAGATCATGCAGACAGAAAATCAACAAGGAAACATTGGTCTTAATCTGAACTATAAAGCAAATGGACCTAATAGATGTTTACAGAACGTTTCATCCAATGGCTGCAGAAAACACATTCTTCTTGGCACATGGATTATTCTCAAGAATAGACCATATATGAGGACATAAAACAAGTTGTAATGATTTCAAAAACATTGAAATAATATCAAGCATCTTCTCTGACTACAATGGAATAAAACTAGAAATCAATGACAAGAATAATTTTGGAAACTATGCAAACACAAAAAAATTAAACAATATGCTCCTGAATGACCAGTGAGTCAATGAAAGAAATTAGGAAGGAAATTAAAAACTTACTTAAAACAAATGAAAATGAAAACACAACATGCAAAAGCCTGTGGGATACAGCAAAAGCAGTACTAAGCAGAAAGTTCATAGCAGTAAGCACCTACATCAAAAAAGTAGAAAAACTTTAAATAAACAACCTAATGATGCATCCTAACAAACTAGAAAAGCAAGAGCAAACCAAACCCAAAATTAATAGAAAAAAGAATAAAGGTCATAACAAAAATAAATGAAATTGACACCCCTTCAAAATAAACAAAAGATAAATGAAATGAAAATTGGGTTTTCAAAAAAAGCCATAATTGACAAATCTTTTACCAGACTGATAAAAAAAGAGAGAAAAGCCAAATAAAGAAAATCAGAGTTGAAAGAGGAGAGACTACACCTGATACAATATAAATTAAAGGCATTAGAAGAGGCTGCTATGAACAACTCCATGCAAATAAGTTGGAAAATCTAGAAGAAATAAATAAATTCCTAGATATATACAACCTACCAAGATTGAATCAGGAAGAAATCCAAAACCTGAACAGACCAATAAAAAGTAATGAGATTGAAACCATAATAAAAAGTCTCTCAGCAAAGAGATGCCCAGGACCCAATAGCTTCACTGCTAAATTTTTACCAAACATTTAAAGAAATAATACCAATCCTATTCAAACTCTCCAAAAAATAGAGGAGAGAATACTTCCAAACTCATTGTACATTGCCAGTATTACCTTGATATCAAAACCAGACATAAACACATTAAAAAAAAGAAGAAGAAGAAGAAAGAAAACTACAGGGCAGTATCCCTGGTGAACATTGATGGAAAAATCCTCAACAAAATATTAGGAAACCAAACTCAACAAAACACTGAAATGATCATTAATCAAGAGCAAGTGGGATTTACCCCAGGGATCCAAGGATGGTTCAACATATGCAAATCAAACAATGAGATATATCATATCAATAGAATAAAGGACAAATACCATATAATCGTTTCAATTGACGTTGAAAAAGCATTGGATGAAATTCAGCATCCCTTCATGATAAAAACCCTTAAAAAAAAAAACCTGGATTTAGAAGGAACCTGCCTCAACACAATAAAAGCTGTATAAAACAGACCCACAGCTGACATCATACTGAATGGGGAAAAACTGAAAGCTTTTCCTTTAAGATATGTTTCAAGACAAGGTCACCCACTTTCAACACTGTAATTCTACATAGTACTAGAAGTCCTTCTCACTAGAGCAATAGGACAAGAGAAAGAAATAAAGAGCATCCAGATTAGAAAGGAAGAAGTCAAATTATCCTTGTTTACGGATGATTACCTTATATTTGAAAAAACTCAGACTCCACCAAAAAAACTATTAGAACTGATAAGCAAATCAAATAAATTTGCAGAATACAAAATCAATATATAGAAACCAGCACCATTTTTATATGCCAATAGAAATATAAGAAATAACTCAGGAAGGTAACCTCATTTACAATAGTTACAAATAAAATAAAATATCTAGGAATAAACTTAACCAAAGAAGTGAAAGAGCTCTATAATGAATATCATAAAAAGACTGATGCAAGAAACTGAAGAGGATGCAAAATTGGTAAGATATTCCATGTTCATGAATTGGAAGAATCAACACTGTTAACATGTCTGTACTACCCAAAACAATCTACAGATTCAATACAATCCTTATAAAAATATCAGCAAGTCTTCACAAAAATAGAAAAAAAATCCTAAAATTTATACAGAACCACAAAAGACCCAGAATAGATATACCTATGCTGAGCAAATGAATACAACTGGAGGAATCACTTTACCTGACTTCAAATTATACTACAGAATTATAGTAACCAAAACAGCATGGTACTGGCATAAAAACAGACACCTAGTCTAATAGAACAGAAGAGAGAACCCAGAAACAAATCCACACATTTACAGTGAACTTATTTTCTACAAAGGTGCCAAGAACATACACTAGTGAAAGGACTGTCTCTTCAATAATTGGTGCTGAGAAAACAGGTATCTGTATGCATAAGAATGAAACTAGATCCCATCTTTTGTCACATACAAAAATCAAATCAAAATGGATTAAAGACTTAAATCTAAGACCTCAAACTATGAAACTACTAAATAAAACACCAGGAAAATGGTCCAAGATATTGTACTGGGCAAGGATTTCTTGAATAATACCCCATAAGTGTGGGCAATCAAAGCAAAAATGGACAAATGAAATCACATCAAGCTAAAAACCTTCTGTACCACAAAGGAAATAATCAACAAAGTGAAGATACAACCCAAAAAATGGGAGAAAATATTTGCAAACTACCCATCTGACAAGGGATTAATAAGCAGAATATAAGGAGCTCAACTCAACAGAAAAAAAGAATCTAGTATTCAAATTAAAAAATAGGCAAAAGATCTGAATACACATTCCTCAAAAGAAAACATACAAGTGGAAAACAGGTATATGAAAAAGAAAAGGTGCGCAACATCATTGATATCACAGAAATGAAAATCAAAACTACAACGAGATATTTTCTCACCCCAATTAAAATGGCTTTTATCTCAAAGACAGGGAATAACAAATGCTGGCAAGGATTGCAAGAAAAAGAAACCCTTGTAAACTGTTGCTGGGAATGTAAATTAATACAACCACCATGGAGAAGGGTATGGAGATTACTCAAAAAACT
This sequence comes from Macaca nemestrina, assembly GCF_043159975.1. NCBI lineage: Eukaryota > Metazoa > Chordata > Mammalia > Primates > Cercopithecidae > Macaca > Macaca nemestrina. The sequence goes on along the minus strand of NC_092128.1, from coordinate 35,752,626 downwards.
AAAAATAGAACTACATATGATCCAGTAATCTCACTGCTAGGTATATACCCAAAAGAAAGGAAATCAATATATTGAAGAGATATCTGCACTCCCATATTTATTGCTGCACTATGCACAACAGCCAAGATCTGGGAGCAACCTAAGTATCTACCAACAGACAAATGGATAAAGAAACTTTGGTACATATACACAATGGAGTGCTATTCAGCCATTTAAAAAGGGAGATCCTATTATTTGCAACATGGATGGAATTGAAGGACATTATATTAAGTGAAATAAGCCAGGCACAGAAAGATAAATTTCACATGTTCTCACTCATTTGTGGAAGCTAAAAATAGATCTAATTTTCAATCAACAAATACGTAACTCTGTATTCATTCTCTAGAAAGTTCTATCATAAATAGAGCTCATAGAGATAGAGAGTAGATGATGGTTACCAGAGGTTGGAAAGAGTGGAAGAGATGCAGTGGGGATAGTTAATGGGTACAAAAAGATAGTACCCATTTATACTTTACCTAAGTCAAATATAGTATTTGATAGCACAACAGGGTGACTACAGTGTAATAATTTATTGTACATTTAAAAATAACTAAAAGAGTATAATTGGAATGTTTGTAACACAAAGAAATGTTAAATGCTTGAGGTGGATACCCCCATTTATCCTGTGATCATTATACATCATATGCCTGTAATAAAACATTTAATGTACCTCATAAATATATACACCTACCATACAAATTTAAAAATTAAAGAATGATTTTAACTTCTATTTGAATGCATCTAGAATGGGTAGTTATCAGCTATAAGGACACCCTCAATATAACCAGCTTTTAAAATGTTATAACAATGTCAACTTTAACACTGTACATCTTGTCTTTAAATCTTAAGGACCTATTTTTCAATCAACAAATACTTAACACTGCAGGCATTCTCTAGAAACTCTATCACAAATAGATCCCTGCAGAGCTCTTGATATAGGCCCTGTTAAGACCATTAGTATTTGAAAAGAAGTCCATAGAACATTCTAGCAATTCACTGCTCTTTGTTTTTGAAGTTCTAACCTTAAACTAAACCCAACCTTCAAAAAGCCACAAGATTTGTCCCCAGGAACTCTAAGTCTCCATCGAAACATTTTACTTTCATTGTGTTGAGCCCTTAGCTGCTGTGAAGTTTATCTATAAAGAATAATTATGTGAAAAATGTGTCAACATCCTCTCTAAAAGAAAATAGATCATGTTGCTTATACTGTTCATTATCTTTTTACAATCCCAGAGGCCTGAATTATCAATCAGATTCACATAAAGTTAGAGTCTTCCCCAGCCTCAAACTTAACTAATGATTCACAAAGAATTCAAAACAATGGTGCCAGTAGCATGAATATCAGGAAGACCTCAAATATCAGATGCAATTTTCAGAATACCCTTTTCTGAACTGGGTTCATTTGCTTTCAGTTATATCATCTAATCAGGTGCAGTCAAGTTAACACGGAAACCACTGAGTTTGGGATCTCATAAAATTATGCATCTCATTAATAACATAGTCCTGTTCTGGCTATATAACTAAATCCCACTCTTCATCACAGCTGCAGCGTATAAATCCACAAGTTTCAGATTCCTGTATAATAATCAAAGTAGACAAATTAGGTATGCATTTGTAAAAGCTTTTCTGTAAGTCCTTCCTTTTTATCTTTTAGCCTGTGTATTCCATCAGTCAATGTTCGCAAAGATTCAGATCTATGTTCCTTCAGGTATTCTGGAGGTGAAAGGAAATTCGTTACAGACGCACTATTAAATCTTTCCTTCCCGTTTCCTATATAAGGATCCCTGGAATAAACAAACTCTAAGAATCGGCAATAGAAAAAAGTTTCTCTCTCTGAAAAAGCTGGTAGGCTTATTTTAACTGACAATGAGAATTATATAACTCAATGCATTTCCCTCTTTAGATTCTATAATATCATGCATAAAATGAGTACATAGTCTTTAAACTGTTTATATTCAAGGTTTTATTTGTATCTGTATGTGTTTTCCTTTGGAAATTGACCTTTTATTTTAAGCAATCTCAAATCATTTGGGGGATAAATATAAAGAGCTAAAATTGTATATTTATCTAGAAAAAATTAAAATAAGCTTTCATTTTCCTTCATAAAAGATATTGTATCTATAGTCATCATTGACAAAAAGACTTCTGATGGCAATATTATTTGTTTTCCACCTCTGATTCTTCATCCTTCTACACCTCCTTATCACAACTAGAATTTATACACATCATGGTCAAAGGTCACATAACTTAGTTCCTATTTCTGGAGATCCTTTTCTACCACATTTCCCAAGCTAAAGCTCCCTGAGCTAACTGTAATGAACCCTGCACTGCAAACCCAGGGACCTTAATCAGCTGTTGCCTATTCACTCCTTCTGAAGTTCTGAAGTTCCTGAACAGTGAAAGGCTTAAGGGAACAGAAATTCTAATCCATGAAACTTGCATAGCTCTCATGGGCTGACAGCATGATCATCATGCTGAGAGAAGGAATGAAGAGTGAAGGCTACCAGTGGTGGCACAAGAGAGGGAAAAGGAATAGTGAGAATAGGTGTTATATTTTATGATTAGGTAAAGCAATTAAAGGGAAACAGACTATTAAAAAGAAAAAAAAAGACCAAGATTGACTCCAAGCATATAATGAAATTTTTCTCTTTTACTTAGGTATGTCAAGTACACTAGAATTATAAAACAATGAGATTAAAGGGACTTTAAAAATAATTTTGTCCAAACTCTTCATTCAAACAAATGTAACATCAAGTTGGAAAGAGAAAGATTGAATCTAGTGGCAAAGCAAATCTTCTTTTCCTTTTCTTTCCAAATTTCTTATTTTTCTTTTGAATTTATTTATGGCTTTTCTTTGCTGCTTCCCATTTTGGGGGTCAAATTTATCAGTCTTTTGCTTAATAACTTCAAGAATATTAGGAGAGTTTTTTTTTTCACTTCAGTTTATAGAAGAATTCCTTTATTTTTAGTCCATGTAGAGTTTTTTTGTGTGTGTGTGTTTTCATTTTAAAAATTCAGGTCTCTAATTAATTAGAAGAGTTATTATTGTTAACTCCTCTAATTAATTTGAATTAAGAACCCACTTTCATCTTTTTTCAATGTTTCTCTAGTAAACTAACACCACTTGTTGAAAAGTTTATCTTTTCCCCAATTATTAAAAATGCAGAAACTGTTATATATATTTGGGTCTATTTTTGTATTTTTGATTGTGCCATTGTGCTGTCAGTCCATTCATGTGCCAATCCACATTGATTTAATTTAGAAGCTATACAGTATGTTGTCATATGTATTAGGACTACCTTTCTCATTTCCTATTGCCCCTTTTTATTGTATTTTTTTCTTCATAGCCATTTGAGCTTCATAGTTTTTTGTATAAACTTTATAATAAATTTATCTTTTTTTAAAACTTGTTTTTTTGAGTTCTTATATAGAATTGATATCTTTGTGATACTTATTCATTCTAAAAATATAGAATACCTTTCCATTTGTCCAAATATAATGTTGTATGTTTCATAAGTATTTTAATGTTTTCCTTGTACCTTGTGTGCGTTTGTTAACTTTACACTTTCTTTTATTATTTTTTGGTTGTGCTATTCATTTGGAGCATTCAAATTTTCATTCTAACCTTCCGTCTTTATTCTCATCTTTGTTTTCGTTTTAGATGTTACAATTAAATATATGCAGCAATAATTGCCATCAGTACTTGTACTGAAATTATCTCTTGATTGAATGAATACTTTTCTCTATCAGATTTCTTAAGAAGAAATTGTGAGTACAACATGAACTGACTTCTTACATAGTTAAAATCGTTTTCAATAGTTGTGAAAATTGAAGGACAGTATATAAAACCCTCAGTTACACATTCTTTCTTGGAAATGTTATTCTACTTTTATCTAACATTGTATGCTGACAGTTTCCAACCTGAGTTTTCAAATTTCTTATTTGTAGTTGTCTTTCATATCTGCAATTATTTGTTTAATTATGCTCAATTCATGTTTCAGTATTGTGTTACAATTTCCCTTTGATTTGTATAATTTTTTCTCAGGACAAGGCAATTGTCATTATCTTACAGAGCTTTTCCATTTTCTTTTCATTTCTTTTTTTTAAAAGAGTGAAGAAGTACATAGTGCTCCCCATCTCATCTAGAGCAGGATAAGAGATGTTTCAGTATCAAAGTAAAATGTGCCACAATTTCCCATTATTACTGAATGGTAGCACTTTGCCTCTCTTATGACTTGATTTTCTCTTCCTGGGACTCAGATGTCTCTTTGCTATCAAGTAAACCTTCTGGCTACTTGTCCATTACCTATTTTCAATTATGTTTTCTAATGCTGTCTTCAGTATCAGAAATGATGAGAAACTGAGCATTTTTTCCTTGGAGAATATAAGTTGGCCCTATCTTGCTAGCTGAGTCCTACATATCCAAAATCAATAACCTCAGTTTCTTCCCACATTCCCTAAGATTTAAAGAAAAATTAGAATGCTGTAAATCAATGTGGTACCAGATGCACTCCAGCAAATGATAGCTCTTGGAATAGCATCTGAAATGACAATGGAATTCAGAAATGGAATTCAGAAATGAAAATGTCCCAGTGCCTTGCTTTATTACTGAAGGGAATCAGCCTTATACCACAGCAATTGCCTGTTCCCACCAGCTGACAATGAAATGAATACACCGTAGGAGCTGAGATGATTGTGGCATTAAACTTAGCAGCCTCTCCATGATTCTGCAAGACTGCTGCTGAATCTAAACTAAATCAGTTCTGAGAAGAGTCTGTATAGAACTTGTTCATCATTTGAAATCTGGAGGGGGAAAATGAGTAAAATCAAATGAGTTAGAAAAGACATTATCAACTAAGAGACAGCTCAGGGATGTTTTAGATCGGGCTGAGAAAATAGGACAGAAACATCCAAACAGCCTGAGGATAGTTGACATCATCTGCGAAAATCTAAGAGATTGTTTTATTATTGTCATCAGTTGTGATTATGATAATAATAGTGATCTGGTGTGCAGTGAACACAAAACAATGCAGTAGCAACAGCACTGGCTATAAAAACAAAAAAAGAATAATACAGATTTTCTGACTGGTAAGCTTGGCATCTAAGTTACCCAGACTATAACCCAAGCAGGGACACTGAGGACATTAAGAGTAGATGCCTGAGATAGAGCAAGCATCTGCATATATCAGGACATTGGTCTTAGTCCTTTAATCTTTCACTTTGAAGGGTAATGAATGAGGGAAAGATCAGTCCTAGGGACATTATGAGTCAAGGGAGCAAAGCAAAGGGGACAAGTATATTAATATCTCTAAATATGATATCTCATTTAAGGTTCACAACAACGCTATCAGTTAGATACTATGATTTCCATTCTATACATGAAGTAATTGAAGTTTTGAGAAGTTAAGAAAATTATCCTAGTGCCAGGTGGCTGGTAAGGAAAGCAAGTGGCCGGTAAAGAGAGCAGGGGCTGAAAGCCCAGTGAGGCACAGCCATAATATTCCAGACTGAGGGCCTTGCACCAAAGCTGGACAGGGAGATGAAATGGGAGTTGTTTGAGATGTGATCTCCTCCATACCAACCTTTTTCATCTTTATGACCCTGCTGTGAGTCACTCCTTTAATGTTAAGGAAATTGGACAACACATAAATATATATATATGTAAAGATTTTCCTTACACATAGATATCCAAGATAAAATTTGATTTATAAACTAGGCCTAGTAATACATGAACAATACTTAATAATAAAATAGTACAATTATAACAATATACTGTAATAAAAGTTATGCAAATGTGGTCTCTCTTTTAAAATATCTTATTGTACTGTATTCACCTATTTTCAGACCACGGTTGATTATAGTTTATTGAGACTGAGGTAAGTGAAACCATGGATAAGGGGAGATTACTATGTTTAGAAACCATATGAATAGAGGGAACACAGAGAATTTTTGGGGCAGTGAACTATCCTGTATAATACTATGATAATGATGAATATATTTTACTATACGTTTCTCCAAACCCATAGAATATCCAATACCAAGAGTGAGCTCATGTAAAAAACGGGCTTTGGGTGTTTTTAAAATGATATGTCAATGCAAATTCATCAGCTATAACAAATATAAGACTCTGGTAGGGAATGTTGATGATGTGGGAGGCTATGCGTATGTGGGGGCAAGAGATATATGAGAAATATCTGTACTCTCTATTCAATTTTGCTGAAAAATAAAGTCAATTTTTTTAAAGTATGCACACTAGATGTGCTCATTACAACTGGAATGTCATTGCTTCTTCTAGACCATCTTAGCTCATATAGCTAAGAAATACAAACACACATCTTACATTTTTTTCTATATTTTCCACCTCCATTTCTACCTGGGCATTTTCTATATCTTTTCTCTTATCCATTCAATTAGTAAATGTCTTAAGATATATCATGTGCCAAACAATATGTTTGGTGCTGGAGAAGATGTGCAGAATAATACAGGGTCCTTGCTTTCAGGGAGCTTAGATTCTAGATGTCTTAGCCTATGAAGAATATTTTAGTTTTACTGTAAGATACCTTCAGATAACTCATCATTCTCACCACACTTCTATTTTAACTGCAAGATTAGATAAGCTGTTCCTTACAATACCAAAGATATAACACTATATCCTTACTTTGTTGTTTATTTATTAGTATGCAAAATTCTTACTTTTATGGCTAAGTAAACACTTTTATTTCTTAGCACATCAAAAGGAACTTGTCAAGTTTTGACTAAGTTTTTTTTTCCTCAAATGGCTAAATGTAAGCTTAAAATTTTTAGAAAATAATTGTAAAGCACAAAAATGCATTTAAGAATTATAACAGAAAATTGTGGAATTTCTATACAGTTTCCTTAAAATATTTGAGTTATTTAACAAGAAATCTTGAAAGAATGGGAGATTATTCATATAGGTGCTTTCAGAAAACAAAATACTCACCAATTATCTCAACATGTCTAATCTGTGCAGTCTTATAAAATTAGGAACATAGGTAAAGGCATATTTCATCCCCATAAAATTGTATTTAATAAGCAATTTTATATTGCTTTAATCATAATTTTATCCTAAAGTTTCCTTTCAAATAATTACAAACTATTAAGATTTTAAGTCGAATGCTTGCTGAATTAATTTTCTATATTTTAATCACATCAAAAATATTTTTAAAATTTAAATTTACTTTGATTTCTGTTGTGGCCTTATTTCATAGTTTCAATTTGTACATAGGTTAAACATTTTTCATTTCAGAAACATTCTATTACTTTTGAAAATGTAGTCTTATTTTATTCTTTCTTGATTTATTGGCCCAATTGTTACTTTAGATAATTTTTTGAATTAAAAAAATCAGCTTTCTTTACACAAACTCACTGTATTCTGCCTTAATAGTGATCTAAAACTATATTCTTCAAATTTTCTGATTTTCAAATTTATGTAAATTTTCTTTTTGTGTGTTAGAAAAACAATTTTAGTATGTAAACAATGTGCACTTAAAAAGATGGATAATCCTTTTATAAAGTCTATAAACTTTGGTAAATATTAATTATTTCCAATAACTGAATTTATTTTCTCTGTGTTCTTGTTTTGTTTTACTGGGACTTGGTACAAATAGTATTGAGTTAAAATCAATACAATCTCTGGAGGTGAACTACTGGAGTTAAATATTAATCTCACCATTTATATATGATCTTAGTCAAATTACCTGGCCTTTATGTGCCTTAGTCTCATTATTTCAAAAATGGGAATAGTAGTATTTGCTTTTTAGGATTTATGTGATAATTAAATATTTACAAGATGCATTTAAAACATGTACATAAAACTAGCACTACACAAGTGTAAGCTATTAATAATATATTTGCTTTAAACTTCACTTGGAATTTACATTTAGTATTTTTTCTTGTTTTCTCTATTCAGTTTTTTCTCTTTAACTTTTCTGTTTTAGTGTTATGCTATAGTAATACAATTATTTTATTTTATTCTTCATTTAAATACAATATGTTTTTGATGAGTAATTTACACATCATTCACATAAAAAATTGCTCTGCTAGTCCTGTTATCTGCCATTCTGTATTTGCTTTATTTTATTTAAGATTACATTTCGAGGGGTCTATTATCAGTGATTGCATTTGTTACATAGACTTTTTTTGTTTATTTTATAACTTTAAAACTTTTATAATGGTATCTTTGAATACACGTTTTAAAAATCAGTTGAAATCACCCACCAAAACTCTTCCCAAGTTAATTATCAATTGTATCTCACAAACCAACTCAGCAACTTAGATCCCTTCTATAATGGAGAAAGCATTTCACAATTTTGGGCTTTCCCTCCTTGCATTCTCTGACTTCTGCTTTTTCTTAGGCTAATCCAGGGACCCATTTTAATGGGTGGGGGAGAAAGTTTAATTAAAGTAAGCATTTGGTCTAACAATTATTGAAAATAACCTCATGTCTTCCTTTTCTTAGTCTTATAATTTCTTCTTGTTCTATCACTATCTGCTCTCCCAGCTCAAAATTTTTCTTTTATTAACTTAAATTTCTGCAGAAGAAAAAAAAAATGGTGCTTTAAAAAAAAATAGCTTTTTGGCATTTCAGGGCTGAATGGAAACTATTCTATTATTTACAAAAAAATACTTATTCCAAAGCAAGGCCACTTTTGGAAGGAGAATGAGAATTTAAACTGAACTGCTCTGCTTAATAATGGAAAGTATTATCTCGTTTGTATGCTGGGTGACATCTATGCAAAGATATTATGATTTTAAACCAGAAAAGATTGAGGGCTTTGGGACTGGGGAAGGAACAAGAGAGAGGGGTGATGTGAAAGAGGCGGAAATGCTCATAGTGTACATGAGCCCCCAAAATTTGTGAGATTGGGAAATCTCTGTAAAATGACAGAGATGGCACCCTTAGGAGCAGTGACCCCTGACATCCAATTTATTTATTTTTATTTTATTTTATTTATTTATTTATTTTTATTATTATTATACTTTTAGTTCTAGGGTACATGTGCATAACGTGCAGGTTTGTTACATATGTATACTTGTGCCATGTTGGTGTGCTGCACCCGTCAACTCGTCAGCACCCATCAACTCATCATTTACATCAGGTATAACTCCCAATGCAATCCCTCCCCTTTCCCCCCTCCCCATGATAGGCCCAACATCCAATTTAAAGTTAGCTTTTCTTTATTAAAATCTCTGGGAAGATTTCTTTTGGGCCATCATCTATTATAGCCTAGTAAGAGCTTGGACCTGAGGGATGTTGGGAACCACTTTGGTGTGAAGTTGACCTGCAGCTGCACAGAGTGATATAGAGATAACCATATATGGTAGAGAAGATCTCAGCAAGGTCTGAAGCAAGGAGAAGTGATGTGCTTTGGGTGTGTGCCATCCCAACCTCAAAATTGGGAACTTCAAAAAGTTCTTGGAAAAGTAGAATTAAAAGATAAAAATTTTAAATATAAATTTTGTTTGTCAACATAAGCTCCATCAAGTTCAAGACATATTTGTAAGTAATGATACTGGACATTTAGTTCCACCCTAAATAACTGAGGGTCCTGGGAACTTAATCATGTCAATGCAATCATTTTTGTGTTATTAATTGAAGAAAAATGTGTGCTCTTACCAGATTTTTTAAGATTAAGAAACAAAAAGAGTTAAATCAGAACTTTAAGGTAAATGCCTAAGGATTTCCCATCAAAACTCCCACAAAATTCCCTTTGTTTGATGAGAGGAATGAGTATGAGCATGTTATAGTGGAGAAGGACTCTGGTGAAGCTTTCCAACCCATTTTTCTGCTAAAGCTTTTGCTAATTTTCTCAAAATACCCTCATAATAAGCAGATGCTATCACTCTTTGTCCCTCCAGAAATGCAACCAGCAAAAGGCCTTGTGCATAAAAAAAATAAAAATAAAAACAAAAATAAAAAATGAAAAATAAAAAGCTGTTGCCATGACATTTACTCTTGATTAGCTTCCTTTTGTTTTGACTGGACCACTTCCACCTCTTGGTAGCTATTGCTATCGTTGTGCTTTGTCTTCAGGATTGTACCAGTAAAGCCATGTTTCATCCCCTGTTACAATTCTTCAAAGAAATGCTTCAAGATCTTTAATTCCGCTTGTTTAAAATTTCCGTGAAAAGCTCTGCTCCTATCTGTAGCTGACCTGGGTGCAACAATTTTTGACAACCATTGAGTAGAAAGTTTGCTCCACTTTAATTTTTCAGTCAGAATTTATAAGCCGAACAAATTGAGATGTCTATGGTGTTGGCTATTGTTTCTGCTGTTAATCATCAGTCCTCTAAAATTAGAGCAAAAAACGAGATGAAGTATTTCCTTGCAAATCGATGTGGATGGTCAGTTGCTACAGGCTTCATCTTCAACATCATCTCATCCCCTTTCAAAACGAGTTATCTATGAGTAGGAGTATTTATTCTTATATCAGATTAAATAGACTTTAAAGCAACAGTAAAAAGAAAAGACAAAGAAAGTCATTACATATTGATAAAAGGATCAATCAAGAAGATATATTATAATTCTAAATACATATGCACCTAACTCTGGAGCTCCCAGATACATAAAACAATTCCTACTAGCCCTAAGAAAAGAGATAGACAGCAACACTATAATGCAGGAAAGGGGCTTCAACAGTCCAGTGACAGCACTAGACAGATCACTGAGGCAGAACGTCAACAAAGAAACAGTGGACTTAAAACTGCACTCCAGAACAAATGGACCTAACAGATATTTACAGAACATTCTACCTAAGAATTTCAGAATATGCGTTCTTTTCAACAGCACATGGAGCATTCTCCAAGACAGACCACATAATAGGTCACAAAACAAGTCTCAATAAATTTTTAAAAATTGAAATCATACGAAGTATATTCTTAGACCATAGTGAAATAAAATGAGATATCAATTCCAAAAGGAACTCTCAAAACTATAGAAATACATGGAAATTAAGCAACATGCTCCTGAATGATTTGGGGGTTAACAATAAAATCAATATGAAAATTTACATATTCTTCAAAATGAATAACAGTGACACAAGTTATAAAAACCTCTGTGATACAGCAAAAACAATGCTAAGAAAAAAGTCTGTAGCACTAATGGCTACATCAAAAAGTCTGAAAGATCACAAATTGGCAGCCTAATGTCACAACTCAGGGAACTAGAGAAACAAAAGCAAACTAAAATCCAAAGCTAGCAGAAGAAAAGAAATAACAAAGAGCAGAACTAAATGAAATTGAAACAAACAAAAAAATCAATGAAGCTAAAAGCTGGTTGGTTCTTTGAAAAGATAAAATTGACAGACCATTAGCTAGATTAACTTCTCTTCTAGAAGAGAGAAGATTCATGAATAAACATTTCTCAAAAGAAGATATACAAATGGCCAACAAACATATGAAAAAATGCTCAATATCATTAATCACACAGGAAATGTAAATTAAAATCATAATGAGATACCACCTTACCCCAGCCAGAATAGCCATTATTAAAAAGTCAAAACAAAACAAAACAAAAAAAAAAACAAAAAACAGATGGTGTGGATGTGGTAAAAAGGGAACACTAATACAATGGTGGTGGGAATGTAAATTAGTACAATCTCTATGGAAAATAATATGGAGATTTCTCAAGGACCTAAAGTGGACCTACCATTTGATCCAGCAGTCACACTGCTGGGTATCTACCCAAAGGAAAAGAAGTCATTATATCAAAGAGACACCTTCAGGGGCATGTTTATCACAGCACAATTCACAGTTGCAAAGATGTGAAAACAACCTAAGTGACCATCAACTGATGAGCAGGTAAAGAAAATGTGTTATATATACACCATGGGATGAATACTACTCAGCCATAAAAATGAATAAAATAATGTTTTCTGAAGCAACCTGGATGGAGCTGGGAGCCATTATTCTAAGTGAAGTAACTCAGGAATGGAAAACCAAATACTGTATGTTCTCACTTATAAGTGGGAGTTAAGCTATGGGTACACAAAAGCATACAGTGGTATATTGGACATTGGAGACTCAGAAGGAGGGGAGGGTGGGAGGGTGGTAAGATACAAAAAACTACCTATTGAGTACAATGTACACCACTCAGGTGATGGGTGCACTAAAATCTCAGACTTCAACACTATACAATTCATAAACATAACCAAAAACTATGTGTACCCATAAAGCTATTGAATTTTTTAATGAGTTATTCATTGGTGAATTATAGATTTCTTTGGGAGTGTTTTTCTCATATAATTTTCATAAAACATCAACAATTTCACCATTATTCCACCCACGCTTCACCATAAATTTAATATTTGTTCTTGGTTCAGTTGTAGCAGAATTCATGTTGCTCTGATAGAGGCTAATTTCAAACTGATATTTTATCCTTCTTAGTTTGTCAAATTAGATCCTATTCATGTATGTTATAACAAGTCAAGTTTATTATTGGTACAAAATAATATGAATATGAGTTTATTTTTGTGCAAAAAAATGAAATCCATGCATAGTTTTTTATAATTCACATTTTCTTTGAATTTTTTTGAAGACACTTGAATCACGGAAAATAGGACTGAATTTCCTACAATCCCCCATCATGGGGACTAGGTATTAAAATAAATTATGACCATGGAGAATGCAAAGACTTGGTAAACTGGTTATATCAAGGCAGTAATAAAGAGTTGAGCCGAGAGAGAGGGCAGAGAGAGTCATACTTAAGCTTTTAACTTCCAATGTGAGAATTCTCTTTTAAAAAGCAACTCTAAAAATTGTGGAAAATGCTCTCTATTACAATGGTTTTTAACTTTTTGGAGTCAAGAATTTCATGGAGAAAATAGTTCCTACACCCTTCACCAGAAAAATGGACCCATACTCATACACAGAAAATGTTGTCTAAAATTTAACCTTTGTTAAAAACCTGGAAACAAACCGATAATCCTCCCTCCATAAAACTTAATTTTACATGGCAATTTGTTTCTTCTTGTTAATTTTTGTCTCAATGAGTACCTTCTATTTCTGCTCTTATTTTATTTTTAGGTTGCATTTTCCCCCTACACCCCCACGCCCCTCATTATACCCTTGATGATGCAGAACATTTTGTTGGTATTTACACTGAGAAAAATAGGAGGTGGCTTCCAAATCTATTTCACTGGTATTTCTCTTCTGTTCAATTGGCCTTTGTCTTTCTCTAGTACAGTAGAGACAAAACATTCAACAAGCTGAGTAATAGATTCTAAGCAATTGGAAACATTCTATAAATTTTGATTGGTTAAAATCGAATTGCATTCAAATTTTTAATAGACAAACTGAAATCTCCTGTATTAAACCATAAAATTCTATATTAAATTTGCAGTTGCACATTCACTCCGACATCAATCAATGTTATAACTTTTCAAATTTGTTCTCTTGTATACTTTTTTTGATGACAATACATTCCTTGGTTTAAAGGGGATTTCTGAGTAATTGAATTTTCTAGTAAAAGATTTTAAATAATCAAGATTGAATTTCTCATTCCTAAGGATATTGTTCACTTGTTGATTGCCTTCTAGTATATTCTTATTGGTTGGTACAGAGCAATGCCATATCCCTTAGGATTCTCAGGAACATGCTAATGGAGTGATGCTATGCCCTCCCATCCATTAAATCCCCATCCGCAAGGCCAGTCTTCAATGCTCCTATTTTATATTAATTCAAAATCAATTTTCTGAACACCTCCTTATATACCAGGCATAGTACCAAACACTAAGAAAACAGATGAAAAATGTAGATACTGTCTAATCCTCGAAGAGCTTCACAGCCTCATTAGCTTAAAAAAATGGATAGTATTATTTAGGGCTGTCATTCTAGCTAAGAAATACTAGTATCTCCCCTCTAGAAATATATAATCTGACTGGGTAGTGAGACATAGCGAGTTATGTAATGATGCAAGATTATAACAGTTTAAATGCCAAATGAGTTGCTGAGATATTAAATGCTAAAGGAACTCAGGAGAAAAAGAAAGCACATAGTTCAACATTTAAGACACCAGGAAATTTTTCTGAAACCATCCATCCATTAAATTGAAGGATTATATCTGCTTGAAGTAAATTAGTTTGGTCATTTTTTTTTCCAGCAAGTGTCCTAGGATCATGGTGTTCCACATTATTGGCATCATTACACCTGTGTGCATTAACTATTGAAGGTGTAAAAATACAATAATAAACCTTATTTACCTGCTTATATGGGAAGAATTATCAAAGGGAGCTTGAAACAATCTATATTATTTGCTGTGAACAACATACAGTTTTTTAAAACAAAAATGAGAGAATTGTCATTTATAATTTTCCAGGTAACATCTTAATTTGTTGCAATCATTCTAAGCAGTTGAACTGATTCCTGCAGAGTTACCTGCTGAAAAGCAATATCCATGCTTCAGGTCAAATTTAGATTCACAGGCCAGGCACCGTGGCTCATCCCTATAATCCCTGCACTTTTAGAGGCCAAGGCAGGAGGATTGCTTGAGTCCAGGAGTTTGAGACCAGCCTAGGCAACATAGGAACACCCTGTCTCTACAAAAATCAAGTTACCCAGGCGTAGTAGTGTGGGCCTGTGATCCCAGCTACATAGAAGGCTTGAGCCTGAGAGATTGAGGCTGCAGTGAGCCATGATGGTGCCACTGCACTCTAGCCTGAGCAACAGAATGAGACCCAGTCTCAAATAAATATATGCCCATGAGCCCTGGGCTAGGTTTCATTTGACAGAAAACAGATTTCTTTTGTCCCCAAAATATGCTCAAAAAAACACTGTTTTGAGAGCCCCCAGCTAAATTGGGGTTCCAGTACCAGAGCAGCTAGTGACCCTTCTTTAATGGGGAATGAAGGGGAGCTGGAGGTGGGTGTTTACTGTGTGTCTTTCACAGGATACTTCTTTTACCTAGCAGATGGCCTAATGTCTAGTTGTCTGACCCATGACCACGGGGATTCATGAGAAACTTGTTTATACTGGCACATGCCCTTGTCTGACCAGTTACATGCCTTCCTGACCATCATTCTGGCACTGGGAGCCTGATCTTGTGCTTTCCCTGGTGTTCTGGGGAAAATCCTACCTGGGGCAACCCTGGGTTTTTCAGAGGGAAGGGCACAGATTCAACACACAACCACAATAAGAATCACGTTTAAATATTTTGTGTTTCTTTCAACTTCAGATCCTGGGCAGGGAGAGTCAGGAGGGCAGTTCTCTGTCCCCAGGTCACACAAGGCAGTAATAAAGAGTTGAGCCGAGAGAGAGGGCAGAGAGAGAAAGCACAAGAGGCAACTAGCAGCATATATAAGAGAATAGGGTATAGGGTATGAGTCACTTTAAATTTCTGGGGACATGTCTGAATGGTTTCTTTAAAGGGATCCCAGTCTGCTAGGCAGGAGAGTTTCCTCTAAGTTCTCATCTCTGGCCACCAGCTTAAGCCATTTGTGTGTGATATAGAATTGGAAACTGTGTCAAGGTTGACTGAGCCCTGCTTGCAACAAAAGCAAGCAATGCAGCAACGAAAGAGGCACTTGCCCCAGCAGCACTTACTATTGTGAGGCACATGGCTATTCAGGCAAAGTAACCCCCATTATGGGTGAGGGTTAGGCAATTTCACCCCAGCTCCACTTCACCAACACAGTGAGTGCAGAATTGAATCACCCTCTCTGACTTTACTAGGAGGGAATCACTGATGCCTGGAGCTTGGTAGCCACATCTGTATTGCTGGCCAGGTGAAGGCAGAGCTCCACCATCCTGGCCAACTCACTGTGGCTTAACACTAGCACTTCCTAATGTATAGCCAACACAGTCCTGAGTACTACCAAGCCTTCAGGTAACTGGAAAAGTACACCTGGCCAAGGAGCAAAACACAATTAAATAGTGGCCCACTGGGCTGAGCACGGTGGCTCATGCCTGTAATCCAGCACTTTGGAAGGCCGAGGCGGGTGGATCACGAGATCAGGAGCTCAAGACCAGTCTAACCAATATGGTGAAACCCCGTCTCTACTAAAAATACAAAAATTAGGTGTGGTGGCAGGTGCCTATAATTCCAGCTACTCGGGAGGCTAAGGCAGGAGAATCACTTGAACCTGGGCAGCAGAGGTTGCAGTGAGCCGAGATCATGCAACTGCACTCCAGCCTGGGCGACAGAGTGAGACTCTGTCTCAAAAAAAAAAAAAAAAATTAGTGGCTCACTGTTTAGGGGACCCAATCCCAGGAAGGGCTGCTGGTTCCTCACAGGGAAACACCTTCCTTACACTGGAACCTGCTCTTCAATGGCTGCAGGGAAGTCTGATAGCTCTAAGAACCATCCATAGCCACTGCAATTTCTGGAAAATCTCCAAGGTGACACCCAACAACAGCAGTACACATTTATGCAAAACAAAGCTACAGGCCACTAGCAAGCAGTGCTTTCTTCCCAAAAGGACAGAGCTGTTTGGGAGAGGGAATTTTTATTAGTCTGTTTTCACACTGCTGTAAAGAACTGCCTGAGACTGGGTAATTTTTAAGGGAAAAAGGTTTCATTGACTCACAGTTCCACATGGCTGGGGAGGCATCAGGAAACTTATAATCATGGCAGAAGGCAAAGAGGAAGCAAGGCAGCTTCTTCAGAAGGCAACAGAAAGGAGCTAAAGGAGAAGAGCCCCTTATAAAACCATCAAATCTCATGAGAACTCATTCTCACGAGAACAGCCGGGAGTGGGGGCAGGGGTGGGGGAACCGCTCCCATGATTCAACTACCTCTACCTGCTCTCTTTCTTGACACGTGGGGATTATGGGGATTACAATTCAAGATGACATTTGGATGGGGACACAAAGCCTAACCATATCACAATTAGTAAACCATGTGCAGCTAAAATGCATTGTGGAGGTGTATAACCTGTGCCGACTGTCCCATACTCATCACCATTTGTTTTGAGACGCCCCCAGTTAAATTGGGGTTCCAGTGACAGAGTGTAGCATTGGTACTTTAACAGGAAATAAGGAGAGCTTGATGTGAGGGTTTACAGGGTGCTTTTATCGGATACTTCTTTAAAGCAGTAGATGACCTAATGCCTAGATGTCCAACCCATTATTATGGTTCCCTCACATGGGAAACCTGTTTACACTGACAGAGGCCCTTGTGGCTCTTGTCTGACCAGTTTATGCCTTCCTGACCATGGCTTTGTCACTGGGAGCCTGACCTTGTACTCTTCCCTGGTGTCCCAGGAAAAATTCACTCTGGGGCACTGATATGGTTTGGCTGTGTCCCCCTCTCCCCCCAAATCTCATCTTGAATTCCCACATGTTGTGGAAGGCACCCAGTGGGAGGTAATTGAATCATGGGGGCAGATCTTTCCTGTGCTGTTGTTGTGATAGTGAATAAGTCTTATGAGATCTGATGGTTTTAAAAAGTGGAGTTTCCCTGCACAAGCTCTCTTCTCTTGTCTGCCACCATGAGAGATGCCTTTCACCTTCCGCCATGATTTTGAGACCTCCGCAGCCATGTGGAACTGTAAGTCCATTAAATGTCTCTCTTTTGTAAATTGCCCCATCTTGGATATGTCTTTATTAGCAGTGTGAAAACAGACTAATACAGGCACCTCTAGTTTTTTAGATAAAAACTGCAAATTCAATACACCACTATAACAGAGAACGAGTTCAATTTGTTTTTCAATTTACAGATCCTGGGCAGAGAGGGTACAATGAGTTAAGAGGGCAGTCCTCCTTTCCTTGGTCATGTGAGTCAAGAAAGAAGAATCAAGTACAGAGAGAGAGAGAGTGTGTGGAGAGAGAGAGAGAGAGAGAGAGCACATATGGCCACTAGTAGCACATTATATATGACAGAATAAGGTGTTGGTCACTTTAAATTTATGGGCAAATGCGTGAATGGTTCATTTACAGAAGGCAGCTGGAAAGTGAGGAGACAGGTCTGCTAGGTGGGAGAGGTGAATCTTAGTGAATCTTAGCAGCTTTAATCCTCCTCTGCTTTTGTATTTCCAATCATCTACCTGAGTTGTTTTTGCTCACACTTCTGACACCAAACATGTGGGTTTTTTCCTCACACCTTCTAATTTTCCAGCTTTCCAGATACCAACTGAGTGCCTACAATTCAATTCAATTCTGACATCAACTTCCTTGAGTTAGCTTAGACCTCACAAGTTAAGGGCCCAGTCTCAGAAGTCTGCCCTCACTTCAGATGCCAGTCACAATTCCCAGGCTGTCACCTGTACCTTTTTTTAGATAGGAGTTTTAACAGAGATTACATAGGCATGATTACATAGACATGATTGATTATATCACTCTCCACTGGTGATTAACTGAATCTCCAGCCTCTCTCCCTGCTCCTGAGGTTGGGAAAGGGACTGAAAATTCCAACCCTCTAAGACATGGTTGGTTACTTTGGCAACTAGCCCCCATTCTGAAGCTATCTAGGGGCCCACCAAAAGTCACCTTATCAACATAAACTCAGGTACAATTGAAAGAGGCTTGTAATGAATAACAAAAGATGCTTCTATCACTCCTATCACTTGGGAAATTCAGTGCATTGTAGGATCCCCATGTCAGGAACCAGGGACAAAAACCAAGTATATATTTCCTATTGTATCATACTACCCTACACAAATTCTTTCTACTGGGGTTCCTGTGCCTGCTGCCTATTACTTGCCTTACTCCCTTTTCAGCAGACCTGAGGAAACCTAAAGGAACACCTATTGACAAGAAATACCAAAGGATTACATTGACTTGTGAATACTAAAATTTGTACTGCATTTCTTTAGACTCTTATGAGAACCAATACAGTTTTGGTCTATATTTCTTTCAGAAGAATGGAAAAATATGAAAACTATTACTGAGTCTTTCTATGACCTATAGATAGCTTATGACCTAGAAAAATTTTAATCAAATTTACCAAATCATAAACTCAACATGGGCAGATTTTTAAAAATTTTGTATTGTGATAAAATATATATAACATAAAATTTACCATCTTAATTATTTAAGGGCACAATTTGGTGATATTACATTCATAATGTTGTGCAACCATTACCACCATCCATCTATAGAATTCTTTTCATCTTGCATGACTGAACCTCTATATCCATTAAACAAAAACTCCCCAGCCTTCCCTCCTTCCAGTACCTGTAAAGCACATTTCTACTTTCTGTCCCTATGTACCTTATAAAAGGGTATTTGCAGGTTTGTGACTGACTTTTTTCACTTAGCATACTGGCCTCAAGGTTCACCTTTGTAGTAGCACAAGTCAGAATTTCCTTCCTTTTTAAGTGTAAGTAATATTCCAGTATACATATGTATCACATTTTGCTTATCCATTCATCTACCAATGGACACATGGATTCATTAAAAGACATTTTTATCTTTGTTCACTACCATATCCCTAACATTTAGAAAAATTTCTGGCCTGAATTAGGTGTTTGGTGATCGTTAAGTAAATGAATGGTTAACAGTTAAATGTGTGGTCTTGATTATACTTGTAACAGCATGATGTTCATTGAATAAGTTGTCAATGTGAGTGTGCTTTTGGGTAACCTGTGACTTCTCATCTCTTCTCCTCCCTGACTTTATATTTCTAATTCTTTCTTTTACTATCCTTTCACTATGCATTCCATTGATTTCTCCCATCCTTTTCTGTTCTTTGTTTCTCAGACAAAATTAATACAACACTGTAACATTAATGTAGCAATGCTGGATAGAGGCGGAGTTGGTTGATTCAGTAAATAATACTTGGACACCTACATTATGCCGGCCTCTGTGCTAGTATTGGAACCATTATACCTAATTAGTATTGTCTATTGAATCTTAGTTTAGAGCCTTAGCTTTCAGTCAGGACTTTAAAATGCTGAGCATTACTCAAAAGAAATTCAGTGCTTATGAAGTATTTACTAAACTGCTTAATTCAAGCAATATACAGTAATATATTCCAAAGATTATACTCTCTGAAAGCAGTGATGAAGCTTAATTCCTACATTTATCCAAATTAAAGTACCTTTGGAAATAATTTACCACACTTATATATATCAAAAATATGTCTTAAATAAACCAAGTTCACTCCCAGATCAAATGAGTTTGGAGATGTTCAGAGTGGTTTGGTGGTAGAACAATTTGCAAGGTCTACAGTTAGTGATTGAGGTATACTATTCAATTTTTAAAATATTGCTTGTCAGCTAGAATCTAGTATATTTTGTTTCAAGTACAACTTGATTTCATAAACACCCGAAGATAAGGATTTGGAATGTCAATACTGACAGAACTATAGCACTATAGCTCTATTGGGCCTAACTATTCAATCTTCTAACTGAATTTCTTATTTTTCCTCTTATTTTTTATATCTTTTAACACTATAACTTACAAAAAAAACCTATCTTGTCTTACTTTATTGGACCTAGAATTATTATTTTATGTCATATCTCATTTCTTTAAAAAACAAAACCAAGATTCCTTGCGCTTTATCTTTTTGAATGCCCTAAAAAGGTCTGTCTTCCTGAGCAAAGTCTACCTTCATCTAAGCACAGCCAACAGAAAGTAATCTGCATACCTTATACCAGCCATCACGTCCTAGTGGATTTGAGATTGACTGTGGCAGATTTGATAGACTTACAGTTGCTTTTCTGAAAGCACATATTTCCTCATCAGCATTTTAAAACAATAAAACTGCAGGGAAAACAGAAGATCTCAAAGTATAGAACAGCTATAGTAGCAGATCAGATAGAAACAAAATCAGGCAAGCCAATGATGAATCAGTGGTGAGTCAGAAATCTTAAGGATATGGAAGGAGATAGAGTAATAACAAGCAATCACAAGGTGGGTATTTGATAACTCCAATATCCAAAACTACTAATAAACTTTTCTAGTATGTTTTCAAAAATTATTTGTCCTTTCTTCTTGTTTTCCATAGCCTAGTAAATGTGTAATTGAATTGATACAGAGTATGAAAACTTTTACAGAAATTGTGCATTTGGTAGGCAGAGTAAAAGAAATTCACCTTAACCCAGTCTGAATTTGAAATTGAGCTAGTCTGAAGCTGAATTCTGTCTTTCTATGGCCTGACTGATTTCTGGTTCACCTTTTCTATTAAGGAGTAACCCTTTAGGCATTTCAACTGAAATCCTAGATTATTAATGAAGCTTCTCCTCCGTAGTGACCTCTGAATTCCATATATATATATATATATTTTTTTTTTTGGTCTCTCAAATCCATAAAACAGACAAACCTCTGGTCAGATTTTTAGCCTTTTAACCATCAGTTACAAATTGACAAAAAAACTTAGGGGAAAAGCAGCATGGAATGTTGCATGCGTTCACTTCCTTTCCTTTCTTTCCAGCAATCTGGTCTTCAAGTCCTTGCTTCCTGGGAAGCTCTCTGAAGTCCTCAAACAGAGAGAGAGAGAGAGAGAGAGAGAGAGAGAGAGAGAGAGAGAGAGAGTGTGTGTGTGTGTGTGTGTGTATGTGTACTTCAATCCAGCTTTTCACTTTTGTAGTTTTTCTTGGAGAGAGAATTGGTCTGCTACAAGCTAGTCTGCCATAGCTGAAAGCAGAAGTCATGACAGGCATCATGACTTGACAGAATTGACACAGCATTGGCCGGGTGTAGTGGTTCATGCCTGTAATCCCAGCACTCTGGGAGGCTGAAGCAGGCAGATCACCTGAGGTCGGGAGTTTGAGACCAGCCAGACCAACATAGAAACCCTGTCTCTACTAAATTAGTCAGGCGTGGTGGCGGGTGCCTATAATCCCCGCTACTCAGGAGGCTAAGGCAGGAGAATCGCTTGAACCTGGGAGGCAGAGGTTGCAGCAAAACTCCATCTCAAAAAAAAAAAAAAAAAAAGAATTGATTCAGCATACCAAGGAAGAAGCCATGGAACAGGAAAGACATTATCAGCTTTCATCTTTGTGTGTGTTTTCTTTACACCTGTGGGAGTTGCCTTTTTACTGGTTGACCTAACATTTTCTTAGACTCTTCTTTATGGTGCCACCAACATTGTTCTTTGAGGGCCAATCCTTCAAACATTATGGCTGCTTTTATACCTTTTTGGCTGTAATGAATTACTGTCCTTTTTTCAAATCTGTCACTCATCCTGCTGTGTGGCTTCTGGCATTCTCACTGAAGAAACCTGTACAGAGATAAATATTGTTCTAGTGATTTTTGACAGATAAGTTTATATAAGTAGTAGTTCTTCCTCAGCTTGGAAAATACTAGTCTAGGATGTCAAAAGATGACTGTAATTTCCAAGCTTGGAAAAAACCCAACCCATGGAATTGGAAGATATCTTAAAGAACACAGTCCAGTCTTTCATGGAGAAGCAAACTTGCCCAAGGTTCCATGTCATTAGGTGCAAGGAACAGTAAGTGTCTGCTTCCTGCCCGTGCACTTCAACAATACTCTTGCTGTAGATAAGTTACTTCATGGAAAGATTTCTGTTGACTGATAACTCTTGGAATTTGCATCCCATACCCTAAAGTTTCTCTTTGAGATACTGGTTTAGGATGTTAAAAGTTAACTGCAAATTCGAAGTTTACATGTTAATGTATATATAAGGGTGTTGTTTTAAAGCAATTCTCCATGGAACAGACATTTACATGCAGAAAGTTTAGTAGGAAAGTTTGTAGGGGAGTATAAGAAGTAGGGCCAGGCAGAGGGAGGATATAAACTGGATGAATTCACAGCAAAGGTTCATTCAATGACATGGGTACTGTGAAGCAGTGATGGCCCCATCAGAGTTGTCCTGCTTTTAGACAAGGTGGTTGGACATTTATGCCCCCATCTGGATAGTTAACCAGTTACTAGTTAGTTAAAAATGATTAATTAGTTAAAAAATTAGTTTAATTTTTAACTAATTACTAATTAGTAAAACTAGTTAAAAATGGCTAATTTAAAATGAAAGCTAAATAAACTAACACGTATGTTTCTGTCTCTCTGCTAGGTTGTCCTTAAAATAAACAGCAAATAGCTACAATCTGGAAGTGAACTAACCTATAGTTTTATTCATGAACATTTTGCAGTTGTTATCAAAAACAAAGCATTAAGGAGGTTTGCAAATTTCACATTCATTCTGACTTTTAGAAAAGGATGAAGGTTACCAAAGTTCAGGTACTTGCTTTCTAAAGAGTACCTTCATTGTTCTCATGGTTCTTGTGCAAGTTTTATTGAGAGGCTTAGTAGAATAATGATCTTGAACTCAAAGGAACTAAAGAGCAGACATTATCTTTCGGTCATGCATTTCACCATGTTTGAAGCTGAATAAATGTTTATTTAATAAGAACATTCACTGTACAGTCAAAAAGGAATGTTTGCACTTGTGTTTGGCAATGATTGCAAGTATTCACTAATATATTTAATGAAAAGAATTAATTCTTCAATAGAAAATATATCATGTAATGTCTTTACTGAGTTAAAGAACATGAATCAAGCACATGGTCTTTGAAACTGTCAAATTTCAAATTTGTGAAGGCATTATTTAAATGATAAATGAGACAAGTTTTAAAAAAGTTATTTAAACACATTTTCAGTGTTCTCAGTTCCAGCCAAATTGAAAACGAAAGTAAGATTTTATTATCTTCTTGAAATTCTAAAACATATCTTCTATTAGTTTTCAAATTACCTTCAGTTGAGTGTAGGTGGATGTATAGTTACACTGAAAAGTCAATTTGAACAAGTTATATATTTGAGGTCATAATGTTTATAGAAAGAATAGAGAAAAACATGTTTCCATGTGAAACCATCAAATGAAAAATTAAGAATCAATTTGAAGGGATGGAAAAAAAATCTCCTACTAATCTGTGACTCCTTTAACCTGCCAGAGAATCCTTATTTTTAACACCCAGCAAAATGTAGAAACAAATATTGATGACTAGAAAACCGTAAGACCATCTTATTTTTATTTTCTTAAATTCTAATTCATAAAAGAGGCTACATAAAATTAGCACAGATAGAGCGATTCAATGAATATCTCAAATCCATACCTGATGTTACGTAAAACAAGTTCACAAAATTTTACCTTGTCAATCTATCTATAACTCCCCTCTGTTGGAGGAAATAAGAAGAATTCTGTGATTGTTGCCCATGATACTTGGGAGGAAGCCCAGGCATTGGGGTAATTTTTATGCACTGAGAGTGTCCTGTACATATTTGATGCTTATTTGTTAAATACTGATATTTAACAATTTTGCTGTTGTTAAAACAGAACAATTTAGCAGATTATCTATTGGAAAACTCTGAGGACATGATAGATAATAGGAAGGAAGAACTATAAAAAGACTGGCAAGGAGGGGTTCTGGTCATTCAATGGAGGAATCTTGAGTATACACGGCCAGGAGATGTACTCAAGAATCTAAAGTCGGGCCTGGGAGGGACTTCAAGATGGGTGACTAGATGCATCTGGTACTCACTTCTTCCATGAAGAGGAACCAAAATAGTGAATAGATAATTGCACTTCAAATAAATCATCTAAGAAAAACACTGGAATTCAACAGAGAAGTGACAGGAAGCACCAAAAGCAAGGAAGGAGAAGGAAGCAAGGCAGCCTTCTTGACTGGTATAGGCTGGGGACCTGGAGAGGCTCCCTAATGTTGGAAAAGGGTAAGAGAGAGATTCCCAACAGTCCACATGTCTGCTGAAGACTCCTAAAATCCTAGCCATGGGAGAGCCCCTTCACCCTCATGGAGCCTGAGACTAACAAAGGGAGTTCCCTGGAGACTGCAATTGCATTGCTCCATAGAGGAAGCCCAGACTGAATCCTACAAGCCCTCAAGTCTTAAGCAGCTGCGTTGACATTCCCTGCCTGCAGCTGATACTAGACTGAGAAATGAGTCACTGGCAGCAACCCTGCTCCCACTAGCAGAGGGGGGGGGCATGCATTTTCACATGCCCTGAAGACAAATTTCACTACCACCTCTGCAGGCTAAAGCACAAGTGAAGTGCATGACCCCCAGCCCTCTGTCTGCAGCTTCTCCCACTGACAGCATATATGTCCTCCAGCAGGGCTGCAACACAGGTGCTGCTGCCTCAACCCAGTCATTCCGCTGGCAGCCTATGGATCAGCCCACCCCTACTTAGCATAGCCGGGACCTACAAGCACCATCAAAGGCTTAAGGACAAGTCCACCAGGCCTAGCTCTGCTCCCCTTGAGTACCCAAGCATGCTGTTCAGGGTTCTGTAGATTACCCACCCCAGTTCACTACCATTGGCACCTGAACACTTCTCCCAGAGACTGAGGTCATTCCCACAAAAAATGCTGCTACCATCACAGCTGGCACCCACCCACACATGCTACCTGCAGACTTGAAGACTGGCCTGCCCAATCCTTCACAACAACCACCAACACCGGTGCAGACCACTTGTGTCCCAGAGGGTTGTAACACCACTGCTAATGCCACACCAGCTGCCCAGGGACTTGATAAGCTGCCCACCCACATAACTAATCACTGTCACTCCTGGCATCTGGGCAAGATACTGGAAACCCCAAAATAGGCCTACCTTGACCCTCTAACACCAGTGACAGTGTATGCTACCCAGGGGCCCAAGGACAGATAAGCTCAGCCCACCACTGCCACCACTGGAACCCAAAGACTGGTCCATCTGGCATCCCAGACGCCAGCATAAATTCATCACAGCCTCCACTAATGACTGCACCCTATCCACTGAGGAAATCATATACACCAGTGATGCTGCTTAGAACCAAATATATGAAACAGAAACTACACTACTGCACACAACCAAAATCAAAGCCAAAGCACCCCACCCAACCAACATCATAGATACATCTTCAAGAAAAAGTCCTCCTCTGCAAAAGCAAATTCAAAAAATTGGAAGAAGCAACTACTACACCAGATGACCAGATATTAGTGTAAGGACACAGGAAATGTGAAATAGCAAGGAAATATGACACTTCCAAAGGAACACATAATTCTACCAAAACAGATCCCAATCAAACGGAACTTTACAAAATCTCCTGAAAGATTTAAAATATTCGTTTTAAACAGGCTCAATGAGATAGAATAGAATATTGAAAAGCAATACAAAGAAATCAAAAAACAATTCATGATATGAATGTGAAGTTTAACAGAGATAAATTTTTTTAAAAACAGAAATTTTGGAACTGAAGAATTCCTTGAAAGAAATATAAAATATATTCAAAATTTCAACAATAGATTAGATTGATCCGCAAAGTTTCTCAGAACTTGGAGACAGGTCTTTTGAAATAAACCAGTCAGTCAAAAATATAAAGAAAGAAAATTTTTTAAAAAGAGCAAAGCCTATGTGGCATATGGGACATCATAAAGGGACCAAATATTTAAATTTTTGGTTTTCAGAAAGGCAAAAAAAAAAAATAAATTAAAGAATTGTAATAGTTATTTAACGAAATAATAAATGAAAACTTCTCAAGTCTAGTAAGAGATTAAGACATCCTGATACAAGAGATTCAGAGATCCCCAAATATAAAAAGTCAAAGAGATTTTCTCCAAAGCACATTATAGTCAAACTGTCAAAAGTCAAAGACAAAGAATTCTAAAAACAGCAAGAGAAAAGCATCTAGTCACTTATAAAGAAACATCAGCCAGAATAACAGTGAATTTCTTAGCAGAAACTTTACAGGCAAGGAGAGAACATGATGATACATTCAAAGTACTGAAAGAAAAAAGTGCCGATCATATCCAGTGCCATATCATACCCAGCAAATTGATCCTTCATAAATGAAGGAAAAACAAAGTATTTCTCAGACAAGCAAAAGTTGAGAGGATTAATCACCACTAGACTAGCTCTACAAGAAATGTGTAAGGGTATCCTACACCTGGAAGTGAAAGAAAAATATCTGTAATCACGAAAACACATGGAAATTTATAAAATATTTCATCTAACAGCTACAGAGTACTCATATTTCTCACCTGCACATGGAAAAGTCTCCACAATAGACCACATGTTAAGACATAAAACAAGTCTGAACAAGTTTTTAAAAATCAAAATTGTATCAAATGTTTTCTCAGAACATAAAGGAATAAAAGTAGAAATTAATAAGAAAAGGAACTTTGGAAACTGCATAAAACATAGAAATTTAAAAACATGCTCCTGGTCTGGGTGCAGTGGCTCAAGTCTATAATCCTAGCACTTTGGGAGGCTGAAGCAGGTGGATTGCTTGAATTCAGGAGTTCAGGACCAGCCTGGTAAACATGGTGAAATCTCATCTCTACTCAGTAAATAAATAAATAAGTAAATAAGTAAGAAAATTAAATTAGCTGGACGTTGTGGCACACTCTTGTAGTCCCAGCTACTTGGGGGTTTGAAGCAGGAGGATTGCTTGAGCCTGCAATGTCAAGGCTGCAGTGAGCGAAGTTCAAGCCACTGCATTCCAGCCTGAGTGACAAAGTGAGACCTTTTCTCAAAACAAAAACAAAACACACATATGCTACTGAACAAACATTGAGTCAAGGAAACAATTAAAGAGGGTATTTTAAAAAATGTGTAACAAATGAAAATCAAGACATAACATACCCAAACATATGGGATACAGCAAAAGCAGTGCTAAGAAGAAGGTTTATAGTAATAAATGACTGCATTGAAAAAGTAGAAATATTTCAAATAAACAATCTAATTATTCAATTCAAGGCACTAAAAAAGCAGGAGCAAAGCAAATCCAAAATTATTAGAAGCAAAGAAACAATAAAGATCAGAGAAGAACTAAACAAAATAGAGACTAAAATAATTACAAAAGATCAATGAAACAAAGAATTTGTTTTTTGAAAAGATAAGCAAAACCAATAAGTCACTTGCTAGGCTAATAAAGAAAAAAAGGGAAAAGACCTAAATAAAGAAAATCAGAAATGAAAAATGAGACTTTACCACTGATAAAAAAGAATTATGAAAGTTCATCAGAAACTATTATGAACACCTATCTATACACGAACAAACTAGAAAACCTAGAGGAACTAAATAGATTCCTGGACACAATCTATGAAGATTGAATCAGGAAAAAATAAAAAAACATGAACAGATTAATAATGAATAATGAGATTGAATCAGCAATTTTAAGAAAAGTCCCCCAAAAAAGAAAAGTCCAGGGCTGGATGGCTTTACTGCTAAATTCTACCAAATTTTCCAAGAATAAATAACACTAATGCTCCTCAAACTATACCAAAAAATTAAAAAGGAGAAAACTCTCCCTAATTCATTTTATAAGGCCAGCATTACACTGATTTCAAAACCAGACAAGGATGCAACAATAGCAACAACAAAAACTGCAGTCCAGTATCCCTAATGAGCACAGACACAAAAATTCTCAACAAAATACTAGCAAACAAAATCGAAAAGCATATTTAAAGATACACCATGATCAAGTGGGGCTTATACCAGAGATGTAAGGATGGGTCACCATACACAAATTAACAAATGTGATACATCATATCAACAAAATAAATAAAAGACAAAAACTATATAATCAACTCAACAGATGCAGAAAAAGTGTTTGATAAAATTCAGCATCGTTTCATGGTAAAAAAAAAAAAAACTATGCATAGAAGGAACATACCTCAATATAATAACATGATAAAGGCCATGTATGACACTCCACATCACATTGAATGAGGAAAAGCTGAAAGCCTTTCTCTAAGTACTATAATAAGACAGAGATGCCCATTTTTACCACTCTTATTCACTCTAGTACTGGAAGTCCTAGCTAGAACAATCAGGCAAGAGAAAGAAATAAAATACATCCAAATGGAAAAGAGGAAGTTAAACTGTCCCTCTTTGTTGATGACATGATCTAATACCCAGAACATCCTAAAGGTTCCACCGAAAACTCCTAAATCTGATGAATAAATTCAGTAAGCTTGCAGGATACAAAATCAACATACAGAAATTAGTAGCATTTCTACACACTAATAATGAACTAGCTGACAAAAGAAAGCGATCCCATTGATAAGAGCTACAAAAATTAAAATACTTAAAAATAAATTCCACCAATCACATTAAAGGAAATGTGCTACAAGGAAAACTACAAAACATGGATAAAAGAAATTGAAGAGAACACAAACAAATGGAAAGACATCCCATGCTTATGGAGCAAAATGATTAATATTGTTAAAATAACCATACTGCCCAAAGCAACCTACAGATTCAATGCAATCCCTATCAAAAATATCAGTGTCATTTTTTACAGAAATAGAAAAAACAATCCTGAAGTATATATGAAACCAAAAAGAGCTCAAATAGCCAAAGAAATCCTGTGGAAAAGGAACAAAACTGGGTCGGGCGCGGTGGCTCATGCCTGTAATCCCAGCACTTTGGGAGGATGAGGCAAGTGGATCATGAGGTCAGGAGTTCAAGACCAGCCTGGCCAAGATGGTGAAACCCCGTCTCTACTAAAAATACAAAAAAATTAGCCAAGTGTGGTGGCGGGCGCCTGTAATCCCAGCTACTCCGGAGGCTGAGGCAGAGAATTGCTTGAACCCAGGAGGCAGAGGTTGCAGTGAGCCAAGATTGTGCCACTGTGCTCCAGCCTGAGCGACAGAGCAAGACTCAGTCTCAAAAAAAAAAAAAAAAAAAAAAGGAAGGAACAAAACTGAAGGTATCACCTTACCTGACTTAGAAATATATTACAAGTTTATGGTAACCCAAATAGCATGATATTAATATAAAAATAGACAAGTGGAACAAAATAGAAAATCCAGAAATAAATCCACATATTTACAGCCTCTAATTTTGTTTTTATGCCTAAGATCTCAAAAGCACAGACAACTAAAACAAAAATAGACAAATGGAACTATATTAAACTGAAAAACTTCTGCACAGCCAAAGAAACAATCAACAAAGTGAAAAGACAACCTGTTGAATGGGAGAAAATATTTGCAAACTATTCATCCAACAAGTACTAATATCCAGAATATTCAAGGAAATCAAATAATTCATCAGTAAAAAACAAATAATCCCATTAAAAAGTAAGAAAAGGACACGAATAGACTTCTAAAAATAAGTCATACAAATTACCAACAGGTAAATGAAACGACGTTCAACATCACTAATCATTACAGAAATCAAAATCAAAATCACATTGAGATATCATTTCACCCCAGTTAGAATGACCATTATCAAAAAGGTAACAAAATAACAAATGCTGTTGGTGGGAATGTACATTAGTACAACTACCATGGAAAACAGTATGATGATTTCTCAGAAAGTAAAACTATACAATTGAGCAATCCCATTACTGTGTGTTTATCCAAAGGAAAAAAAAGGGATGCTTGCACTCATATATTTATTGTAGCACTATTCACAATAGCCAATATTGGAATCAACCTAAGTATCCATAAATGAATGAATGGATAAGAAAATGTGGTCTATATAAATGTATTGGTCTATTCTCATCCTGCTATAAGGACATACCCGAGACTGGGCAATTTATAAAGGAAAGTGGTTGAATTGACTCACAGTTCCACATGGCTGAGGAGGCCTCAGGAAACTTGCAATCATGGTGGAAGAGGAAACAAACACATCCTTCTTCATGAGATGACAGGAAGAACTGTGGAGCAAAAGGAGGAAAAGCCCCTTATAAAACCATTAGATTTCTTAAGAACTCACTATCACCAGAACAGCATGGAGGCAACTACTCCCATGATTCAATTACCTCCCACTGGGCCTCTCCTATGACAGGTGGGGATTATGAAAACTACAATTCAAAAGGAGAATTGGGTGGAGACACAGCCAAACCATATCAACAAACAATGGAATAGTATTCAGCCATTAAAAACAATGAAATCCAAGCATTTGCAGCAACGTGGATAGAACTGAAGGCCATTATGTTAGGTGAAATAAGACAGGCACAGAAAGACAAATGTCACATATTCTCACTAGGACATAGGAGCTAAAAGATTTGATCTCATGGAGGCAGAGAGTACAATGACTGATTCCAGAGGCTAGTAAGGGTGTGTGATTGAGAGCGGGGTATGAAGAAAGGTTGGTCAATGCATACAAACATACAGATAGACAGAAGGCACAAGTTATAATGTTCAATAGCAGAATAGGGTGACTGTAGCTAGCAACAATGTATTTTACACTTTAATATAGCTAGAAGAGAGAACTTGAAATGTTCCAAACACATAGAAATGATAAATACTCAAGATGATATATACTCTAAATATGCTGATTTGATCATTACACATTCTATGCATGTAATGTTAAATTTACCCCATAAATATGTAAAATATTATATACCCTAAAAAACCCTTAAGACATACTTCACAGATTTCATAGTTCTCCCTGATGTCAATATTGCTAGCTCACTTGTTATTTTCTAATATGCTCTCAGGTAGTAACTTTCTCCAATTTTCATTGTGGGTTCCTTGTATACCTTTTCATATTTTTATAATTGAGAATGTTAACATGCTTCTTGTTTCTTTCTCTTTTTACCTTGAAGACTTTTGTTTTTCCTCAAGCACAACCAAGAACCACACTGAGGTAAAAAGTAAAAATGTTGGTACTTATAAGAAAATTATTGGTTACCTATATTTTACTATTGATGGAATGAGAAGTAATAGCAAGAGCAAAGAATCAACCTGGGGCCTTTGGTTTTCAAGCTAAATATGTATTCTTTCTTCATTTTTAACACGGATCATTAGGTACAAACTTATTTGATTATGGCTTGTTACTATTGCCATGTTTAGTATAATATCTTGTTAAAATTTTCCCTCATTCTTCCAAGGATTTCTCTTTTCATTAAGATCCTCTGGTTCTAAATATTTGATAAATTCGGTATCAAAACTTTTATGACATTTGGTGAAAAGGTGATAAAAAGTTGTAATTAATAGTCTAAAAGCTCAATAATCGATTTTAAAGTAATAATGGTCTCCATAAGAGTATTTTTGCAATGAAATACATAATATATATATATCAGTCTAGATATAGATGATTTTCTACTATACTTGCTCTTTTCTTTTATGTGAAGGTTGTTAGTTTGTTAGCTGGTTATACAAAGACTAGTCTGAGTATTGATCCTGATTCCTTGGTATATTTTATTCAAATATTTTATGTGTATCATGTATAGTGATAGAAATAAAATTTTATAGAAATATATATATATTTCATTAATATACTTAAGTATGTATATTCCAAAATATAGTTTTATATTTCACATATATTTATACATATATTTCATATGTGTGTAAGCATATAAATAGATAAATGTATGGAGTATCTATTCATGTAATATTATAAAACAAGAATTTTTAATGACCCTACCTCAATAATTTGAATTCCTATCTATGGATTAAGATAGGATCTAAACATAAATTTCCAACATGGTTCCTTAAAGTGTATTACTGCTTAAATCCTAGGAATAGAAATGCATGTGATTATATAGTATTTCTTCTTTTCAGTTTCCAGGTGTTTGAGTAGAAAAGGCTGCTATCCAAGTTTTAAGAGCTAAACTTTAAAGGCATACTAAAACTTTGAATGTTCTCAGATTTAATATGAGCAATATCCTTGCTCTTTTGCCTGCCTAGTAAATCATTTACTCCAGCAGGCAAAATTTTTCTTTAAAAAAAAAAAGCTTCTTTTGAAAAAAAAAAGAATCTCAAAATAGTGTTGAAATAGAAACACTGTGTACTTGCTCTGGATACAAACCTACCAAGACAGAAAAGTGGTTGGCTTTTTACTTGTGACCCAGTGGGAAAATGTAGGAAATGAGTTTTAAGTGAGAATAAATGATGTTATCTAAAAATCTTTTTTTTTTTACTGAAATAGGGAAAAAAAAACCTTACAAAAGGTTTAAATTTTCATAGTAATGGAACTATACAAGTATACATTTTGTGCCCAAAGAACCCAGAGGACAAAATGACACTTCAGAATTTAATATCTGTGTCTATTCATTCGCCATCCCAAGCTCTAAGAACAGGACAGCCCTGATGACATCTGATAGTCCAGAGTCCAAGTTAAAAGCATTCTAATATACCTGTGTTTATTTCTTATTAGAATGGAGAAGAAAAAAAAATCATAACCAAGACCATAACCAGGAAAGAAGCATTACATAAAAGAGGGAACCAAAACTATACTATCACTAAATTTTTCTCCCCATGTCTTTTAATTGGACAATTGAGTCCATTTATTTTCAACGTTGTGGGTAAGAAAGGACTCACTGTTGCCATTTTGTTGCTTGTTTTCTGGGTTTTTTTTTTTTTTTTTTTTTTTTGGACTTCTAATTCCTTCCTTCTATACTGATTTTCTTCATGGTTAAGTGATTTTCTCTGGTGGTATGTTTTAATTTGTTCCTTTTTATTTTTAGTCCATCTAGTATAGGTTTTTACACTGTGCTTCCGATGATACTTAACAAAAAAACTTCTTATAACAAGTTATTTTAAAGAGATGACAACTTTTCTTAGATCACAAAGACTAGAAACAAAGAAAAAATGAAAAACAACTTCTGCACTTTACCTCTATTCTCCCCACATTTTGACTTTATGTTGTCTCGATTTACATATTTTTATATTGCCCCTCTCTTAACAGATTGCTTTAGGTATTATTGTTTTTGAAAGATTTGTCTTTTCAGCTTCAAATTACAACTATGAGCAGATTGCACACCACAATTACAGTATTAGAGTATTCTGGCTCTGTTCGTGTATTTAATATTACCAGTGGTTTTTGTATCTGCAAATGTTTTCTTTTTGCACATTAGTGTTTTTTTCTTTCAGATTGAAGAATTTCCTTTAATGCTCCTTGTAAGATGGGGGTAGTGTTGGTGAATTCGCTCAGCTACTGTTCATCTGGGGAAGATTTATCTCTCTTTCATAGTTGAAGGATAGCTTTGCTGGATATAGTATTCTTAGGTAGCAGCCTTTTTTTTGTTGTTCTTTCGGTACTTTGAAAATGCCATCCCCTCCCTCCTCGCCTGTATAGTTTCCATTGAGAAGTCTGTTGACATACACATTGGAGCTCCTTTGTAAGTTATTTGCTTCTTTTCTCTTGCTGCTTTTAAGGTCTTTATTTGCCCTTGATCATTGAGAATTTGATTATCATATACCTGGGAGTAATCTTAATTGAGTCAAATCTGGTGTTCTCTGACCTTCTTGTACCTGGATATTTATCTCTTTCTCAATTTTTGGAAAGTTTTCTCTTACTCTTTCTTTGAATAAGATTTCTACCCCCTGCTCTTGCTTAACTCCCTCTTGAATACTAATATT
Source organism: Macaca nemestrina (assembly GCF_043159975.1). Taxonomy (NCBI): domain Eukaryota; kingdom Metazoa; phylum Chordata; class Mammalia; order Primates; family Cercopithecidae; genus Macaca; species Macaca nemestrina. The sequence continues at coordinate 35,718,421 of NC_092128.1, read as the reverse complement.
TCTTATATTTGGTCTTTTCAGGTAATGTTCTATATCTTGTAGGTGATCTTCCTTTCTTTTCATTCTTTTTCTCTTCTGACTGTATATTTTCAAATAGCCTGTTTTTGAGCTCACTGATTTTTCTTCTGCTTGATCCATCCTGCTGTTGAAAGCCTCTACATACAGAATTTTTCAGTTTACCATATATGTTTCTGAGTTATAAGATTTGCTTGATTTTAAAAAATTATTTCCATCTTTTTGTTAAATTTCTCCAATAAATATTTGAATTGCTTTTCTGTGTTATCTTGGAGATCCTTGAGTTGCCCTAAAACTGCTATTTTGAATTCTTAGAGAGTTTTTATGTCACCATCTTATTAGGGTTAGTGACTGATTTCTTGCTTTGTCCATTTGAGGAGGTCATAGTTCCCTGTTTGCTGTTGTTCCTTCATGATGTATCTCTATTTGTTTGCATTGAAGGATTAGTTATTATTCCAATCTTCTCTGTCTGGCTGGCTTATTTGGGTTTTTATTGGATATATTTACTTTATAATTTGCCTGTTAATTTTATTTTGTTTGTTTGTTTTTTCTATTAGGTTGCTGCCCCATTTTCAGCACCATATGGCACCTTAAGCCCAGGTCTGCCTTGGTTCTAGTTAGCAATCACAGTTCTGTTTGTTCCAAATGGGGAAAGTACCAAAGGAGATATCCCAGAAGTGTGAGAAGGCTGGCTAGGGGTCCCTTCCTATAGGGCATCTGTGGAATAGACTTCCTACAGCATGGGAACAGTCTGCTGAACAGCTACTCTGATTTGGAGTCTACTTTGGCCAAGCTCAGAGAAGAGTTTCTAGGGCTGTGAATGGTAGTAACACCTCCCTCCTTTCTCTCTGACTGTCCTCAGGAATATTTCTCATTTCAGGTATATATGATGGTTCTCATAGGTTGAAGCAGGGACAAGTCTCCTGCCAGGGAACCCAAGAGGATGGGAAATATTGTCCAACTTGAACTCACGTTTTCCAGTGTGAGTTGGGGAAACTGTGAGTTGGGGAAAATTTTTTTACACACTTTCTGTCAGGAGATTAGGATGAGGGGCGTTGCAGATGTGGAAGTCCACTTCTCTTACCATCTGCTCAGAGTTTTTCATGTCTCTGTGGCCTGAGGAATTGTCTAATCATCATATTTGAGTTCTGGGATATCGCTGGTGATAATCTCGTGCTGAATATTTGATTTTTATATTCTCTTGGGGGTAGGGAGGAGAATAATGCCAGCTACCTTCTCTACTGTTATTTTGGTATGAGAAGATTCTTCTCATGTGTTCAAAAGAAGAAGTGAGTATATAAAATTTGCTCCTTGGTACCTCTACCATTAGGGTAATATAATACATACAGAGAAGTACAGAAATACAGATGCACCCTTACTCAAGGTGTGCATGTGTGTGTGTGTGTGTGTGTGTGTGTGTGTGTGTGTGTGTATGAAAATATGTGAATAGATTGGTGATAAAAGGACAAACCAGACATTGGTTAAAACCAGAATTCAGACAACATAAATTTTCAAGGCAGACTTCAAAAATTAAGATTAACTAACCAAAGATGGATAGGAAGCTGAGAAGAGTATCCAAAGACCAAGTAAGAAAGACCAAGTTGACCTGCATGTGGACTATTCTGTCAAGCACTGCTGTGGCTGCAGTTGGTATTTACCAGGCTCCATCCTCCAAGTCTTAAGTCTTAAGGGCAATGTGCATGATTCCTAATAAAACATGTGGATACAAAAATTAGGCAAGGTTTGTATTATCAGTCAAAAATGGCTCATTATAATCCTCATTACAGGATTCATGAAGAAGATATGATTATTTCAATGGAAATTATGCTAAAAAGGCATTTGATAATATTCAACATGTATTGCTAATTATTAAAATTGGTTTCTTATTAAGAGTACCTATTATAAATAAAGATATAATATTATGTATAATGACAGATTTTTAGACATTTCTGACAAATTAAAGCGCAAATCATCTGTGCTTTTAATTAATATGTTAGTGGGGGGTGAAGAGAGGGAAGAATTTCCATCATGGGAAAATTGTAGTCATTAGAGAATAGAAAAAATATGAATAAATAAGGGATATCAGGCAGTGGAACAAGAGGAGAGCAAATCAGAGAAAGGAGCAGAGGGTCCCAGTTGGGCAGTCTCCAGAGGATGGAGAAAGACACTCCTGTGATTATTTTCCTGCCCATCACTGTAGCTTCCCTGAGGTCTGGCCACACCTGGGAAGTCCCAGGCTGTTCATGGAATTTTGTGTGGAATTCATTCAGTAAGCCCATATTTTCTTTTATTGGGGGAGGACCTATTTTTTCTGATTATAAAATGTCACCTTTGAAATTAAAACATATACGAAGTATAAATAAAGTGAAGATCAACCATAAGTTTAACACTTAATGGTGCTTAATCTCCACTGTTTGAGTGTAATATGCATAAAAGTGCATGTATGCACATGCATACATATATACATATAAGGTATTTTTATGCTATGCTGGTGTGAACTTATATAACCATTGGAGGAGAAATTTGGAAATGTATACTGGGAGCTACAAAAATAATCCTACTTTTTTTTCAACAAAAATTTTTGAGTACCTACTATGTGCCAGGTATTCCTTGGGGCTTGTGGGATATACCTTTGAACAAAACAGGCAGAAATCACTGACTGCATGGAGCTTATAACAAGAGAGAGAAAAAATAAACAGCTAATATAATAAATAATACACATATTGTATGACTGAAAAAGATGAATGCAATGGAAGAGGAAAGTAGCAGAGCAGGGTAAGGAATGAGATTTCAGATGGAGCAGGATTGGGACATGTTGAAATATGAAATAGGGTTGTAAAACTCTGAGCACAGACTTGCAGACTGGGGAAGTTACAATGCAGACACCTGGGATAAGATCATGCCAGACAAATTATTGATGACAGAAATTTCCATTTTATGAACATATTTTAAAGAAATATAAGTATATATGTATTTTATATGGTTTTACAGTAATGAAACATACTTCATATACTGTTATATAATCGGTCTTTATTTATCAATATATTATTACACATTTTATGACAATAGGCATAGAAGTACATCATACCTTTTAATGATTAGATGGTACTCCAATAAAGGGTGTGCCATAAGTTATTTAACCAATCCCTCAGTTTTCACTATTGCAGAGTACTACAAATGACACTTTTGTATCAATATTTTCCATACGGTTTGTTTTGTTTTGTTTTTTGCTTTAGAACAGGAAAGTGCCATCTCTCAGTCAAGGAGACACACAGTTTTAAGGCATCTCCTTGACCAAGAGACACCACCTTTATGTTAACATGTACTTTATAAGCTGACAATCCTTGCTCTCTTTGAGAATTCCTGAGATTGTACACATTATTTGTCCAGGTCATAATGGCTGCTGACGTTCAATCTTTCCATGAGGACTCCCTTGCTGTCCCAGCACATCTTCCTGGTGTTTTCTCATCTGTTCCTGGTGAGATGGCAGGGAAGGAGGGTGGAGAACCAGACAATATCTTCTCTTCACCTCCCTTCTGAGATCCAAGGTCACTTAGTGATCACTGGCAGCCATGAGTTTTGTGCTTACTGGTTTGCATTCTCTGAAACCCAATCATTCCTATGAATCACACATACTGGTTTTGTACAGAATAAAATTTAAAAAAAATTCATCTCTGTCAGTTATTTTTCCCTTATTTCCCCACATTCTTCTCTAATCCTTGTATAGACCATTCACGTTCCCTGTAGTAATGCCTACAATGTTTTGACATGAGTTTACTACTTACAGTCCTGCTAGTTTATAAACAAACAAAACTATTGCTTTCCAGTGCTGGCAAGGTTCAGAGAAAAAAAAACAGCACTTTATTTCTATCTATGCTGATTTCAGCATAAAATATTACATTCTTTTTTTTTTTTGAAAATAGTTTGGCAAAATGGAACATGAGCTATAAATTTTCATATATTTGGTCTCTGTAATCTCAAATATAGGAGTACATTCTAAAGGAACAATTCAGAATATGGATATAGAAAGGCATGTTTACAAACATGTTCATTGTAATATATTTCTATAATTCCCCATCAACACCTGTATTTGTTTTCAAAACAAAGGTGACTTTGCTATAGATCACAAACTAAGTGGCTTAAAATGACCGAAATTTATACTCTTGGCGTTCTGTAGGCTAGTGGTCTAAAATCAAAGTGTCACCAGGGTTTGTTCTTTCTGAGCATTCTGAGGGAGAATCTGTTTCATGCCTCTCTCTTAGCTTCTGGTAATGGCCAGCAATTGTTGGCATTGCTTCATTTGTAGATGCACCATTCCAATCTCTGCCTCCTTCTCACATGTGGTTTTCGCTGTGTCCCATGATGTTAAACAGTCATGGAAGAGGCTGGCCTTGGGCTGAATCCTGTTTATATCAGATTACCTGACTTGTGGGAGAATCAGTAGAGATTATGACTTTGCCAGTAGTTACCACCATGAGGACCAGTTCCTATGAGTGGTCTCCCCTTCAGTGTCCATGATAGAGTGGGTCACCATGCCACTCTTTAAGCCATCAGTCAGCATTATAATGTTTGGTATTCATTGTTTAAACCCTCCAAACTCTTCAAGCAAGAAGAGCTGTGCAATTCACAGATTCAGTCAGGGCACCATTGAGTACTAACCTTGTACAGTCACTGAAAGGATTTAAAGTTGTCATTGTTAGGATTTACATTTTAAATATTGAAATGTGATAGAAATTTTGCTGCCAGTATACACAGTTCTTGGAATTTAAACACTTATTTAAAAAAACACCCATCTTAGGCTGGGCGCGGTGGCTCATGCCTGTATTCCCAGCACTTTGGGAGGCGGAGGCGGGTGTATCACGAGGTCAGGAGATGGAGACCATCCTGGCTAACACGGTGAAACCCCGTGTCTACTAAAAATACCAAAAAAAAAAAAACCAAAAAAAAAAAAAAAACCTTAGCCGGGCCAGGTGGCGGGCTCCTGTAGTCCCAGCTACTCGGGAGGCTGAGGCAGGAGAATGGCGTGAACCCGGGAGGCGGAGCTTGCAGTGAGCCGAGATTGCACCACTGCACTCCAGCCTGGGCGACAGAGCGAGACTCTGCCAAAAGAAAGAAAAAAAAATCACCCGTCTTATATAATATTTTAATTTCTAATAAGATGAGAAATATTCCATCATATAGTGCAATTTGTGTGTCTACCCATGCCATTGATAATAAGAAAAAAGACAAATAGCCTCCAGGGGTCCAGAATGAAGTGTTTCCCAGGTTGAAAAAGAAATAAATACCAAAAAAAGAAAATAGAAAAATTCATTATCTTCATTGTTATCGAAAAAATTGTATGTTTCTTCACTTATCAATCGCAGAGGAAAGATATAAACAACATCAAAATACATCCTTTCATCAGAGACATTGGTTGTAAATAAGGTTTCATCATTTATATGCTTGTCCAAAGTGGTAATTTAGAATGACTGCTACCAGCTCTGGCTGTATCCAGAATGATAATTATGAAGTAAGTGCTGAGCAGATGCTTGGAAAGAAAAGTTTGCCCTGAGCTGCCAGGAGTCTAAGGACAAAGCTAACAGCCCCCATAAACCCTTAGTTTGGGAACAGACTTGTCAATACAGCCACAGTCTGCCAATTTGCTAAGCATCAATAGACATTAGCCATGCATACAAATATGGATTATTTTAAGAAAATAAATTGTCACTGACATATAATTCTTTTTGCTTTCCTTTCTATGGATCTGTGCCTACTCTGATTATCTTAAAGCAGCAACTCAAAATTAATTCACAAGAAAAGGAGAAACAGGCTAGTAAAAATTGTATTATAAGCTCACAGCAAGAAATGTGTGCTTAAAAGGGGATTTATTCTTTCTTATTGGAATGAACACTTAATTTTCTACCTAAAATGAAATAAAACTTTAAGAAAATCTATGGCTGCTGAGAAAGCAGTTTTTCACGTGCCAAACTATGTTAGCAAAGTTGGGACTAAATCATCAAAGAAATCTGACTAGTACTACACTGCAGTTCCTGCAAGATAATATTTAACTTTATATCCACATGAAGCAACTGTAGGACAACTATCACTAATGAGTTCACTGAATTCTGTGAACTAATACCTTTGAATAATAGACAATTGGCATTCCTCCTCTTTTCTTTGTGCTCTGAATTGTACTTCTTGTGCTTTCCCTTCTCATCTTCCTTCCATTGCTACTTCTCTGAAAATATCTTCCTTGTTCTGACATTAAAAGGTTTGCACCACTATCCTTATGCCCTCAATTTTCTCCCTTTCTCATTTTCCCACCATTACTGGTATTAAGCCTGCTTCCTTGGCAGCTCCTTTAGGTGACAATGACAAGAGTCAGAGATTTGTCCTCTGCCTTTCCGGACTGCTGATGTGACATGTATTAAATTATACTCTTTAGAGTGAGAACAATGATTGGTAGTCTTTCTACAAATGGACTTAAATTTCTATTCTTTTATTGCTTGACTGCATTTTGAGATTTTGATCCAAACAAAATGAAAAATATTTGACTAACAGTTACAAAATTTAGAAGTTTTGAAATGAAGGATTGTCTTTGTCATTTTGTAGCTTCTAATAAATATTTACCATTGATTTGAAAGAAAATTTTGGCCAATAAATTATGAGTTATATAAGTGTAGTATATATATTGACTCTATACACACACACACACACACAGAAGTTAATATAAGCATTCTAGTTATATTAAATCTCTTAGTGAATTCCAGTGAAAGTCTTTTATGAGATTTTTAAAAAGATAATAAATACTATCTTTGGAGTACCTACTGTGTGTCAGAGACTTCACATTTGTTATTTGACACACACACCACCCCGTGACAATTACTGCTATCTCTGTTAACCGCAATAAGCACAGTCAGTCTTGGAGAAATTATGTCACTTGTCCAAGTTCTACTGTCCTGCTAAACCTTTCACAGCCTCAAACATAAAATCCATTTAATTTGCTCCCCATGATTTAGCAATGTATTAGGCTAATTTGAAGGACATGAATTTATTTTGATAGAACGTAACCCATTTATGTAGGGAAGTATTTTATAACAGACTTTTAATATATTTTTATTTCACTCCTATAATTCTTACTAGGAAATGATTTTTGGTTTGATATTCTTGACTCATAACATTGAAATCTACACTTCTTTCTTTGTGCTGCTTAAATCTTGCTCCTACGGCAGAATTTAATGCATTTCAGGGAAGCTCAGACTTCCCTTAGCAGCAGGTTCTGCCAAAGACTCTTCACTAATGCATATTCTGTTGAATCTAAGGGGCAGATAGAGAGACTTTACTTAGCCCTCACTAGTGATTCTGACAGTGAGGGAAGGTGTTGAGGAAAAAAGCATAACTGAGTACCTATTTGCTTGCCCTTTGGAAGGAAAATGGCAAATGTTTTTACTCCAGGAATTCAGCTTGTCACAGGACAGTCATGTGGAAATGAATCAAGTTAATTATTTCTTTCTATGAAAACTTACTTCTGGACATCCTAGTTAAACATTAGGACTTAGAGAAATTAATTTTGTAAGCTGCCTACCTCAGAGAATTATTGCAGATTAGGGGAAGTATACTGAAAGAATTCAGGAGTGAAGTTGTTTCGGCAGAATCAGGGCCCCTGTGCTCACATGGAATGTGTGAGTCACTTGAAAGAAGATTCCATTATTAAGTTTATTTCTTAATACTCATTGTCTATAAGACACAGACAGTCTGTGATGATTCAGATGGTCAATCAAGGGAGGCATGAAAGCCCTGTTTTCCTCAGAAGAACTCTGAACTCCTTAACACCACAGATTTTGTCTTACTAATTTTAGCCTCACTAAAGGTCAGCTGAGAATCAAATGAGATACCCATATAACCACAGTAAATGCATCTTCAAACATAAAGTTACATATATATGGTATAATAATTTTGAATACATGGTTATTACATTTTATATGCATTTAGTAATTTAATGTTTACAACTCTAAAATATGCACTATTTATATCCCCCATATTGTCAATGGTAAACTGAGGCACTTGTGAGTTTAAGTAATTTTTTCAAAGTCACATTGCTAGTGATGGGCTCAGCTGACCTGAATCCAGGATTCTCTTGCCCCAGAATGTGTGTTCCTAACCACCATGCTTTACCTGCCCCTCATAAAGTCCCACAAAAGAGTGGGAGTTGAATAATGAGAACACATGGACACAGGAAGGGGAACATCACACATCCGGGCCTGTCGGGGGGTGGGCCGCTAGGGAAGGGCTAGCATTAGGAGAAATACCTAATGTAGATGACGGGTTGATGGGTGCAGCAAACCACCATGGCACATGTGTACCTATGTAACAAACCTGCATTTCTGCACATGTACCCCAGAACCTAAGGTTTTAAAAAAAAGGCCAGGCGCGGTGGCTCTCACCTGGAATCCCAGCACTTTGGGAAACCGAGGTGGGCGGATCACGAGGTCAGGAGATCGAGACCATACTGGCTAACACCGTGAAACCCCATCTCTACTAAAAATACAAAAAATTAGCTGGGCGTGATGGTGGGCTCCTGTAGTCCCAGCTACTCGGGAGGCTGAGGCAGGAGAATGGCGTGAACCTGGGAGGCAGAGGTTGCAGTGAGCCGAGATCGCGCCACTGCACTCCAGCCTGGGAGACAGAGCAAGACTCCATCTCAAAAAAAACAAAAAACAAAAAAAACAAAAAAAAAAAAACAGTGTTTTCCTGAGGTACTATGTCTTTAGTCATGCGTGCAAGTTGTCGTTTCTTTTAATAGGCTGTGATCTCATTTTTTTAATTTTTAAAAAATATTTCATTTTTATGAATAAATAACAGTTGTACATATTTGTAGGGTACAGGTGATGTTTTAATACATGCATACAATGTGTAATGACCAAACCTGGATAATTGGAATATATATCACCTCAAATATTTGTCATTTCTTTGTGTTGGGAGCATTTAAAATCTTCTCTTCTAGCTATTTTGAATATACAATAAATTATTGTTAACTATACATGCCCTATTGTGCTATTGAACACTAAAACAGACTCCTTCTATCTAATTGTATTTCTGAGCCCATTAACCACTCTCTCTTTATCCCCCTCTGCACTACTCTTCCTCACCTCTGGTAACCACCCATCTATTTACTACCTCCAGGAGATCATTTTTTTAGCTTCTGCATATAAGTGACAACATGTGATATTTGTGTGTGTGGGGTGTGTGTGTGCATGCATGCCTGGCTTATTTCACTTATCATGTCCTCCACTTCCATCCATGGTGTTTCAAATGATAGGATTTCATTTTTTATGGCTGATAACATTCCATTGTGTATATATACCACATTTTCCTTATCCATTTATCTGTTAATGAACACTTAAGTTGTTTCCATATCGTGGCTATTGTGAATAATGCTGCAATAAGCATGCAACTATAGGTATCCCTCTGACACAGTCATTTCTTTTCCTTCGTGTAAACACCCAGTAGTGGAATTACTGGATTGTATGGTAGTTCTATTTTTAGGTTTTTTCAGGAACCTCCATACTGTTTTCCATAGTGGTTTTACTACATTACACACCCACCAACAGTGTGTGAGCACTTCTCTTTCTTTGCATCCTTGCTAACATTTGTTATTTTCTGTCTTTTTTAATAATAGCCATTTTAACTGGCTAAAATCATCAGGGAAAGCAAACCAAAACCACAATGAGATATCATCTCACCCCAATTAAAATAGGCTGTCAACCTTGAATTCTTTTGGAAAGAATCTGAGTGCTAGTCACCTTTGAATCTGACAGAGCAAAACTTTGAACATATTGGGTTGATTATTGTTGAAAAGAAATCACATTTAAAACAAAATTCTTTTACCTCAGAGGTAAGGATAACCATGCTGGAAATCTTCATAGTAGCACAGAGATATAGATACTGAATATATTTGAGTTCTAGCTTCTCCAAGACAAAGTCATTTATTCACTCAAATATTCCAGGACTAAAATCCCCTAAGAAAGGAAAATAGAGTCAATATTCAAACTAGAGCCTAGACCAAAGCAAGGAACCCTGAGCTCTTTGTGGAAAGCCAAAAGCATAACAAAAGGAAACCAAAGACTTCTCAGGGTCAGAGTTAATGTGGCGATCCTCCAAACAATATGCTTGGAGAAGTGACCATCAGTGGTCAGCTCAGTAATTTCTGCCAGTGGAAACATATAGGGTGAATCTTTTCCTATTTGAGTGTTTTCACCTTCTCCCATCAGCAGATTGATTATTAGTTTATCAGGCTAGTCAGTTGGAACCTGTTGAATAACATACAGGGAGGGAAGGTTTTAATCAGTGAGCGGACCAGGAATATAAATGGCTTCTAGCGGTAAGGAACCTGAGGAGACATCTAGCCATTACTTGTACAAGCAAGTGTGGGTTATGAAGGATTTTTGGTAATGCACATAGTTTATAATATATTTTACCAAGTATACGAAGACCTAACCTTTCTACAAATTATGTAGCATTGAACAAGCAGCTAAGCTTCTTTAGGTTTCAGTTTCCTCAGCTGTGAAATAGGAGGGGCCTGGAATAGATGATTACTATAGCTCTTTCCACCTCTAACAACTGGAAGATTAAGGATTAACAGCAAGTTCATTAAGGTCACAGTCAGCTTTAATCATTCAGCAGTGAAGCTAGAGTTTGCAGTGATGAAAAGGCAGAAGTCCTAACTTAGCTCTCACCCTGTCCAGCACCCCTTTTGCCCTTCAATAATCATAAAGTTCTAACATCTTTGGAAGCTACTCAGGGCCAAGGTACCTTAAGTACTAAAAAAAATTCAATTAAAAATCACCGAAAAACTTTCTCAAAGGAGGGATTTAAAAAAGATAAAAGAACCATGAATGGCAACACTTACTTTAGAAATCCCTTCAACTATTAAAAACAGAACATTGCAAAACAAAAAAAAAAAAATAGCTCTCAATTGTACAGTATTCTGTCACAGTGCAGTTTGGCATCATGCAAAATATGCAAACACAGTGAAAATTTATCTTATGTGTTCTCTAAGGGTCCAAAGTTTTCTCAATTCAAGCCCATCTTCTCTTCCAAAGGAGTGATAAATCTGAGATGAAAACAAGTCATATACACAGAAGGAATATAGACTCATAGTCTATTTATTTACAAATATGTACTGTTCCTTCACCATATGGTTTGAACAAAGACATTAAAATGTGAAAACAACAGCAGGTCTCGAGCTTAGCTGCCATAGAAATAGTTTAGTTTCCAGGTCTGGCCTGTTCTCAGAGACATGTCGACCCACAGTCTGTTCAACCACAGGCACTTCTGTTTCAAAACTGTCTCTACAGAACTCTGCTTTCTCTTTTTTGCCTGCAGATGAATTAAATTAATGCTTTGCATATTTGGTTTTAAAAAGCAAGTGTGGGTTACAAAGGATTTTTAAAATCCTTCATAAATGACCCTTCCCTGTTTCAGTCATCCTTTCTTTCAAGAATAATATTTTGTCTGGCTATTCAAATACTGTTTTATTAATAAATGACATACGCTAAAGACCAGCCAGATCTGAATGTTGGCATGAGCATTGTGTCTTCAGCCACGTCATGTCCCACATTTTTGGTGCCTTAGAACTTTCTCATCTCAGTTCCTTGATTCCTTCCACCTGCCTCTCAGCTGTTCCAGCTCCTTTGTTAAGTCTTCTCTTGTTCTATCCCCCTCCCCACCACTACTCAGAGCCAATCTCCTCTATTGTGTTCTAGCCCACACTTACTTTCAAATATAATTATCTATGTTCTAAACATCTGATCTGTGAATTAGTGGTACCTAATACAGATATTAGCTAGAAAATATGTATTTAGAGAAACAGCACAAGATCGTGTATATGAATTGCTTTTGGAATCAAGTGATACAGGTTTAAGCCGCTGTTTTATAATATGGTAACTTTTCTTCTGGGTCTAAACATCATTATTTCCTTGTAAAATAATACTCATTTCATATTTATTGAGCATTTACTATGTCATATATTGTGCAAAGTTTTAATAAACATTATGTCATTTAATATTTACAACTGTCCTATGAGCTATGCCTTACTCATACCTCACTCATTACTCAACCTGACTTTGAAATAAGAAAATTGAGGCACAGAGAGATAATGAAACTTGACTAGATTTAGGGTTTCCGCCCACATTTATCTGAATCCAGCACCAAACCTCACCTTGCAATGTTTTTATGAGGATCAAATAAGATGGTGTATGTAAGAACATAGTATAGGTTACAAAGTACTGTGTGAATGTAAGCTACTGTCCTAACCAAGACTTTAAATTAATTAATACAGGAAGTTCAGGCATTGTGTTGAGTTAGAGATGCAGAGGATTAGAGGGCAGGAATCAAACCTACAGACTTCCTATTATGGAGAATAAGGATTCAGGATCCCAAGAGGAACAAAATATTGTACAATGAATAAGTGTAAATAAAATGCACCATGTGACTAATAAGCGAGAGGCCTCTTTGAACAAGGAAGCTCAGGAATAAAGAAAAGTTTAATGAGCAAACATTGAACTTAATAACCACTTCTTTCGTTTTTCTTTGGTTTTCAATGTCACTATCATTAATTCTTCCCAAACTCTCTAATATCATAAATAAATGCCTCTTAATGCTATTTTTTCTAGCAGTGCAAGAAAAGTTGCATGGACAGGTTAAACTGGCAAGAAAGACTTGCAATAAGAATCAAGACCACTACATTTGGTGGTTAGAGATTGGACTCTAGTCCTTGAACACAAAAGTAAAAGAGTTTTGAAGCACTGGAGTGAACTAGCGGAATGGTACTGGAGGATGAGGACTTTAAGGGGAAAATTTGTCAATGTGATTACGCTATTGGTTTTTGCTAATTGATGCTTATCAAAGTTAGGCCCCTACCCTTCCACAGAGACTAGGAGGCAGGCACCCTAGCTTTCTAGATGGTTCTGCTTCAAAGGAAATACTCCCAGGTCTTTGAGAAAGATATTACTGGGAGTAAAATCGTCAAGAAGCTGGAAGACGATTTACAACTCAAAGGGACAGGAAAGAAACTTACAATTCCAAGTTTTTCAAAGTAAATGCTCTAAGAAAAGGTATATCAGGGGCCAATCAGAAGACTGTCTAAGGTTTAGTCAAACTGAAGTTAAGGGTGTCTTGGTCACTACATCTAAGCACATCAGATAATTAGATCCCTCCTTTTTTTCTGAACACATCTTTTCTGAAACTCTCTCCTCCCCTCTTTAATCTGAACTGGTTGCTGTCTAGGCCTGATGCATAGCTGTCAACCTGGGACTTTCTTTGCTTCTCTTCCCTTATCCAGAGACACTAATTTAGCAGAATACATAGATTTAGAAAATATATTCTTCATTAACACCCTGAGACATGGTACATACAAATAAAATTTTAAGACTTCAAATGTCTGAAAATGTTCTTTTCTAGTCTCACTCTTGACGAATCATTGGACTGAGTATAAAATTCTAAGTTAAAAATCATTCTTACCTAGATGTTTCTTCTACTGTGTTCTAGCTTTCAGTATTCCTATTGAGAAGTCAAATACTGCTTGGTACTCAATTTCTTGAATGTCACTTATTTTATTTCTCAAATGTTTAGTCTATTCATGGTACTGTAAAAAAGTATCATAAACTGAGTGATTTATAAACAACAGAAATTTATTTTTCACATTTCTGGAGGCTGGGAAGTCCTAGATCAAAGGACCAGCAAGGTCAGTATCCGATGAGGATTCATTTCCTTGTTCATAGATGGCTCTTTTTGCTGTAACCTCACATGGTAGAAGGGGTAAGAGGTCTCTCTTGGGTCTCCTTTATAAGGGCACTAATGCCATTCATCAGGGCTCTGCCCATGACCTAATAACCTCCCTAAAGCCCCACCTTCTAATACCATCACATTTGGGGTTAGGATTTCAACATGTGAATTTTGTAGGGACACAACATTCAGTCTATAGGCGAGCTTGTAAGATATTTCTATTATTCCTGGTGGTTTGAAATTTTATTCATTACACTGGACTCTCAGTGACCCTTTCATTATGAAATCACGTTCTTCAGTGATACATACGTTATTGGATTAATTATTTGAAAATTGTTTTGTCTCCCCTTCTTTTTTCTCTGTTCTCTCTTTTGGGAACTCTTATGAATCAGACATTGGGTCTCATGAATTTATCATCCAATCTTCTCTCCTACTCCAAATTTCTTTGCCTTATTGTTCTATTTTCTCAAAGATTCCCTTGACTTTATAGTCATATTGATTTATTTAATTGTATTCTTAATCTCTAAAAGCTCAATGATTTTATTGCTTCTTTTAAAATATTCTGCTTTTGTTTTATGAATAAAATATTATCATTCATTTCTGTGAGGATATAGATTTAAATATTGTTTAAAATCTCAGGGTTTTTTTTGTTGTTGTTCTTTGGAGAAATTTCTTTTCAATTGATTACTTGGTTGATTGGTCTTTCAAATTGGAAATTTTTCCAAACTGTTGAACAATCCTTGGCTGTCCAGTTATATTTAAGAGTGTGGCACTCAAGAGCTATTTGGAAGTACACTCTAGCAGATATTGGAACACAGAGGTTTCATAGCAGGATTTCCAAATGTCAGTGTCTTTGCTAGATATTCTGCTTATGCACTGCCCCCACCATGACTTTTCTCCATTTATGTCCATCCTGTTCTGTCCTTGGAGGCTGACACTGAGAACTACACACTTGGACTTCCTGAATGGCTGGGCTTCGGTGGGTAGACACTCTGAGGTTGTTCGTGAACAAAAAGGGAGAGCAGTCAGGGTATTTTTTTTCTCTTGATTCATTCTCCATTTCAGCACAAAGTCTCTGGTATTTGTAACTCTCTACATGTCAGTTTCTGTTGGGAGGGCTTTGTTCCACTGCTCCACTTTGTTCCTTCTGTCCTGGAGATGCAATGGCTTCCCACTGTTGCTAGGTGCTGGGTGACTCACCATCTCCTGTTTATTTGCCCACTGTATGGTTAGTATTAAATAGCTCCTTCATTAACATCTCTTCATTTGAATCCCTTAGGATGAATCTGCTTTCCTGCCAGGATAGTAGTATCCACAAATTTTGTGTTTCCCACCCCAACCCCACTTTGGAATACTTCAGTTTCTCCAGAGAAGAATCCTCTAATATTTTTTCAGAGAATGGAGGAAGCATATGCCTGGCTGTGAATGTTCACAAAGCAAGGATCATTGGGGTGGGGGTAAAAGTTTCCATATGTAGCCTTCGGCTCCATGTTATCACCATTTTATTGCAGTAGTTCTACCCTGTCGGCTGCTATCCCTGGTATTTTTGAGATTTACTTTCCACAAAGTAAATGTCCATTTTCTTGGTGGGGTTGGGATATAGGGGATGCAGGAAAAGATCATCAGGTCTAATTATCTCTCAGTGAGGTTCTTCTTAGCCAGTTCTTCTTGTTTTTAGCCCCATGTCTCATTCCAACCTTCTGCAGTATGGGTATCTCTAAGTCTTGAATCCTTCCAAGTGATATGGTATGAATTAATCAGCTTTCTTCTTTAATGACATAACTGTCTTATGGCTCTTGTTTGTTTTTGTTTTTGTTTTGTTTTCAGATCTGCTCATTCCTTACATTCATTTTCCATCTTCTAAAAATTTTTGGCATCTCTGATCTGCTGTTGATGCACTGCTGATTCTCTTTGTCCTTTGGTGTTTAGACCATATTTATACTTTTCTTCCAACTTTACTACAATTTTAGTGGGATTCATAGGGGAATTTAAAAATCATGTTTTTATTTCACCACAAAACTGGAAACTTCCCCCATTACCTTTTAACAAGTGTAGATCTTGGCACCGAGAGCACCCAATATTGCTGAGAGGAAAGGTATGTAGGACAAAAGACTGGAAGAGCCCAGAAAGAGAAAAGTTATTCTGCATAAGACCCAGAGGGAAGATCTGAGAGAGGGGAACCAGGGCAGAGCAGAAAAACAAAAATGCACAATAGAAACTTTGATGACATTTCCCAAGCCTTTTCTTTTATACAACCTCTTTATCATATTCTCCCTAAGTCTTCCAAACAACAATAGAATAAAATGTGTTTTATTCACTAATGCTTTCTGGCATGGGTAGCCTTTAGGGGAAAGTACTGGATTCCATTATGAGTTAATGCTACACATGGAGACAAGCATCAGCTGGGCTCTGCTGCTTCTTATATTCATTTCTTTTTTCTCTTTTCTTCCTTTCTTTCATTCAGTTAATATTAAATGCTGTCTACTGGGGTATTATACTAGACCCTATGAACTATATACCTCTGTTTTCAGTATGCTTGGAGACACTGAGGAATACATTGCCATTATGGAAAAGTGAGAGAAGTGTGGGAAGTGCTGCAGTGGAATAATGAACAGAGAGTTTGGTGTAGAGATGAAATCAGACAGTCGCTGTTCACAAAGACTCTACATTCCAGACAGGTGGTTAGAATTTAAGATTTAATATATAGTTAATAGTAGTGCATTGTATACTTGAAATCGCCAAAAGATTGGGTTTTGAATATTCTCACCACACACACATACAACAGGATAAATATGTGAGGTAATGGGCATGTAGCTTGATTGTGGTAATCAATTCACAATGTGTATGTATATCAAATCATCACATTAGATAGCTTAAACATATGCAATGTTTTTTGTCAATTATACCTCAATAAAGCTGGGGTGAAATTTTTACCTAGGAGAGTGTATATTTCATACAAAAATATGTTATTAACATTTTTATTAGTTCATCCAATGACTCTGCATTTACTACCTTAAATAAAGAATTAATAGAATAAGGTAAAAAAAGAACATTCTAGACAGTGCTAAGGTCTGTGCAGGGACAGTGAACCTGAAACAGAGTGACACTTTTAGTGGCAAGCAAGCCATTTAATGTAGACACAAGGTGGGAAATGTGCAAGATAAGCACATGGGGCAGGCAGTTGTGTAGTGGAGTGCAGTGTGGTATAGTGTGAATTTCATCCTGAAAACTGTGACAGAGTTTCAAGAATTTCAGGATGAGATGTAAGATATAAACAGATTTAGATTGTTAAAAGACTATCTGGGAGCATTGTAGGGGATAATGAAGTGGGACAAGATTGGAAGCAGAGAGAATAGAAGAAAACTGATTGTAGGCCAGTCATAAGCATGCACATTGAAGGGGCTCTGTCCTGGTTAAAATCTATAGAATCTGGCATTTGGTAATTGAAGTGGGGAAGGAGGCAGAATTAAAAATATGTAGAAAGAAGACCTAAAATCATTCTTAGGTTTTCAGCTCAGACAATTTATTTCAAGAGACTCAAAGGTTGTTTAGAGGTCTTAAATTGCACACAAATAATATCTGGAGAGATGAGCAAAGAGAAAAAACAGACTGAAGTAATGGTAATGGGCCTAATAAATAATATTTGCTTATGTGAAGGTATTAGAGACTAGACATTTCTAGTTAAAACTCAAACTTAAGTGAGTTCCTAATGCTTTTCTAATGTTCACAACTCAGGGAGCCCAGAAGAACCTTATGCACTCCAGGAGAAAATGTAGTCTTATGCCAGAACTGATGCTGCTGCTGATGATGATCTGGGTACATTTGAAGGGGTGCAGGGAAATTACACTGGGTGCCTCTCTGAACATCCTGAGTAACACAACCTACTGGTAGCTCAGTGCCCCACATGGAAGCACACTTAGCAGTAATAGCAAAAAATGCCCACATTTGTGGCCTTGTAATTGCATATAAGTTGTAGCTGAATAGACAAATTTATGGTGAGAGAAAGTAGAATTGTGGTTGCTAGGGACTTGGGGATGTGGCGGGATGAGGAATGATTGCTAATGAATATAGAATTCATTTTTTAGGTGGTGAAAATGTTCCGGAATTCAATAGTGATAATGGTCGAACAACCTTGTAGATATATTAAGAATACTGCATTGTATACTTTAAAAGGGTGAATGTTATGGTATGTAAGTTATAACTCTCAGTTAAAAGAAATAAAATTATATATATATATGGCCAAGGCCCAGGGCCTAGGTGCCACTAACCAGATTATATGAGAATGAGGCATCTCCTTGTCCTAGGACCTTTGGACCATAGCACTACCCTCTGAGCTGGGCTCTACTCCTCTCACTAGAGACCATCCGTCTTGGCAGTAGAAGCTTTAAGACAGTGGTCTTTACCATACTCCAGGACATTTACAGCTTCTCTTATCCTTAGGGAGAGCCTATTACCCAACAAAAGTAGCAGAAACAGGAAAAGAAGAAAGTCATACCAACTAGCCCCCAGTGAAAAGTGTCTGCAGCTTCTAGCCGACAAGTGGCTATTTTCTGTAGGACACTGAGACTCTGTTCATTAAAGAAATAAGTGCACACAGAAACATACACTAAATATATATTTTCTAAGGAAATACAATATCTACCTCCTTCATCTTCATTATGTTTGATATTTAATAAAGTTCTTGCTTAGGTTAGAAAGTAACAATAATATATTGAGTCATTCTAGTAAAACTGAAAAAGATTTCTCTTGTTAAGAGTCAGATACTACATGCCTTTGGCTAGCATGACACAATAAAAAGATCATGGGCTTTAATGTCCATAAGATATGGGGTTTGTCACTAGTGCCTTATGATCTTGGACGAGGTTTTTGGAATACAAGCCTTTGTTTCATCAGCTCTACATTGAAAATAAAATGAATTAAATGTTATAAAACATGCAAAGTGGCAGTATTTCACAAGAAGTTTTCAATGACCATTTACTCCATTCCCTATTGTGAGAAAGGATATCATTCTCTAGTCTTTTTTTCCTGTTTCTCTCTCTATCTGTGTGTGTGTGTGTGTGTGTGTGTGTGTATGTGTGACTGTGTGTGTGATTCTCTCAACATTTCTTTAAAAAATTGGGAGTATTTGAATTTTCCACCAAAAAGGAGGTACAGAAATCTAAGATTCTTTGAATGCCTCCTTTAAAAAAGAGAAAATAATCTACCATATTTAAAATTTTAGTTGTTTCGATGAGTCATGTAAGCATAAAATGGATGAAGATTCTGGAAGCTCCGTGATTTTCCATTACTTAGGCATAATAAGGTAGCCGATAGGTCTTTCTGGTGCTTTCATCATCACTTTCATCCTAGCCATGTTCAGTTAGCATATCATTTGCATGTTGGCAAGACAGTTACTTTAATATGCAGTAATAAAAAAAAAAACAGATATAACCCAAAAAGGAAAATAGAACACCTTTTTAATAACTGATGTGTTAAATGAGGCACCGTTTTCTTTCATAAGAATATATTACTTGACCTTCTGCAGAGACAAGTTCATTGGATTTAATTTTGAGGAACCGATTACATTTTTTTTCTAGTCAGAGAGGTCTGATTTGACTGGAGTCTGGTTAGGATGCAAAGAGGCTATTAAAATATTTCAAGCATTTTTTCTAAAGAGCAGTGCATTAATTTCTTGCGAATATTCATCACTCAAACCTCCTACTCTATTACGCTCAAATCAGAGTTGCAAGATTATGATGTTTTATTGATATAATTAATAACAAATGTTACTTGTTAACTTGGTTATTGCCAAATTGGACATTTGACAAATGTACCTACGGCCTTGAGTCAGTGAATTTAATATAGATATGAGGCAACATATCGACCTCAAAAGATGAAATCAAGAATATTACTGTGGAAATTTAAAAAAGGTAGAGAAATCATTTTACCAAGTTTTGGAAAAGTAAAAAATAATGATTTTTAAAACTAATCCTTTTTAGGCTTCTCTAAATACTATACTCAATTTAAGACATCTGTTCAACATATAACATCAATTGAAATGTTTAAAGATAGTTTAAAATACCAGAAGCAAGAACCCTACAGAAAGCAATAATACCCAACACACAGAAAATAGATTATGAAAAACAATAAATAACCCACCACTTTGCTCCACTTTTCATTCTACCATCAAGAAAATCTAACTCTTATATAATCAGAAAATCAAAGGAGTAACAGCAATGAAAACCTGCCCTATTAATTCTGCAAATTATAACCATGAAAATTGCACTCTGATGTACACCAATTGATCTCGATTGTGAAAAGTCATAGGGAACTAGATTCACAAATGTCATCTAAGGGGCCCACAATAGGATTTTAAATCAGACTAGATTAATTTGCAATTTATCTTGGGCTGAATTGATGTTTACCTTTATATTACTTGAAAGAAAAATCAGAATGTTAATGAGTATTTTCTTTTATTTAAAGAAATAAACTATTTTCCAGCTTTAAGAAATATCTTTCACTATCTTAATTACTGAGCCATGTGAATATGTGGGGAGGTGAAGGTAGGGATGTGAGAAGCAGTGAAACAGGTAGACATTGGCGTTGACTTGACCAGACATAATCACTAGGTAGCTACAGGAGCCATTACATTCCACGAGGCCAGGGTAGGTGACTGTTTGATCCCATTTTACAGATGAAGAACTGAAGCTGAATGGTTATTACTTGTGCAAAATCCAACAACTGGTTAATTGTAGAGCTGAGAATCAACTCCAAGTCTTCTGCCTCTAAAGCCTCCACTTTTTCCATTAGGCTACTTCCAGAAAGACAATGAAAGGGCTCCATGATATGGTTAACCTTCCTTCAACAATAAAATTGAGAGCAGGCCAGGTGGCTCTGGGTTTGCACCCTCCTCTTTGGTGCCCCTCATATACACTAAAGTGAGCTGAGCTCTTGACAGCTGGAAATGAAGATGCCCAATCTTCCCTGACATTTAAAGCCTACCTGGTACATACACATATCATTATGTTATGCCTCATGTGGGGATTCAGAGAAATAGAATACAATCCTTGTAACAAGATGTTTGTAGGCTGATTAGAAGACAAGGCTGATTAGACGCAAGGATCATCCTTGCTTTTATTTCCCCAAAATTAAATATAATGAGAAGTTCAAGCAACTATGGAGGAAAGTTGGAAGAGATACTTTTGGTCAAGAGGACTTTCAGAGGTTCTATATATTAGACACAAGTAGGAGTCAACTTCACAAAGGCATCAAGATATGTATATATATGTAACTGTGAAAACATTACTCCATTCCCTTTTCTGTACTCCTTTCCCTTTTTAGTACTTTCTTTTCTTTTTTTTTCTTTTTTTTTTTTTGTATTTTTAGTAGAGACAGGGTTTCACCGTGTTAGCCAGGATGGTCTCAATCTCCTGACCTCGTAATCCGCCTGCCTTGGCCTCCCAAAGTGCTGGGATTACAGGCGTGAGCCACCACACTTGGCCCTTTTTTAGTACTTTCACAACTCATTTCCTATTGCCCACCAAGGGTCTCCAGCTGCCTAAATCCTACCTTGATTGTGCTGGGCAATTTATGCTCAACATCTTTTGTTTTCTTTTGTTGCCCTTCAAAACTTGCAGTCCTATTTCTTCATTCATAGTACTCTGCTTTGTCCTGGGAAAATCCAAACTTAAATGCCTCTTCTCCCAGGTAAAAAATATACTTGAATGACTACATAGAGTTGCTATTGGTAGCAATGTTAGACATCAAGGTAAGCTATAGATATTTTTAAGAAGATCACCAAAACTTCCAAAGGAATGTTTATTGTATATTCTTACTCAGACCATATTGTAGAACAACAGCTCCTAAACCTGTCTTAGATTTAGGAGTTTCTATTAATTTTATTTCAAAATAATGGATACAGTCAATATTTTTAACCAGGTAATTAGTTTGACCTTTGTTCACATTTCTTTTGTTGTTATTTAAATTAAACAACAACAAAAAAGACCTGAGCAACTTTGCTTAATTAAAAATAATTCACTGTATTTCAAATGTTTCAATATATTGTCTATGACTCAATCTGCCCAGTTTAAAAAAACTACTTTTAATTTCTCTTCAAATTTTCACTGTATTTTACAATTACCATCCTTTAATAAATATTGAAAACTAAAAGTTCAATGTAGTAGAAGTCCCACTAAATAAGCTTTATCCCTTAGAAGCACTTTCTTGACCAGAGGTAAATAAAACAGACAAATAGAGTCTCATAGGTAAATACTATCTTGGAAAAAAAGTGAAAATATAGACTAAATTAGGGTTGTCATTTAAATTGCATATATCAAAATTTCAAGAAATAATTGAGACACAATATATAGTTGTGAAACTATTTGCCCATATGACCAATGTCAACTCACTTCTATAAACTTCCATAAGGGTTTCAGATCCAAAATAAAGCATACTTACGATCATTGATAAGAAACAAAAGCTAACCATAACCAGCATAAACATAATTGGATTTGATATTTCCATAAGAAATAACCCTCCAAGGAAAAGATTGGTAAAGAGGTTGCTCAAACAACTGTATTTCCTAAATCTGAAGGACCTTCTGGTGCCTTGTAAAATAAAGCACTTTAAAATATAATTAACTGAGAGAACTACAATTTTGAAAAAACCTACATCTTGGCCGGGAGCAGTGTCTCACGCCTGTAATTCCAGCACTTTGGGAGGCTGAGGCGGGCGGATCACGAGGTCAGGAGATCGAGACCATCCTGGGCTAACACAGTGAAACTCCGTCTCTACTAAAAAATACAAAAAAAAAATTAGCCAGGCGTGGGGGCGGGCAACCTACAATCCCAGCTACTCGGGAGGCTGAGGCAGAAGAATCACTTGAACCCGGGAGGCGGAGGTTGCAGTGAGCTGAGATCATGCCACTGCACACCAGCCTGGGCAACAGAGCGAGACTCTGTCTCAAAAAAAAGAAAAAGAAAAATACTACATCTTTTATGAGAAAGTGCAGTACCATTGAACTAAAGTTTATGGTGATTGGTAAGTCCTTATAAATATATAGATTCAATAGTTAAAAAAACTCACTAGTGTGTCACCATCACTGTCTAAGCGACCCTTTAAGACTCATTTAGAAATAAAGTCCTGGCCGGGAGCGGTGGCTCACGCCTGTAATCCCAGACCTTTGGGAGGCCAAGGTGGCCAGATTGCCTGAGCTCAGAAGTTCACAACCAGCCTACCAACACAGTGAAACCCTGTCTCTACTAAAATACAAAAAATTAGCCGGGCGTGGTGGTGCCCACCTGTAGCCCCAGCTACTCGGGAGGCTGAGGCAGGAGAATTGCTTGAACCAGGGAGGCAGAGGTTGCAGTAAGCTGAGATGGCACCACTGCACTCCAGCCTGGGCGACAGAGAGAGGCTCCG
This sequence comes from Macaca nemestrina, assembly GCF_043159975.1. Lineage (NCBI taxonomy): Eukaryota > Metazoa > Chordata > Mammalia > Primates > Cercopithecidae > Macaca > Macaca nemestrina. The sequence continues at coordinate 35,695,243 of NC_092128.1, read as the reverse complement.
TCTCAACAACAACAACAACAACAACAACAAGTCCTATAGTAGAGATGGATGATGATACTCTTTATTTTTATTATTATTGTCACTGTCCCAGAAGGCTGTGAGACTCCCAGTTTTATAGCATCATGGTTACCAAGTATTCTAATATTGATTTAATTTTGTAAAGAAACTTTCTTATAGGAAACACAATTTACGAACCAGATCAAGTGGGATTCTAGTTGATTTCTTAAATTTTATTACAAAAATTGGCATTCTTATATATAAATGAATTCCTTCAGGATGACTCAGTCTCTCCCAGAATTTACTTACTCCTGACTAAAATGAGAAAATTGGATTTCTGCATCTGTAAATTGGAGGATGTATGTTTACCCTATCCAGAAGCAGACACTCTTGAAACCCAGTTCAAAAGCAGCTTTCCCTTTTAATTCACACTTTCCTCATTACTTCCATAAATGTTAATTTTTAAGATTAAACACCATTAGTCTCATCTTTCTTGCATGCACATTTAGGATGAATTTCTATTGTCCTGAGGTCTCACTTTACAAAGGATGAATTACCCATATATTTATATTGGTGTTTTAAGAAAGACAAATTTGTAGTCCACTTAATATGACTAATATGCACTGGGAATCATTTTAGAAGAGAAAGTGGATTGAAATCAATCAGTAAGTGAAAGAGAGTTATTCCAGAAACGTTAAGGGCTCCCACATCTGGAAACACAAGGACTGTCTATGGGACGAAGTGATGCCAGCTGTCGCAACACAAACATTTGAGACATTTGGGGCAGTGAAGCCCAGGCCATGCCTCCTGGGCAGGCAGAACATGCTCAATTTGTAATCTGCTTACACACAACTATCAAAACCTATGGCTAGTTGCCTTTTCAAAAATTGCAGAATTTTGGAGCCACATGATATTTTACTAATTAGCAAACCCAAATGCTTAATATTTCCAATGAATGGATGATTTGCCAGAGGCTTCAGAATTTGCCTTTCATTACATGTCTCCTAGAAATGACATGGGACTTCCCAACTATCTATCTAGAGCTTTCTATAGCCCCACCCTCATTCCCATTTTAATTGCACTGAGGGAGGAAGCTCATGCCTCTCAATCCTCACTGCAGCTACATCCCTTAGAAGCACTGTATTGACCAGATATAAATAATTATTTTATGTAGGTTTAATTAACCTCAAATTGACTAGCCTTGGCCCCAAACCTTCTGGAGTCCCCCAAATCAGTCTAATATGAGAAGCTGAATATGTTCAGCTTGATATGTTTTTGGGTGTACATGCATCTATCTGCTTGGGGTAGGAGATAAGCAACCACACTTTGCTGAGTGGAAGTTTCAACTGCTAGGAAAAAGTGGAAATTAACTAAGCCATCCCATCTAACAAGACAAAAAAAGTCACCCATAGGAAAGATAGCTAGATATCAGGTTGGCATGTACTCTGTCTTTACTTTTAGGTTAAAAAATAAGATTAGAAAGAATTGCTATCCTGAGGCAAAGTGAACATTGTTTTTTTTCATTTTGAATAGTCCCAAGTTGTATTTAAATAATTTTTGCCATGATAGATAAACATTGAATGAAGAATGACTCATCTAATATGTGTTCCACTACATATGAAAATAACAGGAAGAATAAGTCTTCAAAATTTTTCTTTTAATATCTCCCAAACAAATTTTTTTTTTTTTTTTTTTTTTTTTTGAGACAGAGTCTTGCTCTGTCACCCAGGCTGGAGTACGATGGCGTGGCCTCGGCTCACTGCAGCCTCAACCTCCCGTGCTCAAGCAATCCTCCCACCTCAGTCTTCCAAGTAGTTGGGACCACAGGTGTGTGCCAGCACTCCCAGCTAATTTTTGTATTTTTCTGTAGAGATTGGAGCTTTGTCATGTTGCCCAGCCTGGTCTCAAACTCCTGGACTGAAAAAATCTGCCCACCTCAGCTTCCTAAAGTGCTGGAATTACAGGTGTGAGCCACTGCTCCGGGTTTTAAACAAATTAAGTACAGGTTATTTTTAAATGGCATCATAGATTTTTAGTTTTATTTGGAAAATTAATTTGTTTACTATTTCAGCTTCCACAAACCCAATTAACCCATTCTATTCATGAAAAATGTAGCATGAAAGTGTGAGAACAAGCAGATGGCTCACAGCAAGTTGCCAGGGACAGTTCAGTCCCAGAAGGGTTCAGCAAGATCATCTAATGTAAAGAACAACACACTTGTCTCAGGGTAAACTAATGTCTAAGGCTAAGTGGTGCTAGGCAGTCAGTCCTGAAGCCACTACGAAGATTTTAAGAACCTTCCTGAAATTAACACATAACTTTTCTTGGTATCTTATTCATTCATTTATAAAACATTTATTGATCAGCTAGATGCCAAAGTACTGTGCTAAGAACACAAAGTCAAATGGAACAACATACTACTGTTACTGAAAGCTGGTTCCATTCTGATTGGTTGATACCTGTGCCCTATTGGTTTTTGAATATTTTGAATAAACTCTACTTCCTTGTGAATTGCAGTTATAAATTTTAAGAACCTAAAAGAGTAAACATGCCACTGAGGTGTTTTTTTGTTTTGTTTTGTTTTGTTTTGTTTTCAAAGACAGGGTCCTGCTCTGTCACCCAGGCAGGGGTGCCATGACATGATCATAGCTTACTGCAGCTTCAACTCCTGGGCTAAAGGGATCCTCGCACCTCAGCCTCCCAAGTAGCTGGGACTACAGGTGCATCACCACACCCGGCTCCACCACACCCAGATAATTTTAATTTTTTTTTTTTTTTTTGTAGAGAGAAGGTCTCACTATGTTGCCCAGATTGGTCTCAAACTCTTGGCTGCATATGCTATCCTTCTGCCTTGGCCTCCCCAAAGTACTGGAATTACAGGCCTGAGGCACTCTGCCTGGCACTCTGAGTTTTAATAGAAGGCCCATGGAAGAATCCTACAATGAGTGGTGAATTTCACATTATGGCATTTGAGAAGAGAAGATAATACTGGAGCTGAGTTTTAAAGAATGAGGTTTGGGGATAAAGGTGGGGATAAGGGAAGGGACTTGCAGCGGTATAAAAACCTGGGCATTAGTAGAATTACCAGAGCATATTCTTTCTCAATAATATTTGGAAGCAGCTTGAAATATACAACTAAATATAGCAATTTCACTTAGACATTTAAAAAGGTAAGATTACCTTTCATATTTTCCCCAAATATTCAAGGATATCTGGGAGCATTGTTTAAAAAAATCAAAAATGGAAGAAATCAGAAAATAACCAGAGAATAGGAAAGACGGTAGCTCCAAAACATTGTAAAGCACTTTAGACGAACCCTCTTCTAACTTGCCTGAATTCTGGATTGCAGATGCTCAGGAGGAACTGTGGAGAGGATGTCTTTTGGCTGCCTGCCATCCTCTGAACTGGGGCTGATAAACCGCTAAAGTACAATAATAATGGTAAATTATTCTGTCTTGTTCCAAATAATTTTAATATTATTTGGAGAGCTTTCAAATGCTTTTGAATTAAGAGAATGATTGTAACCCTAAATTTTAGGAACGTGAGAAAACTTCAAATGATCCTATTAAAGTTGAAGTACTTTAACTTTTAAGATATGTTATTTTACAAATCCTTACACATTTCAAGGTCTACATCGAATTTTTAAAATGTTCTTAAAGCTCTACCTTATTTGTTTTAAAGAAATTAATATGGACTCTCACTTAAATGTATAAGCTAAATGTATATTCAAATCTTCAATAGCAGCACATTAGTTTGTTAGTTTAAATGCAGTTTTTGAATAAACAAACTTAGAGCTTATGGATGGTACCAGATGGAAAACCAAAGTATTAGTGTCTGCCTTATTTTGACTGACTAGGCAGTGAGTGTGGAAGCTTAGCTGTGCACTATGCCTCAACGCTGACCTCCAGAGGCTGTTCTAAGAATTACAAAGGTTTTCTTTTTTAATGCAATTATATAATTTCAACTTTTATTTTAGGTTCAGGGACTAACATGTACAGGTTTGTTGCATGGGTATGTTGCATGACACTGAGGTTTGGTGTACAAATGATTCTGTAATCAAGGTAGTGAACATATTATCCAATAGGTAGTTTTTCAGCCCTTGTCCCTGCCTCTAGTAGACCCTATACCTATTGTTCCCATCTTTATGTCCGTATGTCCCAATGTTTAGCTTCCACTTGTAAGGAAGAACATGCAGTATTTGGTTTTCTGTTCTGTATTAATTTGCTTAGGATGATGGCCTCCAGCTCCATCCATGTTGCTGCAAAGGACATGATTTCATTCTTTTTATGGCTAGTTACGTAGTATTCCAAGGTGTATATGTACCATATTTTCTTTATCCAATACACTATTGATAGGCACTAGGTCGATTCCATGTTCTTGCTATTGTGAATAGTACTGCAATAAACATAAGCGTGCGTGTGTCTTTTTGGTATGATGATTTATGTTCCTTTGTGTATATACCTAGTAATGGGATTGCGGGGTTGAATCGTAGTTTTACGTTCTTTCAGAAATCTCCAAACTGCTTTCCACGGTGGCTGAACTAATTTATGTTAGCACAAACAATGTGTAAGCATTCCCTTCTCTCTGCAGCTTCACCAGCATCTGTTATTTTGAAGAACGACAGACAGTTTTCTAACAACAGTTGACTGAACTTTAGTAAAACTATCAAATTTGCGTACCTGCTTTAGTTAACCTGTCCCAGATCATAGCAAACAGATGAGGGAATTATCCTGTTTTAATCCAGAGAGAACAATTCCAAACATCTGTCATTTCCAATGCAATCCTTGACAGTTCCCAAGTGACTGGAATTTCTGACCTATTCAAGTGCTGCTGTTAATACTTTATTCACTCTTCTTTCTGTTCCTTATGAAGAATAATAATTCACCAATATTCTCTTTATTCTTGACAATGATCACCAAGATGATTCTCAGTTTTTCTGAATAACCCTTTAATCTTTTTCTATGGATCTTATTTTCTAAACTTGATTTTTATGTGTCTACTACAAGAAGACCTTTGTTAGATAAGCAGTTGACATTAAAGATAATGTAGTAATAATGAAGGAAATAAATTTATTTACGGTCCTTTAGGGAATTTTTATACATTTATACCCACATGCTACCAAAAAATCCATCCTGGAAAATCAGTTAATTAGTTCACAAACATGCTACTAATGAGATTTAAATAACATGAAGGCATGTTTCTTAAAGCTTACTGAAATACCCCAAAATGTTACCTTGACATATACATATAAATAGGATGGTCTCAGATACCACATGGGATCTTGTTTGCCAGAAATTGACTACTAAAACTCATGCTGGGCATACACAACTCATATTTAAGATCAGAGAACTTACAACTACCAGGACCAACTCTTCTTTGAAGGGCTTAGTGAGATGTACAATTTTGGCAGAACTCCACATAACTACCACCACACCTCCACCATGACCCCATTACCCCCTAAAGTTCCACTTTCCCATTCCCAAGGTATGTAGAATAGGAATCCCATAAATGATCCGATTTGGGCCTGTGAAGGGTGGAGGTATTGAGAATTACAGCCTTGCTGAGGTTTACAACCACAACCTGAGGGAAAGAGGTAGATACCTTAGAAGAATGTGGTAAGAGCCTTCAAAGAGTCTTGGTATTTACAAGAGCTGAACTGACTGAGTGTAAGCACCCTGATATAGTTTGAATGTTTGACCCCTACAAACCTCACGTTGGAATGCTATCCCCAATGTTGGAGTTGGGGCCTAGTGGGAGGTGTTTGAGTCATGGGGGCAGATCCCTCATGAACAGCTTGGTACTGTCCTGAGGTAATGAGTGTTATCGCTTTTTTTTTTCTCACGCAAGAGCTGATTGTTCAAAAGAACATGGTATCCCCCCCCCTTCTCTCACGCGTGCACTCTCCCCTCTCCTCATGTGACACACCAGCTCCCCATCTGCTTCTACCATGACGGAAGCTTCCTAAAGCCCTCAGGAGGAGCAAATGCTGGCACCATGTTTTTTGCACAGCCTGCGGAACCATGAGCCAAACAAACTTCCATTTAGCAATTTGTTAAAATAGATGGTCAACAGACCTGCCTTCTATGTCACATCTATATAAAACCACCTATATGCTAGTGATTGAAAAGTGTCTCTTCCAACTCTACTTTAATATGGTCTCGCCCAAGGGTGAGCTACGTATCTACTGTCCCATGAAGACAAACTACAAATACCAAAAGCTGTTTGGGCCCCTCCTCATTTGTTCCTCATCTCCTGCTTCAGTCCAGTTCATCTTTTTATCCTGATTCTTGGCCTCAGCTTCATTTTTTTAGACTTGCTTTTCCCACTTTTGATCTAGCACTTGCATCTGATCTCTTTGGTTCCTGGTTTATAGCTCTGACATGGATTCCTCAACCAATTATCCCTGTTTATTCACCCTGGTGGACATAAATAAGACCCTCTAAGTGTAACCCCCAACTCCAACCATTCATCTGGATTTAACCTTCTCACAGAGATTTAAGCACCCACAGAAAAATGCTTAAGCTCCACAAACAGGCCCATTTCAAAAAGTTTTCTCATCCTTAGCGATCTTAATCCAGTGAAAATAGTAGATGCTAAAAATCCTTTCTAGTCTTCCAATTACTGTTCTTAATCTTAAAAAGCACATAGGATACGGATAATGTAAGAATTAAAGTGAGTAATGATAGAGTCATGATGACACAAAGAGTCAGTGATGACACAGGTAGGCTGGAGGCCCATCACAGCTGCTGAGCCCTCTGCTGTTTATTGGGACCTGTGACTCTCCACAGGCAGGTACTGTCCGATAGCCATAAAGGAGTTCTAAAATGCTGTGTGCTTGGAGGCAGTAATTTTGGCTGTCACTGATTGAAATGTGCTATTTATAATTTGGTGAGTACAAGTCAGAGTGCAATGCATTGGGCAGTCCAGATAAATGAAGAATTGTGCCACATTCCACAGAATCTGTGAATAATGTGCCTGACATTAAATAGGTGAAAAACTTCATTTATTATTATCTAAGCCTAGAATCAACCTCCTCATGACAAAAACACATGAAGTATTTCTTACACAATTTTAATCATGCCAAATTTTCCCAAGAATGCTACTACCATGCAAATTAGGATAATTATTTTACTTTGTATTCTTCAGAATTTTACAAATAAAATATCACCATTTCACATAAATATATCATAGACAGCAATGCTGTTGGTAGTAACTGAATCACTAATACAGTGTGTGTGCTAATCTATATCTGGGGTCATTTTGTTTGTAGTGATTCTTTGTAAACACAGTCATACTACTTCTCTGTTAACATCTTTTAATATGATCATCCCTATATATTGAAGTAGGTACTATTTATTATAAATCACTTTCCTTGTATTTATCATTTATTTTTTAAGATATTTTATTGATTGGTTTGCAAAATTATGTATTAGCATTTAAGGATAGCAAAAGGGATGTTGCAAATTATTATTATTATTATTATTATTTTTTTTTTTTTTTTGAGACGGAGTCTCGCTCTGTCGCCCAGGCTGGAGTGCAGTGGCCGGATCTCAGCTCACTGCAAGCTCCGCCTCCCGGGTTCACGCCATTCTCCTGCCTCAGCCTCCCGAGTAGCTGGGACTACAGGCGCCTGCCACCTCGCCTGGCTAGTTTTTTGTATTTTTTAGTAGAGACGGGGTTTCACTGTGTTAGCCAGGATGGTCTCGATCTCCTGACCTCGTGATCCGCCCGTCTCGGCCTCCCAAAGTGCTGGGATTACAGGCCTGAGCCACCGCGCCCGGCCGCAAATTATTTTTTATAAAAGGGGCATTGGGGCCGGGCATGTTGGCTCACGCCTGTAATCCCAGCACTTTGGGAGGCCGAGATGGGCGGATCACGTGGTCAGGAGATCGAGACCATCCTCGCTAACACGGTGAAACCCCGTCTCTACTAAAAATACAAAAAAAAAAAATTAGCTGGGCGTTGTGGTGGAGCATGTAGTCCCAGCTATTCAGGAGGCTGAGGCAGGAGAATGGTGTGAACCCGGGAGGCGGAGCTGGCAGTGAGCCGAGATCGTGCCACTGCACTCTAGCCTGGGCAATAGAGCGAGACTCCATCTCAAAAAAACAAACAAACAACAACAACAACAACAACAAACTGGGTGTTGGGGCTGGTATGGTTGACAACCACTGATTTTGTCTATCTCACAGTTTCAAAATCAGTCCTACTGTCTCACATCTCAATTGCCATTTCTCCACCAACAAATAAAACCAAATAAAGTCAAGCGAAAGATGGCAAATAATATTTTCTAAATAGGAAAAGAGATCTTAAGAAATTATTGGTTAAATCATCAAAGATTTACTTTTTTTGTCTAAAAGTGTTGCTGAACTCAAGCAGTCTCTCTGCAGTGTGGAGTTGGGGACAGATACCAGAGAGGGTGGTCAGGCTCAGAATTCATCAGGAAGTCCGTTCTGAAGGTGATGTACGTGTGAAAAAAATTGTTTTTAAAAGCTTTTAAGAGGTCAGAATCTGCACTCAAATTGTTTCATGGGTCCTTGGAAGTTTGTTTTCCTCGTATCTGTCATGTTCATGACAGAATCAAGGATGGCAGCAAGGACCCACAGAAATCAGCTTCCCAATCCAAACTGAGCTCGTGTTACAGACCCCAGCTCTGGAGTTTGAATTGAGAAAGTGAACTGGAGAAGAGTTCTATTCGGCATAGTCACCTACTCCATTTCTTTGGGAGAAAATACCATAAAGTGGACAAAATAGCAAATCTATTTTAAAGTGTATTTATTAAATTGTTTCTATATTAGGAAAGATATGCCTTTTAGTATAACTACAGAACTAAAACTTTTAATCTCCTATAAATGCTTTATCACCAATAAGAACTAGGGAGACAAGAAAAGTTTGTTAACAATTTTCCTCCAAAACACAGCTGCATAGTGAGGATGTGATTTACATTACCAAGCCATTGGCTCAGTCTCCCATCTCTTCTATTTGTTATAATTGTTCTCTGAACAGAGAGGAAAGTTACAGTTTTTGATGAACATTTAAAAATATCAGTTTTATATTGATGCTTTGCCAAGTTTGTATAGATTAGCCAATTAAAACTCAATATAATAATTATCTGGAAGTAGCTTTGGGAATAATCATTAATTAAATAAATTAGTTATTTCATTTTAATGAAGAGAAGAAAAACATTTTCCAATGGAATACTCCTTTAATTAATAGATTTGTTCTCCCAGTTGTAAGACATTAGCATTCATATTTTGCCTCTGCTCAGTAGCAAGACATCACTTTCATCATTAAGAGAAGAAAATGATGACTAACCCTCAACAACAGAAATATTGCCTGGAAAAATGAGGATTTATCTCATTAAGGCTTTCAAAATGACTTCTGAGATGGTGATTTATTATTTTACATTCCAGGAGAAGAAGAGACAACTGTAGCTATCATTAGCAAGTATATTAGCACACCTACATTCCAGAATCTTTCATACTAAGTATTTATTCAAACATTTGTCATGTGAACACACTTAAGGGTAGGAGATTAGAAAATAAATGTACCTGTCGTAAGCATTTTAATATGCAACATTTCTTACATTCATTTTTTCACGTAGCAATTTATAAAAGCATCTCTGAAACATCTTTTTATAGATATTCTCCCATGAGTTGTCTAGGACAAAAACTAGTAGACAATCATTGTTCTGGTACAACAGGTATCTATTTTCTATATCCTGTATCCATATGTTATTCTTGTAGTCAGCCTTGACTCATTTAATATTTTTAACTGGAAGGAAGGAACTCCTATTACTTAGAAAACAGAATGCCCAGCCCACCTTGCCTCCAACAAACATTCCCTGTACTTACTTCATGGAGTTGTAAAAATCCAGTGTGCTAGGTCACTGATGGAAGGAATAATGTACATTCCTGGGGCTTAGTACAGGCTGTGTAACTTATTCTACATACTGGTACTCAATATGTCTTACTTATTTACAGTGTATGAGAACATAGGACCCCAAATCAGTTACTGGATTTCGATCCTTTGTTTACTAGATTTGTGAGCAAGACCAAGTTACATAAACTCTCCCAAACTCTGTAATTCAAGTATAGCACAAAGTATGAAATAGCAAACACTCAGTAAATGCTATCTCTTATTACTGTGGTTGATGTTGTTACATATGTACCTCATGCATACAGAAATTAAAATTACATTAAAGAAGAGATTCATGAACTTTCACAAAACATTATGTAACCCATTTATAACCCTCCCTGCTTCAGGAGTTGCCTTTCTTTGGTGCATTTGGCTAGTGGGAGGCTGCCTTTTGTCCTTTCCTAAGCCATCCCCTTAGGACCCTCTGTGTGCTTCTCTCAGCTTCCCTTGCTTCACAGAGACTACTGGCCTTCCAGAATCAGTGTTGATGCCACAACCTTAGCAAGACTAAATATTCCTTAACTTCTCATTACTTAACTGTCCACAGTGCTAACTCACAATGCTACAGAAGTATACCAGAAACTATATGTATCATTGTATATGACCGTTACTCTTGGTGACTTTTTCAATGATCACAGCCACAATCAGGATCCTGATCACTTTTTAGTAGTCTCCTGTGTAAATCAATTACCAAATGACCTGTGGGACACTTGTGTTTTAATGCTGTGTATGATCTGCGGACCGTGACAGAATCCTAGGGGAGACAGGGAATTTGAGGAACCAAGGTCAAGTCTGTCTATCAATCCAGTGGAATGGGGACCCTGAGTCATGAGTGAAGTAGTTACTAAAGAAGAAAAAAAAAAGCAGTATTTTTGGCTCATCTGTGTAGCATGAAAGAGTGTAAACATGACAAATATTAAAATTTTTTTCAGCCAGGCACGGTGGCTCATGCCTGTAATCCCAGCACTTTGGGAGGCCAAGGCAGGTGGATTACCTGAGGTCAGGAGTTTGAGATCAGTCTGGCCAACATGGTGAAACCCCATCTCTACTAAAAATACAAAAATTAACCAGTCATGGTGGCACATGCCTATAATCCCAGCAAGGCGGGAGGCTGAAGCAGAAGAATTGCTTGAGCCAGGGAGAGGGAGATTTCAGTGAGCCGAGATCGTGCCACTGCACTCTGGCCTGGCCAACAGAGCAAGACTCTGTTTCACAAAAAAAAAAAAAAAAAAAAAAAAAAAAAAAAAAAAAAAAAGTAGTTTTTTTCTGAGAGAAAAAAAAAAAAAAAAGTATACCAGAAAGATAGAGGCTACATTAAAGAAATGAGAGCACTGGAGAGAAACTAAAAGTCACATGGTAAAAGATTGCCTACAGTTCATAGAAAAAGAAGGTCTCTGGTACCCCCTTATAGGGACAGCCCAATTGCTCTCCTTGCTTCTCTGACTTGACAGCTGCCTTTCTTTCTCCTCCTTGAAGTGTCTCTTTTGTTACAGAGCCAGTGTCCACCACACTCTAGAGAAACATCACCCCGCCCTGCCCACAGGGGTTGTCTCTTCTGAGGATTAATCTCTTTTCTCTTACCATATCTTACGTTGGATATAATGAACTACGATGATTTTCCCAAAGACTGACTTACTCAAGTTAGAATTACACCTTGAGGGATGGCTAGTTATGCACACAGAGAGAAGAATCTAGGTTGCGCTCCACTTTCCCAAGTCCTGGTGTCTTCCAAGATTTCCCTACTACTGTTAGAAGATAATCTTTCTCATTCTTCTAAGATAACCAGTAAAGAACAATTCTTTAAACACACACACACACACACAATCTTTGAGGAGTGTAGGGGAAGAAAAGAAGAAAAAATCAGGGGCAGTTAATACTGAAGAAAGCAATTTCCTAAAAACAAAACAAAGTGCAAAGTCTATAACCCACAAACATGACAGCCCATTACATTACTATGCACAGCAGCATCAGTCCCCTTTTGTCACCTACTTGAGACACCTGAATTACAACCTGGGACCACTCATCCTGTAGAGATTTCAACATTTCAATTGTCCTCCCATCTTAGCCAGAGAGGTTCTGGGAGCTAAGGACCTGTGCCTGTGGTTGCAGTTCCTCCTGTACCAGGAGCCAAAAGAAGTCTTAATATGTAGAAAGACTTTTGATTTTGTGGCCAAATTATTTATTTATTTTTTGAGACAGAGTCTCGCTCTGTGGCCCAGGCTGGAGTGCAGTGGCCAGATCTCAGCTCACTGCAAGCTCCGCCTCCCGAGTTCACACCATTCTCCTGCCTCAGCCTCCCAAGTAGATGGGACTACAGGCGCACGCCACCTCGCCTGGCTCGTTTTTTGTATTTTTTAGTAGAGAAGGGGTTTCACCGTGTTAGCGAGGATGGTCTCGATCTCCTGACCTCGTGATCCGCCCGTCTCGGCCTCCCAAAGTGCTGGGATTACAGGCTTGAGCCACCGCGCCCGGCAGATTTTGTGGCCAAATTATTAAATTACCATATTAGGTGTAGTGAATTTAGTTGATTCTTTTAGATTTTCTAGGTGTAAATAATAACACACCAAATTATGATAGCTCAAATATTGTATGCTTCTTACCTAATATTTATGCTTCAACTTTTATGGCCAAATTATTCTTAGAGGGAGAAATCTTATATACTCTTTAATGGTTGATGTTGTTAGAGAAATATAGGTTTAAATATTAGTCAAACATATTTGTTGCTTGAATACTTGTGGCACGATCACAGCTCATTGCAGCCTCAACCTCCCAGGCTCAAGCAATCCTCCCACCTAAGCCTCCTGAGAAGCTAGGATTACGGGCATATGCCACCACGCTCAGCTAATTTATGTATTTTTTGTAGAGATGGGGTTTCGCCCTATTTCCCAGGGTGGTCTCTAGCTCCTGGGCTCAAGTAATCCACCTGCCTTGGGAAGTAACTGTTTTCAGGCATTAAACAGTAGCAGTGCATGACTATAATTCTTCAGCAAAGGATAACACACAAAGTAAGCCTCATGGTTGTCCTGGATTTCTGCCTGGAGGTACTTTTCTGTCTTGACTTGGACAGGTGGACTCCAAAAGGAGTGGAAAGAGTTAAGGAGGCCAAGACTGGAGGTCCTGGTTACTGAGGGGTGTTGGAATTTTGAGGGAAACTCCCTGAACTATATTGATGGAGGACAGGCAAAAGTCTGCAGAGAGATCCAATGTGGGATATTGGGATTGGCTGAATATGCACAAAATGAGGCTTTGGGAAACTTAGCAGAGATTGTCTACCACAGGGGTGAGAACTGAATAATGATATAGAGATGAAGAAGGACTAAAATGTTGGGATTCTGGCTCAGCTAGATTGGAAATACATTTCCGAGAACCTCAGGCCTTCTGCTGAGACCCCCAAAAAATCATTCTAATGAGTAAGGACCATACCTTACAATAATCAAATCTAAAATGGACTCACCTAACACAAAATGAAACTTTCCCCACTTCACCATGCCTGCAAATAAGTGGCAAAGCTGTATTCTGAACCAAAATCTTTTGCCCCCAAGGCTGGTGTCCTTAAGCACTCTGTTTTCATTCTAGAGTGGGTCCCACCTTCTAGCAGGTCAGGAAACTCCAAAACTATGAACTCACTAGGTCTCATGACAGACATTCACTGTAAATGTTACAGAATCATTTACAAATCAACATTATCCAGTCTGAATCAAAATAGGGAGATAATTAAGGGCATAAGCCAGTGTTGGGATTATGAATCATAAAATCAATAATGAGAAAACAATTGAGAGGTTGTAAATAATGCTCACAACTAAGCACAGAAATCCTGTATGGTAGATAAGCATTGAATCTAAAAAGCAAAAGGAAAGGCGCATCAGTTAGTGAATGCCACAAAATCTTACTGGAAAATTGCAGCAACATGCATTTGTTTCTTTGTCTTGAATGTGTGATGGGCTGGAGTTTTAGTGACCCAGACTGAGTTCATCTGGGTGTGGTTCCAACCTTCAGCTGTGTTCCAGGTCTCTCCCATCTGTCTGTCATCCTCTGAGGAATAGCAGCTACCCAAGACATGTTCTTCTCATGGCAACAGGCAGGAGTGCAAGAGGCAAACTTCTCTGTGTAAGCATATTACATGCCTCTGCTCAGGTCGCATACAGTAACATCCCATTAGTCAAGAAAGTCACATGGCCAAATCAAAGGTCAAAGGTTAGGAATGTACACTTGACCCAATATGAGGCCATGGTAAGGATGTGGGTGTATGGTATTATTCCAGGGTAATGAAGAATTGGGACCAATAGTTCAATCTACCTCAAATGAAAAGGAAGATTCTTCAAAATTTAATTTTAAAAGCACAATTTACTGTAAGTTTATGGAGAGGATAGCAGAATAGCATGGCGTTAGGATCCCAAAGCTTGAGGAATAATTTTCTTTTTCTTCTATTAATTTTTTTCAGGGAATGGGTGGAGAGGTCAGGGTAGGCAGCATCAGATAGAATACAGATTTGGAAATTAATAGATTTTAACTAAAGTTTTATTGGACTGAAGAATAATTGTAGATAAATCTTATTGGACTAAAGAAAATGATAATGATAGATAAACTTTAAGACATGTGTAATAGTCACAGCAAAACTAGAGTTTTCCAAAGGGGAGCTGGAAAAGTTCCTCTCTGAGCAGCTATCAGTGGCTGGGGACACTTGTCAGCTGCTGGATTTTTGTTGTTGTTGTTGTTTTGCTTGTTTTGCTTTGCCTAATCTTGTTGGAGGAAGAACATAGGAGTATCATATAGTATGCAGAATTACTGGGGCCTATCTGGATGAGGGAAAAAAATTAAAACTGATACTTAACCAAATAGTTAAACTAGATTTTGGTTCAACAAATTTCAAAATGGCCTTTTCCAAGTGATTAGCATTCATTTTTCAAGTTGAACATGGGGAAATATTTTTTAAATTATCTTTATTCAACATAAACAGAAAATACAAACAAGCCCAGAGGCTACTAGATGGAGAATCTAAATGAGAATGAAGTTAAATTGGCAACATAACTCAGAGTGCACAATCATGAGGCCCAGATGTAATGCTACACATAGGGTTGCAGTGAGTTTCTTCCAACCTTTAAAATCATCCTCTGTTTCAAGAATCATTTCCTAGTAAGTCATATATAAAATATAGGTCTCAATTTTAGATATCTTTAGCTAGTAAATATCAGCTAATTTATATCTCTCATTTGTGTGGGTCAGTTCTATTCTTAATTTTTCTGGACTATTAGAGCAAGAAAAACTAGAAAGATTAATACATATGATCCCTGGTTTCCTCACATATTAACTAAAAGTAAATATCTGTGGGCTTCAAACATAAAAGATACTAATGAAAAAGTTCTAATTATTTAGATTATACTGCCAAAAACACCGATAGACTGCATACAAACCATAGTTTTATTACATTTTCTTGATTAATTCATCCAACATTCAACAAATGATGTTTCAGTATTATTATATGGCAGGTTCTGCTGTGGGAAAAGAGAATTAAGTAGTGGACAGAAATCTTTGTCCTCATGGTGCTTGAACGTAATTGTAATTAATTTAACATGATTTAAAGGACTGAGTTGGACTTTTTTTCCTGGTTAATATACTTGGAATAAGTTATCCTTTTTATCTTTTTCAGTTGGTTTGGCTTAATCTTTATCCTAATAGCTTAGACTGTTTGTAAAAGAAAAATTACATGTGGTTCATTCATAACACGCAAGTATCAATACATAGTTTTAAACATGTATAATATACTTGAAAATTTCTACAAACTAGAAATTTATTCTAAAGAAATAATTTAACTCATAGAACAGAGGGTAAAATGGTGGTTACCAAGGCTAGGGAGTGGGTGGATTGTGGAGATGGTCAAAGGATACAAAATGTCAGTTACACAGAAGGAATAATTTCAAGAAATCTATTGTACATTATGGTGATCATAGTTAATAACAGCATATTGTATACTTACAAATTGTTTTTCTCACAATGACAACAACAAAATGATAAATATGTGAGGTAATGCATATATTAGTTTTTTCAGTAATTCCACAATGTATACAAATAGCAAAACATGTTGTAAACCATAAATATATGTAATTTTTATTAAACTTTTAATTATTAATATTTTTGTAATACTAGCAATAATATCTCAGTACAATTTTAAATGAAGAAATTGTGTATGCTTACTTCAAACTATTTCCATGAACAGATTTTTATTTCTGTGCTGTGCCAATCACACTATTGTACATATTTGCTAACAATAACTCAGCATATGCATTGTGTTGAGTTTCTTTCTCTTTTATCTGCTGATTGTGAAGATGAAATACCACTTTAAGGGCTCCTGTCCTCCACTTTGGTGGCTCCTGATGTTCTACCCCTCAGTCTGTTTATCCACCTTCCCTTCTTCTATCCAAACCTTTTATCTTCCTTGGTTTCCATTCAAGGAATAGGCAAGTCCATTTACTTTGTCTCATCCATGTCTGGTGAATAAGGTTACTTCCCTTTATGATCACTGAAGCCAACCAAGTATAGGCAGGTAATAGTTTTTAGAAAATGCTTATCTACCTGC
The DNA here is from genome assembly GCF_043159975.1 of Macaca nemestrina. Lineage (NCBI taxonomy): Eukaryota > Metazoa > Chordata > Mammalia > Primates > Cercopithecidae > Macaca > Macaca nemestrina. Next base: position 35,678,757 of record NC_092128.1, on the reverse strand, counting down.
AGAACCTTTGCCCCTCCTCACCCGTTTCTTTTTTTTTATTATTATACTTTAAGTTCTGGGGTACATGTGCAGAATGTGCAGTTTTTTTACATAGGTATACACCCGCCATGGTGGTTTGCTGTGCCCATCAAACCGTCACCTACCTTAGGTATTTCTCCTAATACTATCCCTTCCTTAGCCCCCCACCCTTCAAATATATGTAATTTTTACTTGCCAATTTAAAAAAAATTAAAAAGAAAATTCAAAATGGATAAATGTATATCATCAAAAGGATGTTCATCACAGTTTTATTAGAGCATGCTTTAATTCTTTGGTTTTGTCTATCCATATATTTAGTATTTTCTACAATGATTATGCAGTACTTTTGTCAGAAAAAGAATGTTATTTTTAATTTTTAAAATATAGTTCCTTATATTGTCTATAAAAGAATCAGTCAGGGATAAATAAATATAAACTGGGCTCTAAAATAATACATCGTGTACTGTATATATATGTAAATCTATATCTATATCTATATCTATATAGTGAGAGAGAGAGAGAGAGAGAGAGAGAGAGAGAGAGAGGAGTCTTGTTCCATCACCCAGGTTGGACTGCAGAGGCAATCATGGCTCAATGCAGCCTTGAACTCCTGGGCTCAACTGATTCTCCCACCTTGGCCTCCCAAAGTGCTGGAATTACAAGTGTGAGCCACTAATATGGTTTGGCTGTGTCCCCACCCAAATCTCATCTTGAATTGTAGTTCCCATAATCCCCACGTGTCATGGGAGGGACCTGATGGGAGGTAATTGAATCTTGGGGCAGTTACCCCCATGCTGCTGTTCTTGTGATACAGAGTTCTCATGAGATCTGATGGTTTTATAAGGAATTTTTCCCTGATGCTCAGCACTTCCCTCACCTGCTGCCATGTAAAGAAGGACATGTTTGCTTCCCCTTCTGCCATGATTAAAGAAGGACATGTTTGCTTCCCCTTCTGCCATGATTGTAAATTTCCTGAGGCCTCCCCAGTCATGTGAACTGTGAGTCAATTAAACTTCTTTCCTTCATAAATTACCCAGTCTTAGGCAGTTCTTCATAGCAGTGTGAGAGCAAACTAATACAGTAAATTGGTACTGCAGAGAGCAAGGTGCTGCTATAAGGATAACTGAAAATGTGGAAGTGGCTTTGGAACTGGGTAACAGGCAGAGATTGGAACCGTTTGGAGGGCTCAGAAGAAGAGAGGAAAATGTGGGAACATTTGGAACTTCCTAGAGACTTGTTGAATGGCTTTGACTAAAATGCTGATAGTGATATGGACAATGATGTCCAGGCTGAGGTGGTCTCAAATGGAGATGAGAAACTTGTTGGGAACTGGAGTACAGGTCACTCTTGCTATGTTTTAGCAAAGAGACTGGCAGCATTTTCTCCCTGCCCTAGAGAGCTGTGGAACTTTGAACTTGAGAGAGATGATTTAGGGTATCTGGTGGAAGAAATTTCTAAGCATCAAAGTGTTCAAGATGTGATGGGTGTTCTTAAAAGCATTCAGTTTTATATATTCACAAAGGTATGGTTTGGAATTTGAACTTATGTTTAAAAGGGAAGCAGAGCATAAAAGTTCAGAAAATGTGCAGCCTGATGATGTAATAGAAAAGAAAAATCCATTTTCTGAGGAGAAATTCAAACTGGCTGCGGAAATTTACATAAGTAACAAGGGGCCAAATGTTAATCACCAAGGCAATGGGGAAAAGGTCTCCAGGGCATGTTAGAGGTCTTCATGGCAGCCCCTCTCATCACAGACATGGAGGCTGAGGAGGAAAAAATGATTTCATGGGCTGGGCCCAAGGCCTTGCTGCTTTGTGCAGTCTCAGGACTTGGTGCCCTGTGTCCTAGATGTGGCTAAAAGGGCCAGTGTGGCTCAGGCCACTGCTTCAGAGGGTGCAAGCCCCAAGCCTTGGCAGCTTACATGTGGTGTTGGGTTTGCAGGTGCACAGAAGTCAATAATTGAGGTTTGGGAATCTCTGTCTAGATTTCAAAGGATGTATGGAATGCTTGGATGTCAAGGCAGAAGTTTGCTGTGGGGAAGAGCCCTCATGGAGAACCTCTGCTAGAGAAGTGCAGAAAGGAAATGTGGAGTCAGAGTCCCAACACAGAGTCCCACTGGGGCATTGCCTAGTGGAGCTGTGAGAAGAGGGCTGCCATGCTCCAGACTCCAGAATGGTAGATCCACTGTCAGCTTGCACCATGCACCTGGAAAAGTCACAGACACTCAATGCAAGCCCATGAAGGCAGCTGGGAGGGGGCTGCACCCTGCAAAGCCACAGGGCTAAAGCTGCCAAAGGCTGTGGGAGCTCCCCTTGCATCAGTGTGACCTGCATGTGAAACATGGAGTGAAAGGAGATCATTTTGGAACTTTAAGATTTGACTGCCCGACTGGATTTTGGACTTGGACGGGGCCTGTAGCCCCTCCATTTTTGCCAATTTCTCCCATTTTGGATGGGAACATTGACACCATTCTGTACCCCCATTCTATCTATGAAGTGACTAACTGGCTTTTGATTTTACGGGCTCATTGGTGGAAAGGACTTGCCTTGTCTCAGATAAGACTTTGCATTTGGACTTTCGAGTTAATGCTGAAATAAGTTAAGCTTTTGGGGGACTGTTGGGAAGGCATGATTGTGTTTTAAAGCATGAGAATATAAGACTTGGGAGGGACCAGGGGCAGAATGATATGGTTTGGCTGTGTCCTCACCCAAATCTCATCTTGAATTGTAGTTTCCATATCCCCAGGTGTCATGGGAGGGACCTGGTGGGAGATATTTGAATCACAGGAACTCCTGTGCTGCTGTTCTTGTAACAGTGAATGAGTTCTCATGAGATCTGATGGTTTTAAAATGGGTTTGTCCCTCTTTGCTTGGCACTTCTCTCTCCTGCTGCCATGTGAAGAAGTATGTGTTTGCTTCCCCTTCTGCCATGATTGTAAGTTTTCCGAGGCCTCCCCAGCCACGTGGAACTGTGAGTCAATTAAACCTCTTTCCTTTGTAAATTATCCAGTCTTGGGCAGTTCTTCATAGCAGTGTGAGAACAGACTAATACAGCTACTGTGCCCAGCCTAAAATAATATTTTATTGAACTCAGATGTCTACAGGTATAGCTATAATCTGAGCAAATTGTGCTATCAGTTGAGGCATTGTTGACTGAAAAATTAGGACATTTCCTAAAGCAAAGGACTGGAGAAAGACCTTTTTGTGATATATTTCTTGGGTAACCAAGCTTTAACAGTCTTTTCTGATGTGCAATTACAATTTATTTTTATATGAAGGAACAATAATCTGTATAAAGCAAGCTTTCTGTTACTTGTATTGAAATGCCATTACATCAGTGACAGCTGTCTTGAGTGTAAGAATTGCCCGGGATGAATGGTCAATTCTTTCATGGTTAATGTTTTCCTGAAAAGAGCTGTTAAGAAGAAAAACAATGAAGTCAGGCAAATACAAATATACAGATTCACATATCCTATCTGACTGACTAACTGGAAATTCGAAAGTATTTAAAGTCAGGCTAATATTTCTAGGTTTAGAAAGAAAGTAAGAAAGAAAATAAAGAAGGAAGGAAGGCACAGAAAGACTTAGCCACCAAATGAATTGAGCATGATGTCAGTCTTTCTTGACCCACTTTTTCTGAGTGCACTGTTTTGTGAATCAATGCCCATTAGGTTTGATGTTATTACATAAAGCAGTAACAGAATACATCGTGTTTCTACATGCTCAGAAATGCAGACATTAGTAACAAGAACTGTTTTGGGGCTCATTTATGTTTTGCAAGTTCTATTATGCTGAAGAAAATATTCCCTAATTTTCATTTTAGTTTTATAGTTTGCTTCACTGCTTGCTAGTATCTGGTTTGGAAAAAAAATCTTTAAGAAACCGTATATTTTGCAAAGGCAATTTAAGCTGAAATCATAGGTACAGCCACTGATTTCATCAGCATAAATAATTGCTAATATAGCTGAAAAATTGAATATTTGGAAATGTCTTTTAAGATTATGATTCTATAAATCTACTGCATGTTAAAGTATGTTTGTTCATGTATTTTGTACACAGCAAACATTTCCTGAAAAACCTTTATGTCTGGGAACTGTGCTAGGCATGTGAAATTTGAAAGGAAATAAAATAGACAAGACTATTGCCTTTGGGAGATAGAATAAAAATAAACAAATTATGTACATGTATTGATAAGTGTTTTAGAGGAAACTAATGGAGAACTGAGCAGAGAATAATCAGAAAGGAGAGAATTTGTTTTAGATGAGAAAGTCAAAAAAATGAAGTTTAAGGTTTGAAGTATGAGAAGGAGTCCACGGGGAGTAAGAGTTCGGAGGAGACTGAAAAGAGAGAAGGTGAGAAAAGTAGGAGTGGGTAAGGGTTGGAGCATGCATTCTCATAAATTAGATAATTTTATGTCTATGTTTTTATGTCATGAAGACCTTTGAATATCAAATAAAAGTTATGGACTTTCATCCCCCCAGAAATGTATCTATTAAAACCTTACGTGAAACTTTGCATACCACAGAGTAACATTCAGGTGATTTGTCCTCGGCACAAAAGACCTGGCCCACTTCATTTGAGTGAAACACTCCTTGGCTCAGTCCTCTCCTGGAATACCCAGGGAAAATTTCCCCACCGGAGAGCTTAGCAAATTGCCCTCAATTCCTTAACATATAGGTGTATGAGCCAGTACAGATCATAAGAACGTCTTAATTAATAGTGTTGAAAAATTCATAGATGTTTCCTTCGTTAAGCAAGTTATGGTTTCCCAACAGCTTCTCAATGTATGACCATGAGTATTTGCCAATGACATGGGGATCCTGGTTGGGGAACTCTTCATCCTTCCTTAGTGAGCTGTTTACAGGGCATCTTCCATATTGCCCTTTATTGGCAGAGCCCTTATGGCAATGGAATCCTCCCTGCTGTTCTACTTTCTCTGCTGCCCAGAGACAGACCCTAACATGTAGGCTTGTGTTTCTCATGTAGATCCCCATACCCCTCTGGGCACTTGGATGTTGGCTGAGGATATATAGGAGTCCTCACCCGAGTATTTCAGCACATCAATAGCTGGATAAAATTGCAGAGCAGAGCTGCCTTTGCCCAAGAGTAATGTCACTGGTGCCCTCAATGCCAACTCTCAGGTCTTGCCCCTACTTCAGTCTGTTTCCTTTGCTGTGGCTTCTTGGACTAGCCTTAAATTTCCTCAGGCAAACTTGGGGAATGGGAAGTTCTGAGTTCAGAATCCTTCCTCTGGCCACAGAGTACATCTGACTCATTTTCTTAATGTTTACCAACTACTTAGACCACTAAAACCACCAGGTTTTAAGTATTATTACAACAAATATCAATAATATGAAATCACCATATTATGCATGAGATTTTCACATGTCAATCTGTCACTGAATCATTTCAAGTCAATATTCAATATTCTAGGGAAAACAACACTTTGAATAGTTCTTTAAAGTTTGCAGCAATGGAACTAATGCATAAATAGCATTTCATCGATTGTCCATTCAACCATGAACTTTGTCTTAGTACAGGGTTTTACTCACATTGGGTACCAGTGTGTCACCTAAAAAGATACATTGCTGTCCTGACCCCAGTACCTGTGAATGTGACCTTGTTTGGAAATAGGGTCTTTGCAGACATAATCAAGTTAAAATGAGGTCATATTGGGTTATGGTGGGCCCTAATCTGATTGACTGGTGTGCTTATAACAGAGAAATTTGGACAATGACATACATATAAGAGAAAGTCATGTGAAGACAGAGGCAGAGATTGGAGTGATGGGTCTACAAGCCAAGGAACATCAAGGATTGCTAGCAACCACCAGAAGCAAGGAGAAAGGCAGGGAACAGGTTCTCTCTGAAAGCTTCCAATAGGAATAAACCCAAAACTAACACGTCAATGGACTTCTGGCCTTCTGAACTGTAAGAAAATAAATGTTTTTTGTTTGACGCCACCTTGTTTGTGGTACTTTGTTTTGACAGCCCTATGAAACTAAAACAGGTGCCAAGAGGGCATATACAAAAGGGGAAGATTGCACAGGATATTTTCTTTATTGTAATATGCAAAATGTGATTTTTTAAAAAAAAGAAACAAAAATATATCAAAATATGTGTGTTTTACTTCAGCAGGAGGCTAAAACCAGCTAATTCTCCAATTCTTGAAATTCTATAATTCTGTGACTCTTAAACCAGAAAAATTACGCAGTCAGGCAGTTATACACACAACTGGGTCCTCATGACTACTAATGTAGAATATTAGCCTTGAAGTCTGAGCTTGGGAGCCTTCATTCATGCTTCTTAATGAAATGCTATGTCGATATTTCTTTAGTCAAAGAAGAGTTTTGGCCTGGGTTATCCATTTATGCATATAAAAATTGAGTGTCTTGCATAATGACAAAATTGCATATCTTACATAAACATGGCTTCCATGTTCATATAATTGTGTTTTATTTCAGAAGCTAAGTACTTAAAATACTTTAAAACAGGAAGAAAACAACTAAAAAACACACACGGAGAAACCTGCATTTATCTTCTGAGATATGTATATTTCTAGTGTAAATTTTTTAAACACAGAAAAACTGCAAACATCATTTCAACAACTGTATTTTAACCTTAAAGAAAAACTTGGTATTTTCTTAGGGAAACATGCTCTTAAAAAGTAGGAAAGAATATTCCCTTTTAACAAGCCTGCATGTCTGCTCCTGAAACTATAACAAAAGTTGGGGGAGAAAAAGAGAAGAAAAAAACAGAAAAATTTTAAAACAAAGGACTTGATTTGTTTGAGACAAACATAAACAATGCAAAACAGAAAAGGTCTCACCCTCAACCAAACACCACCGAAATGTTAACGTAGCAGAAAATGTCAAAAGAGAAAAATTTTAACCTTTTTAAAAATCCTATTCATTTCCCATAGACTTTAAGAATCTTTTCATTTTAAATAAAATTTCTCTTCCTTTCTTTCTATTGCAGAATAGAATATAAATCAATCTGGCATTGCCCTATAAAAAAACAGACTTGCAATAAACTGTCACCACTAAACAGGAACAACAAAGGTGTGAAATTATCATCTCTTTCCCAGTGCTGCTGTTTCTTCAAGGACCTTAGAGCATGAATAATGGAGACTATTTACAGACAAAAGTCCTTCAATAGAGAACAAAATGAGCTCTAAGTTTATGTCTACTCTTCCCTTTGCCCAGTGCAGTAAAGCAGAGTCGAAGGGCTACCATTTGCACAGCCCCAGGGGTGTACTTTCAGTCATACAGACTATATTTGCAGCATCTCTGCAGAATGGTTCAGAGCCAACCTCTGGAGTGAGTGGATGGAAGCCAACATGGCTTCATTGCTTAACAGCCACGTCACCTTGGCAAGTTACTTAACCTCTTAAGCCTTAGCTTCCTTATCTATTGAACAGGATAATAACATCACTGTTTCACAGGGTTGTGAAGGAATATAAAAGAATGTTTAAGTAACCAGCACATAGTGGGAAGAAACTCAACATACCATCTATATAGTGTTAATATATATGTTTAGGATATGAGTAAAGAAAACCATAAACATCCTTCTGAGTTTCTCTTCTACACGTATGTTCACACATATGTTCCCCACCCCACTTCCTGACATTCTCCTCTAATTTATTTATACAGCACTTACATTAAACAGGTAAAGCTCCAGTTATGAGGTGATATGCCCTCCATAGAGGAGAGCTATTGTCTCAGTGACTGAAGCAAATAAAGATTTAGCTTCCAATTTCCAACAAGCAGTGAGAGGCATTCAGAACTCTGCATTGATGCTGTGTCAGTGATCTAGAGGAGTAATGACATGGATGAGGGGGACTGAGTCAGAGACACAACAGAAGCGGAAGCCTTCATGTCTGCTCACCAATAGATAAACATCTGGGGAGTTGGTGGGCACATAAGCATCCTCTTTGCCAAAACACTGGCGCTTATTGGCCAAAGAGCCAAAAGTCTCAGAGAGTCTACTGGTCCCCCAATCACCAAGCCTAAAAAAGTACACTGAATTGCAGTTATACCAAATGCTTTAAGCACAAACCGACACAAAGGAAGATTCTGGTGCCGCCATTGAAATGACAATTAGTGTGTCAATTATCCAAGATGGAATCTACTAGACCAGTATCTGTTTACCTTAAGATAGTCCTCTGAATATGTGATCCATTAGATCTATGTGAAGATGTCAACTACATGAGTTTATTATATTAAGTCACGATATATTTTTCAACTTTCAGAATTAATGTATTTGCCTCCATTCACCCAGAAGTAAAACTTGTCTTATTTTGGCAAGCCTTAAGATTAAGTCTTAGCTTTGGTAGGAATAAAACAAATAAAAATTTTAGTGAACTCATGAATATTTGGAATGATGTGACTTTTGGAAATATTCAATATGTCATTTTTCTAGTTTATGTTGTGTATCATGAGAAACATCCTGAAAGATGAGTTTGGATAAAAATTGCAAAAAAAAATTATCTCAGAAAGAAATTTTAATACTTATTTTCCCTCAGCCACAAGTTCATTACTTGAGATTTCATTTGTCAGTCAAGCATAATTTTTACAATTCAACTCTAAAATTATTTTTTAAAACCCATTGGAATATAGCATGCTGAAGAGAAATAATTGATTAAAATATTGCAAGATGCCTTATGAAATTCTTTCCTTTGCTGCAAGAACTTTCAGTTCCTTAAAAAAAAAGAAAAGACAAAAACATCACAGTTCAGAAGGATATCTCTGGTCACTAAAAAGAATGGTCTTCCGAACCTAAAAAAAAAAAAAAAAAAAAAAAAAAAAGGCAAGGTGCAGTGGCTCATGCCTGTAATCCTAGCATTTTGGGAGGCCGAGGCTGGTGGATCATGAGGTCAGGAGTTCAAGACCAGCATGGCCAAGATGATGAAACCCCAAGATGGTGAAACCCCGTCTCTACTAAAAATACAAAAGTTAGCAGGGTGCAGTGGCAGGCACCTGTAATCCCAGCTACTCGAGAGGCTGATTCAGGAGAATTGCCTGAACCTGGACGGCAGAGGTTGCAGTGAGCCAAGATTACACCACTGCACTCCAGCCTGGGCAATAGAGTGAGACTTTGTCTCAAAAAAAAAAAAAAAAAAAAAAAGAAGTGAAAAACAAACTACCATATGTTAATGAAATAAGAATGTATGGGAATTCTGCATTAAAGCTAGTCATAGAGACATGTTCCACTCTTGTTTTGTGGTATGCCCTCTCTTAAATGAAGGCTAATGTTTCCACAGTGAGCTGCAAATAAACTAGCAATTGTGCTCAGTTAGTTATTATCAAAGTTGAAGATTTACCATAACAGAGAGTAAAACACTAATAGTTAGTGCTATACCATGATTCTCAGAAAAGAATTTATATATACAGACATCATAATTAGCCAAAACCACTTTTATGAAAATGTTCAGTGAAAAGAAAGTACTACATTCAAGTGGTAATCATTTCAGAATATATTTTATTTTATTTTATTTATAATGCCTTCTTTTTATTTAATATCCTTTAAACTTTCAGAGAAAACTCTTAGAGAAAACATTTTATTTAAAATTTTTGTAGAGCTGTATTTATGGACAGAATGATTTTTAAATGTCATTGAACAAACTGTTTTGGTCAGTCATCCTTTTCTAAATGATGGAAACTAGATTTAAAACTAACTTAACTCCATGGAAATCCTATTTAAAAAGTGGAAGGAATCAAAGGCTTATTCTAACAATTATGTTTCTATATAATAAGAATACTAACATCACCAAAATAAATGAGATTAAAAATGCTCCTCTTTATATTGGCTCACTGGTTGATTTGGTTTGCATTAAGTATTGTTAGAGATTGGGAACATATTTTAAACTTACTAAGGCTATATATGGATATATATCTACAGATTTATCAAAATGCTGATAGTATAGAGATAAGATAATAAATTTAGTGTTGAAGTCAGTGTCTCTACATCTAGTTAAAGTCTCTGTTAAAATCCTTCAAAACATATCCAAACTTTTTGTCACTAAAATATTGCTATTAACAGCAACAATGATAGACAAAAGACATAATTAGTACTAATGACAATTGGACTTGAATTTTAAGAAGATAATGAAGACTGTCTTCATAGAGCATCACTACGGTGGTACACAGCCTTTAGGGTACACAGATATATTTGGGCTGGCAACCCTAAAGTGTTCTGACGAAAAATGTATGTCAATCTAGAAACTGCAATCAACAGTTTTGCCCACCAAACCACTAAGGTTTCAGAACTGCTTGGTATTCTCTTGATTATGTCTCTGTGCCTGAAAGTTAAAGTTAAGTGAATACTTTCCTTTAAATTCTTAGATGCTCTGGGAAATGCCATGATTATGGTCTTTGACTTGGTCAAACCTTCCTTAGAAGCATCATTCTAAAATGTGTGCTTCCATCCATAACTCAGGCTTAACAGATTAGTTTTTAGTGAGTAGTAAAGACATAAGCTGGACCTTTATATTAAAAGCCCTGAGTCCTTTAAGACGTTTATTTATCCTCTAACATCAGTTTGTGACAGGGAGAAGATAAAGACTAAAATGTCCAACAAAAACATAGAGTATAGGGCGCACCTCTTGATTCCACTCTTCAGCCCAAAACATTACTTTTAACAAAAGAATTCATGTTTTCATTTATCAATTAATTCACTTATTCAACGGACATTAATTAAACATACTCTAGGCACCAAGCATTTTTACTAGGCACGTAAGATATACAAAAATGAAATTTTAAAATGAATAAAATGTAGTCCCTGCCCTTAAAAAGGTTGAGGAAACAAACAGTTGAGATAATTATATTACAATGTAAGGACAGCTCTGATAGAAGTAACAAGGATGCGATGGGAGTCCCATGAACATGACACCCAGACCAGGCATGGTGTAAGGGGAGAGGCAGGTCAAGGAAAGCTTCGTGTATCAGATGATTTCCAAACTAAGTCCAGAAAGATGAATAGAAGTTAAAACAGGTGACAAGAGCTATTCCAAAAAGATATGCCTGGAAGTGTATATTATTGGAAGTGAGCTTAGGTCAGTGTGGCTGGACGATAGGGAGAAGTGAGTAAGAATGGCTAGGTAGAGGCCAATGGAAGACAGGAGCTAAATCAGAAGAGTCTCCCATATCACTGTCTTAGTCTGTTTTGTGCTACTATAATAGAATACGTAAGACTGGGTAATTTATAGTGAACCAAAATTTACTGGCTCATAGTTCTGAAGGCTGGGAAGTTCAATATCAAAGCGCTGGCATCTGGCAAGGGCTTTCTTGCTGCAGCATAACATAGTGGAAGGTATCACATGGCAGAAGAGCAGAAGAGAAGAGAAAGGGAAAAAGAGAGAGGGGGAAGAGAGAGAGAGAAATAGAGAGAGAGCATACAAGACAGGGCAAACCCACTCCTTCAATGATGCACCCACTCCTGAGATAATGGCATGTCTATCATGTCTATTCCTGTGGGTGGAGCTCTCGCAACCTAAATACCTCTTGAAGGTCTCACCTTCCCAATATTGTCACAATGGAAATTGAATTTCAATGTTAGTTTTGGAGAGGACAAACATTCAAACCATAGCACTACTCTAAAGTGTTCTGGCACATTTTAGAAAGAGAGGGTCCCAAAGACTTTTAAGTGGCAAAGTCACCCACCAGGTGACTTTTGTTCTGTTTTTGTGAGTTATTGGCCATACATTTTATAAGTATTTGCATGCACACGTTACTTATGGATTTATTTTACTACTTTCCTGCTAAGATTACCTGGAATACATTTTTATGCCATTTTCTTTTTAAGAAGACCAGCATAATAAAGCGAGAAAGAAGCAAGGGATTTGAGAGATTATCTAAAGGTGTAATTATATGATTGACTGTAGCATTTCAGTTGAGACAATAAAGAGGACTAGAAAAGAAGGCAATGAGGGATAGTCACAAGGTCATAGTATCAGTGGATTCTAGGTCCCAATGGGATCAAAAGATTGTTGAAATGAAAATACCAAAGGCAGCCAACTGGTCAGAGAGGAGGTGATAGTCTCAGAGAGAAATGCTTGAAATTGAGATATAGACAATTGCATTGAAGTTCTTACATTAGCATTATAATTGGAGGAAAGCTTCTTCCTCTCTCCCGATGTGAAAAAACAAGCTTAAGTACTGGCCCCTCTCTGGCCTTAATTCACTCTACCCCTATGCAGGTTTACTGATTTACATGAATTGTAAATTTGGAAGAACAACCCACGCAGGGCTCAGCTCTGCTCTTTATTTTTCCTTTTCAGAGCACCTCCTCTCAGAGCACATATGTTCTCTTCTGTCCTCCATGCCGTAAGGTATGTAGAACCCTAGCCTTGTGTTGGGAGGAGGGAGAAGAGGAGAAGTCTGCCCCATCCACTGCTAGGGAAACGGTGGCTAAGTCTGCCTAATTCTTGAGTTCAAAACTGGCCACTCATATATCTTACAAACTTCAAATTCCCTGTAAGAGTTGGGGGAGGGAGTTGCTACAGAGAATTTGAAACTCAGCACTTACTCTATTCTAGAATATGAGTCATTTAAGAGTCAGGTGTGTAAACCTAGGAGTCATACAGGAAAGAACCTTCTCCCAGAGACTAAATTACAGAGAAAAATAAGACTGTTCTGAAGCTGAAAGGTGGAATTAAGAGTATACTATCAAAATAAGCATAAATTTATCATTTAGGATCTAGTACATCTGCATGGAATATTACTGGAAAGAATATGGTTATAGAGTAAAATAAAGATTCCTGTTCTACTTTTCTCACTTGCTTGCAAACTTCTTTAAACCTGATTTTTTTAATCTATAAAATTGGATATTAACATCAAATTTGAAGGATGTTGTGATGGAATTTTTTTTTTTTTTTTTTTTTTTTTTTTTTTGAGAGAGGGTCTTGCTCTGTCGCCTAGGCTGGAGTACAGTGGCACAATCTCAACTCACTACAACCTCCATCTTCTGGGTTCAAGCAATTCTCATGCCTTAACTGTCCAAGTACCTGGGATTACAGGTGTGCACCACCATGCCCAGCTAATTTTTGTACTTTTTGGTAGAGACAGGGATTTCGCCATGTTGGCCAGGCTGGTCTCGAACTCCTGGCCTCAAGTGATCTGCCTGCCTTAGCCTCCCAAAGTGCTGGGATTATAGGCATAAGCCACCATGCCTGGCCAAGTGAAGGATTTATTTCTAACGGATGTTTGTAAGTGTACAGTTGCACCTTAGATATTCACTAAACTGTGGATAACGATGGAAGATGGAAGAAAATGCCATTTTATAAAATGGGAGTAATGATAGGGAGGGACTGAAAATGATTATGACATGATTTAAACCTATGCCAAGAAAAGAGAAATACATGAAGCTTGCCTCAAGGGTATAGTTTGTTTCCTCCAATTGTTCATGATATATGGAAGTTTAGTTCTGTCTAAATGTGAACAATATGGGGAAAGTGGAGCCTCCTGAAAGAGGGGAAAGCTGGTGTTTGCGGACTTGGAAAGATAAGCCTCAAGGAGTTAGCCTGAGAGTTCCTAGGTTATAGCAGATCTGAAAGTATATCTAGCTTTAAATATCTAAATATGACAAAATATGAACTCTATCTAAAACTTTAATTTTTATTCTCCCAATCCCTTTTTAACAGATACCCAGAACTTAGCCTTCACTAAAAAAACTATTTGTGAGCCTATAAAGACCTTTGCACATGCACTCACCTAACTCAAATCACCTTAAGCTAGTATTCCAATCTTTGATAATCCCCATCTCCTAATATTTATCTATTTTAATAAATTAGAATGTAAATAATGTAAAATAAAATGTTTATCAGTATGGCATCCATGTGTAAAATTCATATTATCATAAAAGCAAGAAGCACTTTTATGTATTTATACAATGACTATTGCTTGCCTAACAAGTACACTGTACTTGGCACAGGAAATATAGCCCATAGGTCCTTTTCTGGCTTTTCTTTTATGCTGAAGGGGATGACCCAATTCCAAACTAGTTTGCTCAAGACTCAAAGACTGTCTGGAAAATTGTGGCAGGTGATGGAGTCACATCAGGGAGACAGTCCGGTGCACCACACAAAGAGCGAACAGTCCCTGAAGATTTGGGACATTGTTCCACTCTTCAGGTTTTTTGGTAAGTTGCCTACTAACTCTACTTCAGTGTCTTGGTCTGGATAATGAATTGAGCATCTGAGGCAGAACATGTATATGAAAAATAATTTTAAACTACATTGCAAAGGCAACCAACTATTAAAAAATGAACCACTGAAAGTGTTTAATTCATGCCTTAAAGAAGCTTTATATTACCAAGTTAATTGGTTTAATTCATATGCCATCCTATCTGCCTTTTAACAACTGAAATGACTTCTTTCCACTTTTGATGGTTTTCTTGACAAAGTATTGTTTTTGCTTGTTTGTTTCTACTCTACTGCTATTATTTGGTGGCATACATTTTCTGTTTGTTTTTTTACAAACTAGCTTAAAGATACTTTAATTTAGCTGAGCACATTTGAAAGATCTTTATGGGCTCACGAACATTTTTTTCAATGAAGACCAAGTTTGCAGTATCTGTTAATAAGGATTGAGAAAAACAAAAACTAAAGCTTGCCTTAGTATACTTTATTTCCATGTTTGTTTTAATTAATCCCTCTTCCAAGATTTCCTCTAGAACATGACCACAGGTCTCCCTGAAAATATTATCATCAACTGATCAACTGTCTCTCAAGTAGAAAGCATATCCTTTTGAATTTGTTCCAGTTGTACACATATGTAGCCATTTTATTCCAAGGACCTTTGCTGAGACACACAGCCACAAATACAATATATGGAGATTCAGATTTACATAAAGATACATTGGTAAATTTTTTCTTTATAAAATGATTTGCTATACATTTTTTCCTGCTAACTCTGCTGCATGTCATCAAAAACATTTTTTTAAATTATTAAATGTCATGTGTAACTCCCTCTGCAAGGTAATATGGAGAATTTACAATTAGGATGGGATAGAGCTCTACAACTAATTGTAACTCAAAATCTTTAAATCCATTTAAAATAGGTTACAAATAACATAAGTATGGGAAGATGGTAGTAACACATTCTGATTGAAATATTAGTAAAGATTCAGATATTATAATTTCAGCTAAGCATTAACATGCTAGAAGAAACATTTTGATAAATGGTTTAACAGACTATCTTCGTGGCATGTTCTGATTCCCTGCCATTCTTTTTACTGGTTTGGCTGATAATCCTAGACCCTGGTTGCTGTGGGATATGTCAGCAGACAGTTTGCATGATTAGCCTTCTCTGGGGAATACCCATGGACAATTGAAGCTGCCTTGCCTCCACTTACCTCATTGGTAAAGGTCAGTAATTGATTCAATGGGGGTACAGAAGCCCTATTTCTTTGTCTAAGGTGGGATAGTGTCTGGGGTGCAATTTACATTCCCCATTGGATCATGCTGACACTGGACTGTCTCTGAAACCACATTGTGCCATAGCTCCCCCTTCCTTTTTCTCTATACTGTTTCCCTTACTCAGATTTCACTCTGAAGGAGGTACAAGCCCCAGGTACGCTGGTTGGAACCAGGAAATTGTGCCTGAGAATGATGCTTGGGTGCGGGAGCAAGTGTTTAGAATAAAGCAGAGTTGATTGATACAGGGGTACTCTCCTGTGAGACAGAATCACATGCCCTGGCAAGAACCCTGATGTGCTGCTGGGAAGGTTCACAGCAGCTTGGAAAAATGGTAGCTCCCATTAAAAGAACAGCAATAGTAGAACTGCGCTGGCAGAGTGTGGAAAAGGACTAAAGGCTCAGGGAAGTGGCCTTGCCAGAATGTACCTAAAATGTAAGTCCCCAAAACTCACAACTGACTGTTTCTAAGAAGGCCTGGAGGACTGTCTTTCACTTGGTGGGCCTAGTTACTGGTATGGTGGCCAGGAGAAAAGGCGGGAGCAGATCTTGACGGCAGCAAGCTTCATCTGGAAGGCTGATCTCTCTAGGCTGCATTTCAAAGGCAGACCAGGGGAGTGTGGCCAGATGGATGAAGTCCAAAATACAGTATAGATTAGCTTTTATTAAAAAATAAAAATATATGGGAAACGAAAAGAGGAAAATAGTATGGAATTTAAATCTTTCCAAGAAAATCAGTAGAAAAATGATTCTGAATTGATCAGCAAGGCCTTCTCCACATCGCCCAACCCTTGCCATGGAGAAAGGCAGCAACAATGAACGTTGATTCAACCCAGAAAATTTTGGGTCAAGGCCAAGTCAGGACCTACATCACACAGTCCTGTTCCTTGTTCAGCCCAGTGATCTTGGAGTGGGAGATTGAGGACTTGGCATGTAAACATAAGGCTCTGGAAGCAGCAGAGAGCAGAACCTCTACATGGCCGTGAAAGCTCTTATGCACCAGGAAGAAAAACATCGTACATGGCACTGAGTGTACCATAACAAGAGCAATTACAGCCAGAGTGAATACAGCCACAGGGATCAGTGCTTCTGTTATTCCCTCACAGAGGGAGGATTTGGGGTTATTGATACATTGTGCATTGGGAGGGAACATAATGTTGGCCCGAGGAATGGTGTTCTGTAGCCATGAAAAATACAGTCCTCCTTCCTTGCAACATCTGTCACCTCTGCTAATGCCCAAAGTGTGGTTACTGTTGCTTTTCTCGGAATATATGTTACACTTTCATTTTAGGCAAGATATCACACACACATCGCCCATCAAGCCTCTTGCAGCATTTGCTGAGACATATGGGAAGAGGAGCGAGGAGCAGAATATCATGGGGAAAAGTGTAAAAAGAGCAGAACCAAGATCAGTTCTCATCAGTTAACCCAGAGCTCACTCAGAATGGAGTCCCAGGAGCAAAAATGTTTGTGAAGCATAAGAAATGTTTGTTGTTTTTATAATACAAAATTCTTGAGGTACACTCTGTCTAACTGCTGCCATTACCTGTGTTTGAAGATCATATAAATCAGTACAATATATACAAAATAAACTACTCATTATTTTGCACACAGTAACAGCTCCACTCCAAGCCCTACGTATAATTTGTATGCCTTTAACTATCATTAAGCCTTTCATGTTGATAATTTGTGTTTTAAGCCCACTGGGCCTATTACCTTTAAAAACAATTTTTTTAAATCCACTGAAAAAAAAAAAGCTGGTTTGATTTAACTTTTTTTATTCCTAGAGTTTTTTGTTGAAGTAGCCACAAAATACCACCACAGTATTTTGTGATCTTTTGTGATCAGGTGCTAACTATCGAGTCTTGCTCTGAGATATTGATTTGTCATCTGAAAGAAAAATTTTCTTACCTAATCAGCCATCTTCTACGTTGGCATCTACCTTCCCTCATCCATCAATGTCAGCATGATGCCACAGGTGGTAGAGGCAGGAGTCCCTGAAGATGAACTACATCCCAGAGTTGTGAGTGATTGCAGTTTTTCCCCTGAGAAAATTCTGAATGTTTTCTCAGAACTTCATTTATATAACTATCCTTTTGGATCCAGGCCAGTGCTTTTCTCCTTGCATGTCCTTTGGCATAGCTGATCAGCCACAGACTGCTCCAATAAAAGAGATGGTACTTATGTCAATATATTTTCAAATATCTATCGGCATCTTAGAACGTATTCCTTTTAATGCCTTCTCTTCAGAGTTCATGACTCAATCCAAATTAGTTGAAAATTTAGATATTCATTTCTATTTTCCAAAACAAGGAAGACTGAATATCCACAGAGCAATAATTCCTCCAGTTCAAAACAACTGGAAATGCTAGGAAAAATAACAAATACTCTTTTTAAGTCAAAGCTTTGCCAATGAGAAAGTTAAGGAAATTCAGAGGCCCCAAACCACATAAAAAAGCATAAATCTAGAAAGCTGAGAATGTAGTGAAGCTGGCAATTTCTCTGTGGACTTTGGTCAGTCAGTCCCTGGGAGCCTTTGGTTTAATGAACCATAATGATGTTAGAAGACAAAATCAAGACCTTTCATCATGTGGAAAGATGGACCACAGACCTAGATAAGTATGATGCCTCCAAAAGTCAACATGCAGGATAGATAAGGTTAAAAATCAAGGCAACATAAACACCAGAGGAAGCAGGCAAGAAAATGTATCTCAGCCTTGGTTAGTGATATAATTTGGATGTTGGTCCCCTCCAAGTCTCATGATCAAATGTAATTCCCAGTGTTGGAGGTGAGGCCTGGTGGGAGGTGTTTGGATCATGGGGATGTATCCCTCATGAACGGTGGTGCCATCCTGGCAGTAATAAGTTCCCACTATATGAGTTCATGTGAGATCTGGTTGTTTAAAAGAACCTGGCACCTCTTCCCTCTCTCTTTTGCTCCCTCTCTTGCCATGTGATACTCCAACTTCCCCTTTGCCTTCTGCCATGATTGGAAGCTTCCTGAAGCTTCACCAGGAACCGATGCTGGTGCCATGTTTGTACAGTCTACAAAATCATTAGCCAAATAAACCTCTTTTGTTTATAAATTATCCAATATCATGTATTCCTTTAGAGCAATGCAAGTGGACTAAAACAGTCACAGTGGTTGGCTGAGAGTGACTGCATCCTGAGAATTCATAATCATAAGCTCACACTTGGGTGGACTTGGGGCTGGAATTCACATTTCCAGTGAGGCCCTGATATCCCAAGGTGAAAATTCAGTTTATGGTACTCTTGACTGGGAGTTACTCCAGGCATCTGGCAGAGGCAAAGACAAGTTATCTAAAGAGAGAAGCATTTTCACTCTAGCCTACTTAAAATTCCTAACATTAAATTCAGCTAAATAGGAGTTTGCCAAGATCCCAGTGTTTGGGGGTTTAAATGTCAGTCTGTGTGGGAGCCAGTGACTTAGGCCTTGGGTTTTTGCACAGTGGAAAGAAAGGGAGAGAAATCTGAGGACCCCCTCCCTCACAGAGAGGTCACACTTTCAGTGAAAGTATATGCTAGAGGAAAATCTGCCCACTTGAGGAAAAACCTCAAAGGGAATTTAAAATAAAACTTCTCTATGTCCACCATAGTTCTGAGTGGGAAAAAAATGAAATAGTAATAGTCTCCTCTTGGAATTTCTAACCATAGACTAGCCCACAATTGGGCCGGGATTCAAATGTAAGTTATTTACAAGGTTGTGAAAGATCTATGTCAATAAATTGTTTTCAAGTGGTGTATTACACGTTGGGCTCTTCAGCAGCAGGACAAGAGTAAGAGATTGAGGCACAGTTGTTTATTAGTGATCAAAGCCCGTGAAAGGAAGCAAGAGGGAGCAGGACTGGGCAGAAGGAAAAGATGAATAATGATGCAGGCCCAACAAAGCCTCAGCCAAAAAAGCAGAGCGATGTGGAACAAGTATTGCTCATCAGGGTGTCCGAGGTGGTCCATGATAGCCAAGCTATTATACCTGCTTCATGACCTCAGGTGCAGTGGCTCTTTGCAGCTGAGGTAGACCCCAAGTGGGTAAGTAGAGCTTATCTGTTTAGCACAGCGGGCCCCAACCTTTTTGGAACCAGGGACCGGTTTTATGGAAGACAATTTTTCCATGGACCAGGGGGTGGAAGGGGATGGTTTGGGGATGATTTAAGCACATTACATTTTTTGTGCACTTTATTTCTATTATTATTACATTGTAATATATAATGAAATAATTACATAATTCATCATAACGTAGAATGAATAGAAGCCCTGAGCTTATTTTCCTGCAACTAGACGATCTCATCTGGTGGTGATGGGAAATGGTGACAGGTAATTGGGCATTAGATTCTCATAAGGAGCTCATAACCTACATGTATCACATGTGCAGTTCATGATAGGGTTCATGCTCCTATGAGAATCTAATGCTGCTGATGATCTGACAGGAGGCGGAGCTCAGCAGGTAATGCGAGCAATGGGGAGTGGTTGTAAATACAGAGGAAGCTTTGCTCACTTGCCAACCAGCTCACCTCCTGCTGTGTGGCCCAGTTCCTAACAGACCATGGGCCAACCGATCTGTGCCCCAGGGTTTGGGGACCCCTGGTTTAGCATACTCCACACAGTTAGGCAGCAAGTTCATTCTTGAAGGGGGATCTGTATGCCGCCTCTCCATGTCTACCACATAGACTCAGACTGATGGTGCTCTCTGGGGGCTCGCAATAGAAAATATTTTCTGGAGGGAAATATTTCTTTAATTTTTATCTTGTCAGTTAAGTTCAGCAAAGTATGAGTTCAAAATAATAAATTATCAAATTTAAGCAAATAAGTTAGCAAAAGAATCAGAAGAAAAGATAAAACATTTAGGCACCACATAAGACATCATACTGAATATAAAATGTTAGTTTAAATGAATTTTAAAAGTAAAGATATATTGAAAGTATGATCAAGAAGCAAAAGGCTAACAAATGGACTAGGTAACTTTCCATAATTTTATGCAACTAAAATTGAAATTCTAGTAGAAATTGGTAATTTTCTAGGGAAAAAAGAGTTACCAAAATTCCCAAACAAGATAAAAAACTCCAAGTAAACAATTTTCCACAAAAGAATTAGAAACATTACAAAATAACTCTCAGGTTAAAAAGTACCAGGCCAATACAGCTTCATGAGGGAATTTTATGAAGTTTTTAAGATCAAATAATGCTAAAGCTGTTTAAATTATTTTAAATCTGAGAAGAAGGAATTATGGATACTTCCTTTAAAGTATCTGCAAATGTGCAGATACCTCAGCCCTAAGGCCAGAATCTTTATATAATGTAAAATCACTAGAGGTTTTCCTAGTAAAATTTGAAATAAGACCATGATCTATTATTTTCACTACAATTTAACTTTGGATTGGAAACACTAATTCACATAATCAAATTCAAAATAATGAAAACATGAACTTAGGAGGAAGAAAAAAACATCTCTATTTGCAGATTATATAGTTAAATATCTGGAAAATCCAAAAGAATCCATTGGGAAAACTACTAAAAACTATAAAAGAATTTAATAAAGTAGCAGAATATAAATATAAAAATCCATAGCCTTTATGTGTATAAACAAAATTTAGTTAGACGAAATGATAGAAAAACAGGATACATTCACAACTTTGCAAAAAAAAAAAAAAAAATACCTAAACATCACCTTAAAGTCAGAAGTGCAAAATTTGCATGAGTAAAAGTATAAAACATTCCTGGAAAAAAACCACAAAAGTAGATCTGAGTGAACACAAATACACATCAGGTTCTTACCTTAGAATCTTCAACATCACAAATATGTTAATTCTCACTGGGGAAATTTATAAACCTAAAATAATCCTCATAAAATACCATATTTATCTTAAGCGACAAGTTGATTAGTTAGCTAATTCATAAAAATAGATAAAAGGTAAAGCTTTATGAAAGAAAAGCAGTGAGAGGAAGGATGACAAGACCAAATTTTAAAATATGCTATAAAGTCTCTATAAATAAAATAGTGTGGGATTAGTGCATAAACAGACAGACCAATGACCCAATATAGTATATCTGATTATAGATCAAAATATAAATGAAATCTCAGTATACGATAAAGGCATCATCTGAAATGGGTGGGGAAGGCACTTTAATAAAGTATGAGACAACTGAATAACTAAATGGAAAAGATGAAATTGAATCCATTCTTCACACTACACACAAGGATAAATTGCAAAAGGATCAGATATCTAAATCTCAATAACGGTTCTAATGCATGTATATAATATATGTGTATATATTTCCAGATTTCACTGATGACTGCTTTGGTAAGTGAATTGGTCACGCAGATGTACCACTAGAGCAATGAAATTCACCACCTTTCTGTGATGTTTGATTATGTTATAGAGTACATAAAGTGTTACTAATTAACAGTTTTAAACAATGAGCACTCAAGAAATGAGTGGTGGGGTAAGAAGGATGAAACTTGTCATTGTCCTTACTTAAGAATGACTAGATATGTGGGATGTTTTCCAAAAGCTGGTCATAGGACACTGTAAATTCATACTTCAATGATGTAATAAATTAGCACTTTACCTAAGAGAACACTTTCAAGCATATTAGATACTATTGCTTACATATAAACATAGTTCTGGTACTCTGTACAAATGACAGTCTACACAAACAACTGTAATAAATCGAAGTTGCAAAAAATTGCCAACTATTGATGAAAATTTGAAAGGAGCTCTCTTTTAAATATTTAGAGGCAAATATCATGACATATTGAAAACATATTCTACAATTAAGATTCTATTATTTCAGAATGAACTTCTCCTTTTCTTTCGCTTTTTCGTCTCAGAAAATCAATTCCTGTAACTGGTATTTTATAAATTCTACTAGTGCTGAAAACAAATCACAGGTTTTAATAATCACTTTCCTATAACTTAAACCCTCAAATTAATCCAAAAATATGTTAGAAGTAGTGATTGGCCACAGTGCTCCAAAGGAGATTTTAGGAGCTTAAAAAACATACAAATAGAATCCTGCTATGATCTCAACCAAATAAGACCCAATGAAGTCACTGCACCCAAAGAGGCGAAAAAGGACAAGGCCATTTTTTCCCACAAGTTGTCCAGTAATTCGATCTAGATAAAATGCAGAATGCATTCTTCTGTGTCAACAGAAACACATGGCAAGCAACCATTAGTTTGTTCATTGAGTTTTTTTAATGCACTTCACATAGTTTTATTTATTATTATTTTTTAATTTTTTTATTTCCATAGGTTATTGGGGAACAGGTGGTGTTTGGTTACATGAGTAAGTTCTTCAGTGGTGATTTGTGAAATTCTGGTGCACCCACCACCCAAGCAGTATACACTGCACTCAATTTGCAGTCTTTTCTTTCTCACCCTCTTTCCGTCCTTTCCCCCTGAGTCCTCAAAGTCCATTGTGTTCTTCTTAGACCTTTGTATCCTCAAAGCTTAGCTCCCACTTATGAATGAGAACATACAATGTTTTTTTCCATTCTTTAGTTGCTTTACTTAGAATAATAGGCTCAAGCCTGTAATCCCAGCACTTTGGGAGGCCGAGATGGGCAGATCACGAGGTCAGGAGATCGAGACCATCCTGGCTAACACGGTGAAACCCCGTCTCTACTAAGAAATACAAGAAAACTAGCCGGGCGAGGTGGCGGGCGCCTGTAGTCCCAGCTACTCGGGAGGCTGAGGCCGGAGAATGGCGTGAACCCGGGAGGCGGAGCTTGCAGTGAGCTGAGATCCGGCCACTGCACTCCAGCCTGGGCTACAGAGCGAGACTCCGTCTCAAAAAAAAAAAAAAAAAAAAAAAAGAATAATAGTCTCCAATCTCACCCAGGTTGCTGCAAATGCCATTAATTCATTCCTCTTTATGACTGAGTAGAATTCCATTGTATATTGTTTCTTTATCCACTTGTTGATTGATGGGCATTTGGGTTGGTTCCACATTTTTGCAATTGTGAATTGTGGTGCTATAAACATGTGTGTGCAAGCATCCTTTTTGTATAATGGCTTCTTTTCCTCTGGATAGATACCCAGTAGTGGGACTGCTGGATCAAATGGGAGTTCTACTTTTAGCTCTTTAAGGAATTTCACACTATTTTCCACAGTGGTTGTATTAATTTACATTTCTACCAGCAGTGTAGAAGTGTTCCTTGTTCACCACATCCATGCCAACATCTATTATTTTTTGATTTTTTGATTATGGCTACCCTTGTAGGAATAAGATGGTATCACATGGTGGTTTTGATTTGCAATTCCCTAATCCTTAGTGATGTTGAGCATTTTTTCATATGTTTGTTGGCCATTTGTATATCTTCTTTTGATAATTGTCTATTTACATCTTTAGCCCACTTTTTGATGGGACTCTTTTTTTTTTTTCCTTGGTAATTTGAGTTTGTTGTAGATTCTGGATACTAGTCCTTTATCAGATGTATAGATTGTGAAGACTTTCTCCCACTCTGTGGGTTGTCTGTTTACTCTATTGGCTCTTCTTTTTGCTGTGCAAAAGCTCTTTAGTTTAAGTCCCAGCTCTTTCCACACTCATATCAAAAGATTCATGTTTAAATATTTCAATGCTCATCTTGCCATTACTAGTCATGCCTTCATTTTAAAATCAAATTGTTCACTCTCATATAAGCTTGCTTTTGTCACCCTACTTGTAACTGTAATTAACATTAGAATTGCTGGATATTAGAGATTATAGATGATTCACACACTAGAGGAAAATTCTTCAGCATTTCGGCAGACTTTTCTACTTTTTTAAAATAAATACCCTTCGTTATATCTTTGTGAATTTTATAAAATCTATTGTACTTGCTTTCAGCTTCCTTTTTTCAGGTGGAAAACCTCCTTAAAACTGTGTGCAGTACACTCTTAAGAGTAGATGAAGAAGGGTGAGCTTGAATAAAGCATAGAAAATCATGACTAACCAATCCAATAGCAGATGATTCTATTATTAAATAGAGAATATTTAAAAATGTATTAGAAACTTGTGAAATAGAAGGGCATTTAAGGAACTTAGTCTCAATCTTCCTTCTACATCCTTACAACTCTATAAATTCCAACTTCTTTAACAAACCCAGGCTCTTCGGTTTGAAGGTCGCTAAGCAGTCACTCACCTACTGAAGCTGAACATTTATATAAATAAAACAGGGAAAATCTGCAAATCATTTTGTTTCCTTCCATAGACAACAGATAAGGCTAAAGTAAGGATAGTCAAAGTTACCTCCATTCTTTCTTAGACCCTCAACTTTCTGTATTGATCAGGAGGACACATTTCAGATTATTCATTCTTATTTTTATTAGCTTTGTGGCTTTTAGTTTCATTTGTATTTTAATCCACTTTCAATTCAACAAGTACATTTTTGGATATGTAACTCTGACTCAGCACCATGCTAGGCTCTGGGGGTAACAGAAGTAAAGATAAGATTTTATATTCTTTTAAGTAAAAAAATAAAAAAATAAAAAAAAATCTGGACACAGGAGGAATGTTGCTCAGTTTGAAAATGCACCATTTTGAATGACATAGGACAGAAGTATTATACTTAGAAACAAAAGGTAGACAAACAATGTGACTGCAAGGCTAGGTTTTGGTGAATACTTGTGAATGCAGAAATACAGTCTACTCCTTTTCTTATCAGTCAGTATGCAATGAGGAAAACATAAACCATTCTAGGTATTTCTAACAAAGGGATTTAACATAGGGAATTGGTAAGAAATGTGTTACAAAGGTTGACTGAGCAAAAGAGAGGATATTACCCCAAGATCAGGAAGCCACTACCACTGTTGGGACAGAGCTACGAGACTAGATTCATCACTGACTCTGCTGGGAATTCAGCCATTGCAGCTAAGAAGAAGCTGCCCTTGATCCCTTTACTGGAGACCCCTGTGCTAACTCTATGATATCCTCAGCTCTCACTGAAGATGCTGGAGCCAAGGCTACCACTGAGAAACCTGAAGTTGCCTGCCACTACCAGAGCCAGAAGCAGAAGTGTCTCCCTTCCTCCTGCCTTCTAATTTTGCTTCAGTACCTCCCACGGGTGGCACCTATCTAAAAGCCAACAGTCAAGACATTCTAGGAAAGTGGTTTCAATCTTTCTGGAAACAAAGACAGCATGGAACATGCTGTGTTTGAGTGCTAGCGGACAGTACCTGGCATATGCACAGATTTTAAGAAGAAAACAATGAGGTAAAAAGTAATGTCATTAAAACAGGCTTGTATCGTAATAGTTCTGGGTTAATGCAAGTAAAAATACTCATTAGAAGAACTCTACATCATTTCAAGAAAAAAAATTTCTTAAAGAATGATACATAATAAAATAGGCAGTTAACTCCAACTAGCTTTTAAACTCGGTTTACCAGAAAAATTCATGTGGTTTGCAATTGAGCTAATCTTCAGAGTCAAAGGAATTTTCTAATGTGGAACTTTACTTCTTAGTGAAACAAGAAGATGAAATAAATCATTTATTCATCCATTCAGCAGTTTGATGTTTGATAAGGGATAGGCTACATGCATTGTTCTAACTTCTGTGGATAATGCCTAAGGACATCATGGCCTCATCGGCAACTTCAGGCCATATTATAATGTGATCTAACAGATATACTGTATATGCCAAATACCACTGGACATAAAGATGAAGTGAGGGAGAACATTGGAGGGCAGAAGACACAGTATGTGCAAAGCCACAGATGCACAAAAAAAATATGACAAGTTTGCGAAATACTATTTTCTTTCAGTGTGAAGGGCTCTAGAGTAACTGGTATTTCTCTTTCTCTTTTTTTTTTTTACACAATGATCTTTATTTTTTAATGCAAATAGTAGGAAAAGATAATTATTTTCGATCTCATTTCTGTATTTTAATTATATATATTTATGTATTTACGGTATACAATGTGATGTTTTGATATGTGTATACTGTGAAATAATTAAATCAAGCTCTTTAATATATCTATCACCTCACATACTTATCTTTTTTTTGTGTATTGAGAACATGTAAGATCTCTCAGCAATTTTCATATATACATTATTATTAATTATAGTCACCATGCTGTGCAATAGATTCATAGGTCTCCAGAACTTATTGATTCTAACTGAAACTTTGTATCCTATGATAAACATCTCCCCATTTTCTGTCACACACTTTTCCTGCCCCCAGCCTCTGGCAACCATCATTCTACTCTCTGTGGGAAATATTATTGAAAGGTTTTTCACAATATCCATTTCACCTTGTTACTTTCTTGCATCCAAAACCCCTCAATGACTTCCCTTCACACCAAAGGAATCCCAAAGTCCCTACAAGTCCCCTACGTGATCTGGCTCCTGGCTACCACTTGGACCTCATCTCCTCCCATACTGGCTTTCTTGCTGTTCCAACTTTAAGGTTGTGACTCTTGCTGTTCCCTCTGCCCAGAACTCTCCACCCCCAGGTATCTGGCTTGCTTCTCTGCTTCAGCTGGGTTGCTGCTCAAATCTCACCCCGTCAAAAAGATCTTTTCTGATGACTGTAACTAACTGAGCTTCTCTCTTCTTACCTTGATTGCCTTTTCTTAATGGTATTTATCTATTTTTATATACTAATACATATATATTTTTATATTTTATACTTATATATTACATACCCATCCATTGATACTACACACCTATACATTGTCTCCTATCTTACACATACACATGAAGGGGCAAGCCTGTTGCTTTATTTGCTGCTGTAACTCAGCACCTAGAACAACCTGGTACATGGTAGATACTCAATAATTACTTGCAAAATGAACCAATAAATAATTGAATGAACAGATGAATCAATGGGTAGGAGAAAAAGGTAAAGACTCAGGGTTCTGTGGTGGGAAAACAGAATGCAGTATTAGGATATCAGGCTCTGGTATTTAAGGTCAGAGAAGTGCTAGGAGAGTGGGGGAGGAAAGGATACAAAGAGAAGGTAAAGAGGAGCCTTGATCACTTTTCCAGGTTCTGATTTGCCTGGAATTGGCCCTTTGGCAAACCATTTTGGGTTTTAGATCAAATAGGAAATGCTTTTGGTATACTTATGAGATTTTCAAGGAGGAAACTCTACATAGACTCACATCAAACTTGAGCCTAAAATTTTAAAAAAGAAGACATTTGCTTCCAAATACTGTAGCAAGAATAAAATATGCTAAAGATAAAAATATCACAGAACTGTGGTTGAATGACTAACTGTGAAATCCCCTGCCTATCCTCCCTTCCCAATCACTGTCACCCATTATAACTGCAGGGAAGTCTCCTGGAGATACATATAGTGAACAAGTGATCAGTTCCAAAGGAAAAAAGGTGGCGGAGAGGATAAAAATTAGAACGATGACATGGCAAGTAGCATTAACATCAGAAAAAGGAAAGAGCTGGGAATCCAAGTCAGCCTGGCCAGCACAAGCAACAGCATGGCTCAAACAGCTGCTCCCTGGCATGTACTGAGGCTTTTCTTCTGAAATAACTTCTTCTAGATGACCTCACTTCTCATTTCATACTCTCTCTCATTCCCTCCTTCTCCCTCCCTAACCTTGGAGGCTGAGCTTGTTTTCCTTGGTTCCTTGCCAAGAACAAGATATAAATTCCACACAAATGCGAAACACATCCCTGAAGTCCTCCTTGACAATGAACCTTCCTTTAAGAGTTTGGTTTCCTGGCTGCTTAGATAACAGGACTTGCATATGTTTTATAAATTTATTCAAAGTGTAAGACACTTAACAGAGGACATTAGAGAAATAAAATTAAAACACCATTAATGAATTTTACCATGTTCTGTATGGTTTTGTTCTACTACACTTTAAAGCTTTGAGAGTGAAAAGAAAAGGGAGAGTAAGAAAGTTTATTAAAATATATGCATAATAGGCCAGGCATGGTGGTTTATGCCTATAATCTCAGCTCTTTGGGAGACCAACATGAGAGGATCACTTGAGGCCAGGAGTTTGAGACCAGCCTGAGCAGCATAGCAAGACCTTGTCTCAAAATCAAGCAAACAAAAAATATGTGCATAATATAAAAAAATTTTCTGGTTCCAATCTAGTGAAAGTTCTCTTCAATTCCCTACCTTTTGCCAAATGAATTGGGACAAAAAAGCCAAAGCATTAGCCTTATGGTAGCGTTGTCAGGTTTGGTAAATAAAAATACAGCAAACAAATATTCAAATTTAACTGGGCATTCTGGTTTGTTTTGTTTCTTTGTTGGCAACTCTGTCTCTTGCTTATAGGACATCCTTAAGAACATGGCTCTAGACACAGCTCTGTAACCTTAGAAAATAATTTAATCTCATTAAGCCTCAGTTTCCTCATCTACAGATGAGTTAATAAAGCCTCATAGGATTGTTTTGAGAATTAAATGATTTAATTTATATAATACTATACAAAGTGGTGTTTCACACATAGAAAGTATTCAATTAGTTATTATTTTAAAGAGATGGTGAATTTTTTAAATCAATGCATTTGATTATTAGAAGATTATTTGCCAGTAAAATTTAACCAAATGTCCATGGTTTGGGTTTGTCTAGTATTTTTAACTTTAGGAATTGCTCTTGAAAGTGAAAACAGGAGCATATACAATATTACATGAATATTTAAAATATCCACACTTCAGTTCTACGTTGGCTACAGAGGGATGTATGGAAAAGGAAAAGGAATAAGAGAGAAGAATACAAACTTGATGAAAGAAAGAAGAAAAAGACAAGCAAATGTGTTTCATTTGACCCGTACAATTTTTATAAATGTTTTATTTTCCAACACTTAAAACTGGGGGAATTCACATAGTTATATAGAATTCTGGCTTCTCTTGAGAAATCAGATCTTTGTTCCCCACCGCAACCCCCACCCCAAGCCTTGGGTAGCAGTTGCCTTCTTTAGATCTAGTATGTGCGCATTCCAGTTTAGCTCATACTGTCCCCCAGAGACAGAGGCCTAGTGCTACTCGCCATCAACGAATACACTTGCATTGTTGTTATTTTTATATTTGCTCTCAACTTCACTCATTCATTTACCTGCCTAGTACAACAGTTGGGGCCCAGGTGTGGTTTAAGATTGCATTGACCCTTCAAATAATCTCTAACAGCAACCCTAAGCCACTCAAATAAACATATAGTCTAACTAAAGACATAATTAGCGCTTTTAGTGAGCTAAAGGCAGTTAAGATAACTCACCTAGGCCAAGACTTCAAATGTTTATACTTAAATACCTCCTAAAAAATTTTGAAAACTTTGTACTTCTTGCACAGTTTTATGTTGAAATCTAAAATTTTGTATCATGTTTAAACAGTTGAAATGATACTATTTTCGGCAAAATGTCACACTCTACCTTCCATCTTGAATTTCCTCCATATCCTGATTAAATTCTCTTTTATTTACATACTGTAAAATTCTCTCTCTGTGGTGTGCAGCTCTGTAGCTTTTTCTATAGTCATGTATCCAGTACAAATTCCCTCATCCTTATAGCAGAACAGTTCCATCATCCCTCGTCTCCCTCAAGATACCCTTTTGTACTAATGCTTTCTAATATTCAATATTCCTTCACAGAGTAGAGATACTTGAAGAGCAGTGTAGTACATAAATTAGACTATAGAATAAAAGAAATTATAGCTTTATGGCAGGCAGTACCAATTGTCTTCCAATAACCATTTGCCCCTTCTTTCATAGTTTAGGACCCCCAATTTTTAGTGGGTCACTTGATCACTGAGATTAAAGGTTATACTTTTCAGGCTCCTTTGCATCTAGCTTTGGCCATTGTGGCTAAGCTCTGGCTAACAAAGCAAAAGTGAAAAATATTTAGCAATATGCACAGACCTTATTTACAAGGTAGCTGCTGACTACCCTTTGCCCTTTTCTTCTTTGTCCCTATCTCTATTGCCCTAGCTGAAACTGGGACATGACGGTGAGCTCTCTAGCTACCATCTTGGGCCATTGAGACAAGAGCCACAGTACAGAGTCCATATTCAAAAGGATTTTCTGGAGCTGAACCACCGTTTCAATCCTAGACTGCCTATCTGAATTGTTAGATGAAGGAAAAATAAGTATCTATCTCATTTAAGCCACTATGTTTTATTTTGTTATTTATTTGTGTATTAATCGTAACAATCTAATGATAATTATTGTACCAGTTGATGTTTTAAATAGTATTCCTTTGAATCATATGCCATTGTCATCTGATAGGTCCAAAATGGGAAGTTATTGAAAATTCCTTGGAATTCAATTAATACATACTCATGGAAGGTGGATGGGGGAGAATCCAGAATATATAAGGAAATAAATAAAAATTAATTTTTGGTCACATTACTAAAGATAAATGACCTTAACATTTTGCTATATTTATTAACATTTTTCTTTATGCCTAAATGTGTCAAAATTAACTTTTTAGTATTATTGTCATCCTATCTGGAAGATAGTATACAATTAGAGGAAAACCATTAGTTTTGCAGATCATGACCACTGCTTAGAATTTATCTATTTAATATAGTATTCCCAGAGGGTCAATTGAGATTGTCCTGTAACTTTAAGTTTGGCAGCAGATAATTGGCTTCAAGCTTTTGGATTATCATACATGTCTTTCTCCCATGATAATATAACTTTGGCTCTTTTGAATATTAAGATGTATAAACTTATCTTTAAAAATAAACTGAAATAAAAATAAGCTATCTTTCATTATCCAAGCTTATTATAGGAGTTTGGTGATCCATATGTTGATTCTAAAGATACTTTTCAAAAGCCATATCCATACATAAATTTACACTGGCAACATTTCTTTCTTCCTGTGTAGTGCTTTAAAATTCAAATGCAAAGAGACCATCCCTAAATTATCTTGCCTTGTGAGTGACATCCTCCATTAAGGCCTAAATTTACCTCCAGCCCACATAGATCCAGTGTTCATGGAGTTTGCTGCTATGAATTTTAATAGCTGGAATAAAGAATAGTGAAAAAGAGGTTTAAGAAATTACTTGTGCTGAAAAAAACTCAGCCTCACATTAGTTTAGGTATCCTTTATGAACATCTAGCTTCAAAGAGGGAGATTTACAGAGGAACTGATTTTGACTTGGGCTCGAGGAATACAAGGCATGAGTCGTATACCAATAGCAAGTGGCCTGTGTTTTGTCACCTGAGATCAGGCATGGCATTGGGGAAAACTTTCCTATGGCACCTCCCATATAATAAAGCTGGAGTTAAAGGGACTAAGGTGAAACAAGATTTCTGTGGCATGTTCCTATATAAGGAAATTTCAAAATGTTTTATAATAACATCTGTGGAAATAAGAAATATATGTCTGGTAAAAAAAATTAACTGAAATTTCTACATGTTAAATGAGAGAATATTGTACAAAAAAAATGATAAAGATGGGTCTCCATCTTCATTGAAAACATAACAGAAGGACACAGGCCTGGTCTGTAACATGAGAGAGGTAAGTTATATTTCAGAAATTTCCTACCAGGGAGGAGGCAGTGGACAGGGTTAACAAGTGAAGGTATTGGGGTTCTATTAGTGAAAGCATTTTGGAATCTATATTCACCCATAGCATAGTAGCTTTTGTTTTTGCTATATTTTGTTTTTTAGAGTGAAAAGTAGGAAAATACGCTTGGTTACTAGCCCAGTGGCTATTTGCAATGTTCCTTCCAGGAACCACCTTATTTCCCAATTAAGAGGCAGGTGAGAAGATTCACCTCCAACAACTGTGAGAAAATCAAGCCTCACTGTAGAAGTAGAAAGCTGTGCAGACACAGTGGGTGAATGCTATTAGACAGAAACCTGAAAGGAAAAGGGAAAGGTTGTGAGGTGATAGGCAGTGGACAGAAGACAGAAAGACACTAGAAGTAAGAGCTTGGAGGGAAATGAGAGGGCTGGGCCTGGGTGACCCAGTTCTCCAGGATGAGACTTGGAAGAGTGGAGAGGCAGAATTTGCAGGACTGTCTAGGTCTGGGCATGTTTAGACAAAGTTTTCTGGTAGCTCAGCTCACCTCCAAGTTCCCTCTCTCATTCTGATTGCTACGATTTCAGGCTGCTGTGCACGGCTCCCTGGTCAGCCAGGCCCCAACTCCCCAGCACCCTTGCACACCTATTTAAGTCTGTCTCATCTAAATCCCTCAAAATTCACAAATTATGGGAGGTCTACTTTCATATTGGTCTTTTTTTGGTTGTCTTTCTCATATATGCTCAAGAAAGTAAGTTCTATCATTGTTTGTTCATTTTTAAACTCCTGACAATTTTTGTATTTCTTCCTTTCTCTGTCATCCTCTTCCGTTGTCACTACATTGTATTCCCATTTCCTGGACCTTGAAGGTATCTAATAAGGGTGCAACAAGGCACCTTGTTCAAGTAACTCTAGATATTCCAGGATTTTACACCCAGAGATTTTAATTCAGTAGACATAAAAAAAATGGCTTGACTCTACATTTTTTAAAGTTCTTTTAGTGATTCTAATGGACTCTTACTTGGGAACAACTAGTTCAACTGATAATTTCAAAGGGAAGTTATAACTCATCCTAACATATATATCAAAAATGAAAAACAGGAAGTCTACCCACAGCAATCAGGAAGGAGAAAAAAATAAAGGGAATCCAAATTGAAAAAGAGGAAGTCAAACTATCTCTGTTTGCTGATAATATGATCTTATACTTTTCTTTTTCTTTTTTTCCCTGTCTTTATCTCATTTCTCCTTTCTTTCTCTCCTGCTTCTCTGAATATATTATGGATTTACAAACTAAAGTGTCTATAAAAGTTAGGCCAATGTTGACTCCAGAACTTTTATACAAGAGGAGCTAAAGGCCAGAAACAGTACAAGGAAAAACAGCAAAGTCAGCAATCTTCAACCTGAAGAATGCATGGCCCTGGGGTACAGTGGGCATGGGAGTACTTTCAAGAAATGCAAGGATACTAATAGTTTTAAAAGAATCAATTTTCCATACTCTCAGCATTCTTTTCTAGCATCAAGTAGATTCTACAATCCATCTCCCTTTTCACAATATCGTTCTCCTAATAAAAGTCATACCTTTAGCCATTAGGAATTTCACTATAGTACATTTCTCCAGGGAGTAACAACTTTCAAGGTAAATAGCTAAGGATAAATTACAAATACTGCTATTGGGAAACCTTTTTTACTGAGTAATAACAGCAATTTAACCCCATTTAATTTGCCTGCCTTCAGTTTTGTATCAATTTGAGGTAAGAATGAAGAATTTGGTTTATTTTGGAGCTTCTTAGGATGGCCAAAAGTCAGATGTATTGTAGACCCATGACCAAAAGAAGTGGTGATTTTACCTTTATAATTTTGAACCCTCAATCCTTAAACTATTAGCAAAGAAGTAATTGCTCAGGAAGGGGTAAGCAAAGCAAGTAGTAATGCAAAAAATATATAAAGACTTAAATTGATTTTTTTTTTACTTAAATGTGAGCATTTTATTTTCCATTTTTCTCAGCATTCATCATCAGGAGTAATTATCTAGACTGAAAAGCACCTCCAAACAACCAAAGAACAAGAAGTACCACAACATTCTAACTAGAACAAATAAAACCTGCAGATGCAAATGTAATGTGAAATCATTTACATTTTCTATTATTAAAGTATATAAAAGATAATACAATTAATGTGTTATCCAAAATGTATAATGAAATATATATTTTATATGATGTATATGTAATGAAGGCTTATTCCAACTATATTCATTCTTATTTCATCTTTTTTTTTTTGAGATGGAGTTTTACTCTTGTCACCCAGGTTGGAGTGCAATGGCATGCGATCTCTGCTCACTGCAACCTCTGCCTCCTGGGTTCAAGCGATTCTTCTGTCTCAGCCTCCTGAGTAGCTGGAATTGTGGGCATGAGCCACCACACCCAGCTAATATTTTCTTTTGAGATATAGTCTTGCTCTGTTGCTCAGGCTGGAGTACAGTGGCACGATCTTGGCTCACTGTAAGCTCCGCCTCTTGGGTTTATGCCATTCTCCTGTCTCAGCCTCCCGAGTAGCTGGGACTACAGGCACCTGCCACCATGCCCAGCTAATTTTTTTCATATTTTTAGTAGAGACAGGGTTTCACCATGATGGCCAGGCTGGTCTAGGACTCCTGACCTCAGGTTGTCTGACCACCTCAACCTCCCAAAGCGCTCTTTGTTTTGAACAATTTCTCCCATTTGGAATGAGTATATTTACCCAATACCTGCACCCCATTGTAAGTCTGAAATGATCTCCTTTGACTCTGTGTCTCACGTCCAGGTCACACTGATGCAAGAGGTGGGCTCCCAAGGCCATGAAAAACTCTGTCTCTGCAGCTTTGCAGGGTACAGCCCCACTCCAGCTGTTTCACAGCTGACACTGAGTGCCAGCAACTTTTCCAGGAACATGGTACAAGCTGTCAGTGGATCTATCATTCTGGGGTCTGGAGGATGATTACCCTCTTCTCACAGCTCCATTAGGCAGTGCCTCAGTAGGGACTCTGTGTGAATGCTCTGACCCCACATTTCCTTTCAGCACAGCCTTAGCAGTGGGCCTCCATGAGGGCTCCATCCCTGCAGTAAAATTCTGCCTGGACATCTAAACATTTCCATACATCCTTTTATATCCAAGTGGAGGTTCCCAAACCTCAATTTTTATCTTCTATGCACCAACAGAACCTAAATCACGTGGACGCTGCCAGAGCTTGGGGCTTGTACTCTCTAAAGCAATGACCTAAGCTATATCTTGGCCCCTTTTAGCCATGGCTAGAGCACTGGGATACAGGGCACACAGCAGGGGAGCCCTGGACCCTGCCCTGGAAACCATTTTTCCCTCCCAGGCTTTCAGGCCTGTGATGGGAGGGCCTGCTGCTGAAGGTCTCTGAGATGCCCTGGAGGCATTTTCCCCATTGCCTTGGTGATTAGCATTTGCTAATTAGCTCCATGTTATTTATGCAAATTTCTGCACCCGGTTTGAATTTCTCCCCAGGAAATGGGGTTTTCTTTTCTATTGCATCATCAGCCTGCAAATTTTCCTAATTTTTATGTTCTGTCAACTCTTGAATGCTTTGCTGCTCAGACATTTCTTCTGTCAGATATCCTAAATCAGCTCTCTCAAGTTTAAAGTTTCACAGATCTCTAGGGCAGGGGCAAAATGCCAAGAGTCTCTTTGATAAAGCATAACAAAGTGAACTTTATGCCAGTTTCCAACAAGTTCCTCATCTCCATCTGAGAACACCTCAGCCTGAATTTCATTGTCCATATCACTATCAGCATTTTGGTCGAAGCCATTCAACAAGTCTCTAGGAAGTTGCAAACTTTCCCACATCTTCCTGTCTTCTGAGCCCTCCAAGTCTCTGGGAAGTTCCAAACTTTCTCATGTCTTCCTATCTTCTTCTAAGCCCTCCAAACTGTTCCAACCTCCTCTGCCTGTTACCCAGTTCCAAATTTTTGGGTATACTTATAGCAGCACCCAACTCTACCAGTACCAATTTACCTTATTAGTTTGTTCTTATGCTCTAATAAAGAAATACCTGAGACTGGGTAATTTATAAAGGAAAGAGGTTTAATTGACTGACAGTTCCACATTACTGGGGAGTCCTCACGAAACTTACAGCCATGGCAGAAGGAACTTTTTTATAGGGCAGCAGGACAGAGAATGAGTCCCGAGCAAAGGGGGGAAGCCCCTTACAAAACCATCAGCTCTCGTGAGAACTTACTATCACAAGAATAGCACAGTGGAAAGGTCCCTGCCATGATTCAATTATCTACACCTGGTCCTGCTCTTAACACGTGGAGATTATTATAATACAATTCAAGGTGAGATTTGGGTCACAGCACAGAGTCAAACCATATCATGGAGTTAGTTCTGACTTTTCATACACAATTATTTTTTAATCATTCCCAAAATCAGAGCATCACAGTCTAACATAAGCATGGATACTTATTTACTCAAGGAATACAACGACTTTTAGCATGCTCTCTGCCTCATAAATAAATTATAATTTCAGCTGCTCATACATTACTAAAAATTAAGTAATGAATAAGAACATAAATTTATTGTTCTTATAACCTTCCAAAGACACAAATCACAGTTACATCAGTATTAATTATGTTAGTTCCTACATCATTTTAATCTTGAATTGACTATTTGCAGTAAACTTTTATGAGATATAATAATTTATCTTAGGCATTTTATTACATTTTAAAAAGTTACATTAACAGATTTATGAAAATTGGAAGAGGAAGTCAGATGTTTCTGATAGAAATGAAGTCTAGTTTGGTGGAGTGTGTTGACTGAGAGAACTGGCTTTGATAATTACATTATATGGTAGAAATTTTGCATAAATTTGTATTAGTTCAGGTCTTCCATGAAGCATGTGCCAAGACATGGTTAGATGCACAAGTGACTAATTTGGGGGGAAAATCCTACAGAGAATAAAAGGGAAGGAGCAAGATATGTCAGCACAGCCTGCAGACCACAATGTAGGTCTGACACGTGAAAAATGAGTGGTAAAGAACTATAGGATAGAAAGAGTCTCAGGCAGCAGTGTAATTCTGTGAAAGTCTTGGCTAGGTCAAAGGAAACCCCTGAGCTAATGTTTCCTTTTAGAGGAATCCCATACCCTCAGGAATGAGCCAGCATTATTATACCCATCACTGGTTGGGAGCAACTCAAGGGAAGTAAAGCCTCCGTGCAAACCCAGTGGTGGATCCAAAGAGTACTAGCTGGGACTATCAGTCTAGTCTGCTTCCGACACCAAGAGATCTGAGAGGCATGTTCCATAGCTGTGGAAAACTGAATGAGTTAAATCTGTAATCTTATAGTTTTATTTTTTTAGAAAATAATGTATTTAAAATATGTGGTAAGATAAAAGCATTCTTAACCAAAATATTGTATTGGCAAAGCCCTTCATAAATGAATAATATTTTATTTTCACAGACTTTTCTGGGTACATTGGATTAAAAAGGTGTCTCCAAGTGAAAAACTAATAGTTGCAATTAACAGTCATTTGACAAGTCTTATTAATTATCAGGATTAGGAAAATAAATTATTATAATGACTGAATAATGAATCCTGTTGTGAGTTTTCCATTCTTTGCCTTAAAAAAAAAATGAAAGAAGAACCTAATTGAGTCATCAGCTGATGTTTAAATTAAAATAATTTTTGGAAACTAGAACACTATATGATTCTGGGATACGATTCAAGCATTTAAGGAATTAAGTGACATAGCCAAAAACTTGAAATTCCCGTTTATATGAATGTTTTGTTGCAAAGAAATTTGATATGTGATAAATAAAAGACTTTCAAGCATAAATGTATACTATAGTAGTATAAAATTCTGTGAATAAAGTAGAATTGAGAAAGTACATCATGTACACATCATACTACTGAAAAGGTATTTGGTTAAGCTGATGATGAAGAATATTAAATCACTAGTATATCAGTTTTGACTTGGAGATTTAGAGAACTGGAAGGAGCATTTATCTCACTCTTGCAAAAAGAAAAATCTAAAACAAAAATGTGAAATTAACAAATTTCCTTTAACCAGTCAGACAACCAAGGGCACAAGGCAAAGAACTAACCTAAAATCTTGGAATGAGACAGGTGCCTGAAGGGAGAACCGTTTGCTTATCTACAACAGGTGCTATAAGATACCACAGGGGCCGGGCATGGTGGCTCATGCCTGTAATCCCAACACTTTGGGAGGCCGAGGCGGGTGGATCACAGGTCAGGAGATCGAGATCATCCTGGCTAACATGGTGAAACCCCATCTCTACTAAAAATACAAAAAAAATTAGCCAGGCGTGGTGGTGGGCACCTCTAGTCCCCGCTACTCAGGAGGCTGAGGCAGGAAGATGGCGTGAACCCGGAAGGTGGAACTTGCAGTGAGCTTAGATTGTGCCGCTGCACTCCAGCCTGGGTGACAGAGCTAGACTCCATCTAAAAAAAAAAAAAAAAAAGAAAAAAAAAATGCCACAGGGCCAGTAAAAGGGTCAGCTAAAAATTTTTAATGAATTACAAAAGGATGAGTGTAGCGTAGTCTAACAACGTGAAGTTCCTGAGGGCCACGGATATATGAGGCTTCCTAATCTCTTGCAGCCTTTTCTCCATGAACCCAAGAGATACAGAAATGATTGACACAAATCCAGAAAAATCTCCCTAGGGGTGCTGTTTGGGTTGCTGTTTGGCCACTGCTGAAATGCCACCCAGACCTATCTCTCTGGTGTCCCCATCATCTATAGGGAAAAGAAAAACAACAATAAAAACAAAAATTTCACCTTAGAACATGTAGGAAAACCCATTGTAGCTGGAGGAATGGAACATGGAGCAGATAGTTCCACCTTTTTGGTACACACAGGAATACCTGATAGACCCAGCCAGACTGCTGGAGGAGGTGCAGGAATACTTTGGAA
The DNA here is from genome assembly GCF_043159975.1 of Macaca nemestrina. Taxonomy (NCBI): domain Eukaryota; kingdom Metazoa; phylum Chordata; class Mammalia; order Primates; family Cercopithecidae; genus Macaca; species Macaca nemestrina. The sequence goes on along the minus strand of NC_092128.1, from coordinate 35,639,959 downwards.
AGCCACATTCCTGAAAACAAAAGCCACAGTCATTATCAGAAATTGTTGCTTAATCAGAACACAGCCTTCTCATTTCCCACCACCAAGTTAACAAGTGTTAACCTGCCCTCAGTTTTCTGATTGCTTAAAGGAAACTTGCTCATTTGACCTTATTTATTTATTTTTTTTAAGATTTTTCTTGTTACAGTTGCATACAGCTAGGATAGCTGTAAGAGATATACTGTATCACAGATGCAAAGAAAAGGGAAAATCCAAAGCCTAGGAGGAGCAGATATTGAGAAAATGGCCTCGAAGCTATTAACCACTAGAGGAACTTGAAGGATATGGTACACTAAAGGTAGCCATAGCAACAGACCCCAAACACAGCCCAATTCCTGATTACATTAACGAAACTCACCAAACAAACGTCTAGCAGAACGAAAGACACCCTTATTTCTGGGTTATTATTATTATTATTATTTTGAGATAGAGTCTCTCTCTGTCACCCAGGCTGGAGTGCAGTGGCACGATCTCGGCTCACTGCAAGCTCCGCCTCCTGGGTTCACGCGATTCTCCTGCCTCAGCCTCCCGAGTAGCTGGGACTACAGGCACTTGCCACCACGCCCAGCTAATTTTTTTGTATTTTTAGTAGAAACGGGGTTTCAGTGTGTCAGCCAGGATGGTCTCGATCTCCTGACCTTGTGATCCTCCCACCTCAGCCTCCCAAAGTGCTGGGATTACAGGTGTGAGTGACCACGCCCAGCCAAGACACCCTTATTTCTAAGTGTGATAATATTTACCTCAGTATTTATCCTAAACAAGATGTCCTGCTTCAAACAAAATATTATGAGGCGAATGAAAAGCCAAACAAAACACACCCTCAAAAGAAGGGGTAAGAATTGTAATCAGAATAAGACACAGATGTTGGAACTATCAGACAAGGAATTTAAAATCGCTATGAGTCATATACTAAAGGCACTAATTAAAAGGTAGACAATATGCAAGATCAGATATATAATTTCAGAAGGGAAATCAAAACTTTAAGAAATAATCAAATGGAAATGCTAGAAATCAAAAACACAGTAACAGAGATAAAGAATGCCTTCAACCAGGCATGGTGGCTCACACCTATAATCCCAACACTTTGAGAGGCTGAGGCAGATGGATTGCTTGAGCTTAAGAGTGTGAGACCAGCCTAGGCAACATGGCTAATTCTGAGCTCAGACAGCCTATCCCTCCCCTAACCTGGTGTTCTTTCTCTACCCATCCTAGTAGTCGAAGACAAAGGACATAATCTCCTGGGAGCTCTCTGGCCCTTCCCACTGCCTGAGAAACCTGAATACTTATCCAAAAGCAACCCTAGGGCAAGCTTGTATCCTTCCTATACAACCATGGCTGATGTGCTCTTGAAGGTGACACCTCCTGGCTGGAGGCCAACCAACACAAAACCAGCACACTAAACAAAAATACAACCAAGGACCCTCACAGATTCCATTTCACTCCCCTGTTACTTTCACCAGATCAGGTGCTGGTATCAACAGTTGAGAGACCTGAAGATGGTTCACATCACAGGACTCTTTGCAGACACTCCCCAGTACCAGCTCAGAGACCAGTAGCTCAGCTGGGTGGCTAGATCCAGAAGAGAAATAACAATCACTGCAGTTTGGCTTTTAGGAACCCCCATCCCTAGGGAAAGGTGGAGGATACCACATCAAGGGAGCACCCTATGGAACAAAAGAATCAGAACAGCAGCCCTCAAATCCCAGATCTTCCTTCTGCCATAGTCTACCCAAATGAGAAGGAAGCAGAAAAACAATTCTGATAATATGACAAAACAAGGTTCTTTAACACCTCCAAAAGATCACACTAACTCACCAGCAATGGATCCAAACCAAGACAAAATCTCTGAATTGCCAGAAAAACAATTCAGAAGATTGATTATTAAGCTAATCAAGGAGACACCTGAGAAAGGTGAAATCCAACTCAAATAATTTTTTTAAAAATGATACAGGATATAAATGGAAAAGTCTCTGGTGAACTAGACAGCATAAATAAAAGGCATTCAACAACTCCTGGAAATGAAGGACACAGAGCAATGCAAAAATGCACTGGAAAGTCTCAGCAATAAAATCGAACAAGTAGAAGAAAGAACTTCAGGGCTCTAATACAAGGCTTTCAAATTAAACCAATCCAACAAAGACCAAGAAGAATAAAAAATGAACAAAAGTAATGGCAAGAATTTTCCAAAATGAATGACAGATATCAAACCACAAATCCAAGAATCTCAGAAAATACAGAATTTTAAAACAAAATAAAAAATACTTAAGTGTGTGTGTATATACACACACACTCTCAGTTAAGTATTTGATATATATGTAATATAATGTTATAGTATATTATGCATACATATATGAGCATTCATATGTGTATGTATGTATACACATATATACAGACATATACACACACACATATATACACACACATATATAGTGATAGGGCTACTGTAAAAATATATCTTAGATTAGGTGGCTCAAATAACAGAAATTAATTTTCACACAGCTCACAGTTCTAGAGACTAAGAAGTTTAAGATCAAGATGCCAGCTAATTCAATTCCTGGTGAGGGTTACCTTCCCAGTTTTCAGACAGCCACTTTCTCCCTGTGTTTTTACATGGTGAAGAGAAAAAGCTCTTGTCTCTCTTCCTCCTCTTATAAGGGCATCAGCACTATTATATTAGGGCTCCAGGCTTATGACCTCATTTAATCTTAACTACTTCCTTATAGGCCTTACCTTCAAATATAGTCACTTTAGGGGTTAGGGATTCACATAACAAATTAGTAGGTATGGGTACAAATCAGTCTGCAGCATTCCACCCCGGTCCCTCAAAATTCGTATCTTTATTACATGCAAAGGACATTCATTCCATTACAACACTCCCAAAGGTCTTAACTCATCCCAGCATCAACTCTAAAGTCTAAGTCTTATCTAAATTAGATATAGGTGAGAAATAACACCCTACTCCTGGTACCAGAAATTGTATTAGTCTGTGTGTGTGTGTGTGTGTGTGTGTGTGTGTGTGTGTTTATAGATAGGTACCTAGAGATATAGATGATAGATGCTGATGATTGATAGATAGATAGATAGATAGATAGATAGATAGATAGATTGCCAGATGAGATGTGGAAGTGGAAGACTGATACTGAAATTCTCAACCCTGTGTAGGCCTAGGCTAATGTGTGTGTGTGTTTCTCAGTTTTTAACTAAAAAAAATTTTTAGTAAAAAATAAAAATATTTAAAATAGAAAAAAACTTATAAAACAAAGACATAAAGAAAATATTTTTGTACAGCTGTACAATGTGTTTGTGTTTTAAGCTAAAGGTTATTATGAGTCCAAAGGTTTTAAAAAATAAGTTTATAGGCCGGGCACGGTGGCTCAAGCCTGTAATCTCAGCACTTTGGGAGGCCGAGACGGGTGGATCACGAGGTCAGGAGATCGAGACCATCCTGGCTAACACAGTGAAACCCCGTCTCTACTAAAAAAAATACAAAAAAACTAGCCGGACGAGGTGGCGGGCGCCTGTAGTCCCAGTTACTCAGGAGGCTGAGGCAGGAGAATGGCGTAAGCCTGGGAGGCGGAGCTTGCAGTGAGCCGAGATCCGGCCACTGCACTCCAGCCTGGGCGACACAGCGAGACTCCGTCTCAAAAAAAATAAATAAATAAAAAAATAAGTTTATAAAATAAAAAAGTTACATAAGCTAAGGTTAATTCATTACTGAAGAAATAAATTTTACACAAATTTAGTTTAGCCTAAGTGTACAGTGTCTATAAAGTCTACGGCAGTGTATATATAGTGATACCTTACACCTTCTCATTCACTCACCACTCACTCATCGACTAACCCAGAGCAACTTCCAGTCCTGCAAGCTCCATTCATGGGAAGTGCCCTATACTGGTGTGCCTTTTTAAAATCTTTTATACCACAGTTTTACTGTACCTTTCATATTTTTAGGTATGTTTAGATACACAAATACTTACCATTGTGTTATAATTGCCTACAGTACTCAGTACAGTAACATATTGTACAGGTTTGTAGTCTAGGAACAATACACTATATTGTATAGCCCAGGTATGTAGTAGGCTGAGCCATCTACATTTGTGGAAGTATACTCTATGATGCTTGTACAATGATGAAATCCCCATGGTTAAGCAATGTATCACTGTAAATATGTTACAGATAATGAGAGACAGACATGCATCAGAAAAAGAAGTTACAAATAAGCAAATAAAGAATGGTAAAAGGAACACTGTGATACTGGACTGAAATCTAAAATATCAGTGTAAAGTCAGCTTTACTTTAATATATAGGATGATATATTTAGAAATTTAGAAGTGTGTACGTGGATTCATACATACATATATTTTCTAGCTCTGTTGTATGTGAGGGCCTAGAGGCAGTGACGAACATCAACAAGCATTCCTAGCACTCAGATCTTGGTTTATAAATACCCTTATTCGCAAAAGGAATCAGAGCTTCTTAGAGAATTGGCTGATTCTGAAGCTGAGGTACAGAAAATATGAGTCTGGAGCATTTTAAAGTGTCAAAAAGTAAGAATGTAATGACAGGTAGAGAGAGAAGAGATCATATGCATGTCAAAAGGGGCTCCCACTAGGTAAGCTAGAATAATCTGAGCCAAAAATAATCTGAGCCAACAAATAACAATAAAATGTATTTATGAGTTCATACTTATAAAAATAAATGACCGAATAAACAAGCAAATGGGGGAGAAGAACAAAACTCTCTCCTCCAGAAGAATTTTAATCAAAAAATGTAGAAGGAAAGAAGAAATAGAAAATCATCATTAGAACATCAATAATAATTGCTACAGGCAAGATTCACCAATGAATGCTAACATTAGTGGGTCAAAGTTTAAGAAGAAACAGAGTATTTGCATAGTTTCCAAGTATCTCCTCTCCACTCAAACTTATTAATTATTGTGGTAGTTTTAACATATTCCATAAATTATCTGATACTTCCCCAGAAGGTGGAGCTTAATTCTCCTCTCCATGTGTGGTGTGGACTTTGTATCTTGCTTCTAATAAATAGTGTATGAGCAATACTCTGCAAAAGTGTAAACAGTCATGAAAGACAAGGAAAGTCTGAGAAATTATTTAAGATTGGAGGAGGCTATGGAAACATGACCACTAAAAGTAATGCGGAAGTCTGGACTGGCTCTTGGAACAGAAAAAAAGACATTAATGGAAAAAGTAACAAAATTGAAATGAAGTCTGTAGTTTAGTTAATAGTATTATATGTAACCATGTTAATTTCTTAGTTTGGATGAGTGTATCATGGTTATTTAAGATGTTAATACTGGACAAGCTGCAGGAAGGGCACATGCAAACTTGGTGTAGATCTTTACAACTCTTTTGCAAGTCTGAAATTAACTTGAAAAAAAAAGTTAAAAATAAACTCAAGGAATCCAGATTAGCTGAGAGGCAGTATAGAATTTGCCTTCCTAGATTCTAATCTCAGCATTGCCATTTTTCTGGCTGCATTATCACTTCCCCTAGAATGCAATCTCCAGGGAAGCAGAGAACTTGTTTTACTAATTATTGTATTGCCCAGTGTGTATCAATGTTTATCAATGCCTAGCATATAAGTTCTCAATAAACATTTGCCTATGAAAACAAAAATAACAAGCACTGGAGTAGGAGACAGAAAATCTGAATTACAGGTCACAACAAATACCTCACGTCACCAAGATGCCATTTAACCTTTTGTTTTCAATCTCCATAAATTGATGGTGCTGGGTAAACTAGCTATACTATAATATTCATTTTATTTTCAGAATTCTTATGATTTTAGAAATATATAGAACAAAATCCATCAGGAGGATCCAATTCAAGTGCTCACTATTTGTAAATCAGGGGACACAAATTATTTTTGTTGTGGGTGTGTAGCTTCCAGTGTATAGCAAACCAATGGCTATGCATAGCTCTCTCAGGAAAGACTCAAGAACTTTAATTTTTTCCAGGATAAAGAGAAATATGTACTATAAGATACATACCTGAATTCATTTATAGATGGCTTTGTTATTTCATTATTACCTAGGTCTATGATTATACTCAGAATTAAATATACAAAATAATTTTAATCTGAAACACTTCTTAAAATTAGAAGAGAAAACTGATCTGTTGAATAATTATTATTACTTTTAATCTGGTATCTAAATACAGATTTTTAACTGACAAATTTTACTATGTAAAGCCCCAGAACAGGGTCATGGCCACCAATGATGGAGGAACAGGGATTACAGTTGCCAAAGGCTGAGAGACCAAAGTCAATTTCTTACAGCTTTTAAAAAGGTAAATGATAGCTGAGAGACTGGCAATCATAGAAACTGTCATGTCCAAGGTAAAGTTTAGTAAAAGAAAGACTTTCCTTTGTTCAAGAAGAAAAAATCATGCACTGACAGCCTATGACATTTTACTTTTGGTATGAATACCAACAAAAATATTAAAACGCAATTCATTGACACTATAAAATTAATGGTATTTATATAATTCTGGAAAACTTGAGAGCAGAAGGTGAAAAGAAACCAATAAAAAATTAAGTTACTCAATATCATTTTAAAGATATATGTAAATCAAAAATATTCTGCTCCCAGAGCCCAGCTGGTACAAGCAGTACTAGGCACATGATCTGTGATCAACTGTGGTTTACTAAATTGAATCAAACTGAAGAGCACTGACAAAATGTTTCTGATGTTATCCTCCTGAACCTATTGAAATTCCTATGTGGTTCATGGTTATTGTAGACCTAAAGTTCTAGTGATGCAAAGCACCATGGAGATTATCTGGGCCGAATGGTTCATTGTACGCATGAAGACATTAGGTTACTTATCCAAAATCACAACGTGAGGATTAAAACTCAAGCCTCCTCAAATGTACCTCAGTATTTTTCAGTAACACCTTCTGATTTTTAGCTTATGATGTGCATATATATTCCTGCCTAAACATGTACGAGAACACTATAAAACCTTGTTTGATTTCCTGTGCCACCTGTGAGGTTAGCCACATTACTCTAGACAATGTATTTGTATATGAGATGAACATATAGTGGGTAATGTATGCTAAAGTCAGAAATGCTAATTGGCATTCCTTCTAGGGCATTCCTTCTAGTTAAAGTGTGACTGCATTTGCCTTTCTGAGTAATGCTGGAAAGTGAAAATACAGATCATTGCACAGAGGGTGTTATTTTGTTTCCTGGTTGGAACTACCTTCCCAGGCAGAGTTGATCTTTTCCAACAGGTATAGATTTTTCTGAGACATATTTAGCCTCTCCCACAATGCAGCATCAGAACAATTCAGAGAATGGTGAGGGTAGTGGGGAGAAGACACCAATCTTAGAGTGTTTTAATATTAAAATTTAAAAACATTTATCATCTGGATTTTATAGATGAGCAAACTATTATTAATAAAATAAATTTGCCTTGAGTAAACACTCTCATTTCTTAGATTGAATAGTTTTTAAAATCTAATACATTCATCTGATGTGATGCCTTTATAAATTATTTTAGAGAAAGTCATTTTTATGCCCAAAGTTAAATTTGCATTACATATATAATTACATATAAATAAAAACCTGCCTCAAACTTTCATTCTCAAAAAATGTGCCTTTAGTTTATATGTGAATCTGGGAACATAATATACAGCATCAAATAAATAAAAAATATGAGACTAAGTATTTTTCTTGGAAAATATTGCTTTCACTAAAATAATAGCACTTGACTACTTTGCATTTTTTACAAAATAAAATATATTGAATATACAATATATAGGTTTGTTGAATATAGCTAAATCACTGCTTATAAGAAAATTTATAGCATGAAATGTTTCTATGAGAAAAGAAAAAGATTTCAAATCAATTATGTAAGTTTTGACTTGAAGAAACTAGAAAAAGATAAGCAAATTAACCAAAGAAAGTAGAATCAAGGAATTATTAAAAATAAGAGAATAAATCTATGAGATAGACAACAAATGACAGAAAAAACTCAAATCAGAAGCTTGTTTTTTGTGAAGTAAAATAATAATAATAATAGATAAACCCCCAGCAAGATACACTCCTTGCTCAACAAAAGAGGAAAAAACACAAATTACCAATATCAGAAATAAAGGAGGTTGTATCAGTAGAAATTCTGTATATACACAATATCTGCTTAACCCTGGAGAAGGCAAAATTTTCCTAAAGAGGATATAAGATGCATCGACTATGAAAGAAATAATTTATCAACTGGGGTTTAACAAATTGAAAACTGCGACTCCTGAAAAACATGACTAATAAAGTTAAACAGAAAGCCACAGATTGCAAGAGACAGTATCTATAATACATGTACCTGATGAAATACTTGTAACCAGCATATATAAAGGTCGTTTATACCTCAATAAAAAGACAAACGACCCAAATAAAGAATGGGCAAAAGACTTGAAAATAAAACATTCTAACAGAGAATTTGGGATCCTCTTTATGAGTGTCTTGTCATAGGTTGTCAAATTTATGTCTTCAATAAAACAATAACACTTTGCTATTTTATTTTTGCATAGCATTTATGTTAGTGCATTAATGTTGTTAAAACAAAGTATCGCTATGACTTATCAAATACACAAGCCTGCTTTCCCTCACACTCCACACTTCATGGAGAAAGCCTAACCAATATGTGACATTTTTGTTTACAGAATGAAGTCTACTTCTAAGAATTATTCCAAAGGAGTGTGGAAAAGATGGTTTAAAAGGCAGCTCAAGATGTGGCAGGTCAAATAATAATGTAATTTAAAAGCAGAGGAAAAACAGCAGACATCAAATTTGTTCTAAAAAATAATCTCTGGAATTTTTTCCAAAAAAAAAAATTATAAAAATGTACTTTGTAATATAAATACAAAACAACTGGAGTTTTGTTTGGCAGGTGATAATTTCTTATTCTTTATTCTAAAGCAACTTTTTAAAATGTACTTGTTCAACTCAAGAGTCCCATTCCTGGCTACTTGCTGTGCATAATAGAAATTAAATACTAGTTTCTTACTTACAATGGGAAATCAACTCCAGTTGATTCTATTCATATCAGGTTAAAAACAGGTAAAGACAATAGACCTATCACAATATGTAATGTTTATTTATTATAATAACTGATTTTTTTTAACTTTCACATTGTTATAGAGTATTTGTAAAACAATTAAGCCTGAAAAGTTTAAGATCACATTACGGTTCTTTGTTTCCAAGCCAATCAGTCTCCTGAAGTTTGAGAGAATTACTGGCTTTACAAATTAGAAAAGAAAGAATTACTGAATTGTTGTCTCCCTAAAATTGCCCAGCTGCCTCTAATTTGGGAAAGATAAATGCAGGTTAGAAAGATCACTGGAAGCTGCCAAACAGAAGCCAAGCTGAGGGGGAGGAGAGAAACTGCACAATCCATTTACAGATAAAGCTCTTGTGAAGGTGGGGAGGTTTTTCTGAGGAAGTGCCACAGAAAGTTTGTAATAAACTCTTGCAATTCATAGCTGCAGAGTATCAGCAGTAGCTGTTCCCACTTTATACACTGGAACCTTCACCTTTATAAAGCAGAGGTCTATCTCTTTTCAACAATTTTCATATATATCAAAAGGAAACAGTAAGGATAAGGGATGACACTAAGCTGGAATTACGCTACAAGGGCTGTTGGGCAAATTTCCACAGTGTCATGTCACTGTTCTAGGGTTTATAACTACATATGCCACTAAGAGAAATGACCAATAATTAGAAGGCAAACCTAATTCTGCCTGTTTTCATCCCACATATATATACTGCATATAAAATAAAAGAAACAAACAAAAAAAAAGTTGTCTTACAAGACAATGTAAATGAGCAAATGTTATTCATTTAAGAGACATTACACATTCCCTGTGTCCCATATGTTTTCAGAAATACACTCTAATTCTTAACAATCCTGCTGCTGAAGTATTGCCAACCTCACTTTATAGACAGAGGAACAGAAACTGTCAGCCTGTCTACATGGGTTCCTTAAGGGTATGGATAATATCTTACTTGACATTGTAGCTCCAAGGCATAACAACCAGCCCATATTAAACTCAATAAATATGTTTTGGAAGAAATAAGGAAATGAATGAATGAGGTACAATTGGGCTGATCTTGAAAAATGCATAAGATTGGAAAAAGCAGAAGCAGGGAAATGAAAGTAGAAAAAAATACCAGGGGAGTGGGGTGGGAGGGGAACCCAGCACGTGGAAATGCATATTACCAAAGAGAGAAGCTTATAAGTATAGATGATAACAATCATTTGAAAAGCTATTAGGAAGAAATAATCCAATCTCCATCTTTCATTACTTGTGCCTGCACCTAACTCGATTCACAAATCCAATACTGACATGAAAAACCCAACTCCAGTAAATTACTTTGTCAGAGTCAGAAAAATATAAACTTCTGACGGGTGCAAAAACTTTTATACTCTGTTCAAGATCTATTTGTTTCTGCATCCCTCATAATCATCTTCACACTAAGTGACTTGAGTCAGCAATAATTAGACATTTCTGAATTCAGTTTTGATATGTTCTTAATTTGTTTTGACATGATATAAAAATGTCAGCTCTCTAGAATCTGAGAACAATCACTTACAGCATGCATATGTTGGAATTTATTCTGCATTGTATGTCCAAGTGAAGAAATTAAAATTCCGTTTATGTTTCACAAGCATAACCACTGTTGACAAGTTGCTATGAAAAGCAGACATTGATTCTGTCATTATTACAAATTATTCATATTTGAAAGGTTCATAGTTTAGTATGTATTTTCCTTTCCTGATTATACAAATGCATAATATTAATAGAAATATTTCCTTCTGAATTATCAAGAGCAAAAATTTAGTATAGGTATGTTTTAAAATTTAAATTCATTAATAATTTTTTGATCTGTCTTGTATGTGTATTAGAGGTATGTAATATAAGAATTGGGTTTTTTTTTTATCTGCCATGCATTAAATTTAATTTGGTAAAAGGATTATCAGAACTCTCTCCCAGCCAAGAGCCTCTAACATACTATTTTCTTGATTCAATTATTTTTTACGTCTCCCTCTGAAACAGTCTCACTTTGAAATATATATTACTTTTCTACAAAATATAGTGTGTGTTAGTTTTTGGAATCCAAAATGATGTTTTATGATGCTCATTATGTAATGATATATTATTATCCCCATAGGCAGCTCTTGGATCCAGTAAAGCAATATGGTGTATCACATCTAATAGGGCACCATGGTACATTCCTGGAATATCACTTGGAGTTGCCAGGGGCTATAACTTAGAAAATTGATGAGCATAGAATAATCTTATAACAAAAAAATATGAAAATGCTGTTTTCAACCAGCTGTTGGTTGACATTGTAGCTTTCAACCTATGGAAAGTAGAAATTCTAGCCTGTTCATTTAGGAAGACACACTATTTGGAATCTCTGAAGAATTGCTCCGTGAGTCTCAAATTCTGATTTGGTGGAAATATTACTGTGTTCCCAGGAGAAATTCCTCCCTTGGACATTAAGACCTCCAAGTTTATTGAGTCCAAGACTGAGGGATAGGAAATGATAATTCTTTATGTAGGTTATATAGTACAATAGTGAAAGAGGTCACTCTCTGCTTTATGCTTTTGTCCCCAGTTCCATGCGTTCTGAAAATAGGAGAGACAGCAGTATTTATTAGCCAGCTCTACCCATGATCTCCCAACCTGTGAATTCTGGCTGTGAAGGAGACAGCACCGCATATAGCCAATTATTTTAGGCATACACTGCATCCTGTCAGAAAGCACTCTAACCTCGTAGGGTGTTGTCACCCAGACAGTGCCATAACTCACCATTTAGTAGGCTATTTCATTTCATTTTATCAAGGCATATATACGTACATGACAGAGACATGGTAAAACCAGTGAATTCTGTGAGCATGAATCCATTGTCTCACTTCCTTTCTGTAAAATGAGTTCCTTCATTAAAGGCAATGTAATATGTGATACAATAGTGATGAGTAAGGCTTTCTGTACATACGTAAAGGATTGTGTGGACAGAAATATTGTAAACATAGAAAAAAATCCATATGTTGGCCGGACACAGGGGCTCACACCTGTAATCCCAGCACTTTGGGAGGCCGAGGCAGGCGGATCACGAGGTCAGGAGATCAAAACCATTCTGGCTAGCACAGTGAAACCCTGCCTCTACTAAAAATACAAAAAATTAGCCGGGTGTGGTGGCAGGCGCCTGTAGTCCCAGCTACTTGGGAGGCTGAGGCGGGAGAATGGCGTGAACCCGGGAGGCGGAGCTTGCAGTGAGCTGAGATGGCGCCACTGCACTCCAGCCTGGGCCACAGAGGGAGACTCCGTCTCAAAAACAAAGAAAAGAAAATCCATATGCCTATTAAATATCTATATTCATGAGAAAAAAACAAGTCTGCCCACTCCGTAACAGAAAGGATCCAACATAATCAACCAGTCACCAGATGGCCAGATAGATTTCCTGGGGAATAACATTGTTTTGTGGCTTTTTATTGGCCTGTGCTGTTGGTAGGTTGGACACCCAGCAGTGGTGGTAGCCAAAGCAGCCTTTGTGGAAAAAAAAAAAAAAAAAAAAAAAAAAAAATCTCTGTGGTTAAGCCCATGAATAAGCTCCATCTATACTGTCACAGTCACTTTGTAAATGGACCCATTGAGTAAGCACCAGAAAGGATAACAAAAGCAGCTGACTGACATCCACAGGAGGACTCATCTTGCCCATTTGGATACTGACAGCTTCCTCTGCAGTGAATGCCACCTGGAACACACTTACCTAGGCCATGCCTATCCACATGCAGTTTCCCCAGAATTCCTTAACACCAATTTTCTAGTTATTCTTCTTCCCAAGTCTCTTTTATGTTCTTCCCAAGTCTCTTTTTGGTTGCTTCCTATGGATCTTTGTAGATCTATACTAGCATCCATTTCTCATCCCACAAACATGTACCACCTGAAATTTTTCCTTCTGATCGAATTATCTGTATCACTGTCTCCCATGACCATCTCAAGTGGAGTTGTAATACAGTGTCCAGCATGAGGGCACGCCTATCTCTCAACCAGATCATATTCTGACACCATAGTGTATGGATCCTTCTATAAACTGGTTCATTTTTTCTTTCATTTAAGTGGTAATAGGGAACTCTTCGTGAATCCATAGTTGTTTGTTGTTGTTGTTATTGTTTTGAGACAGAGTCTGTCTCTGTCGCCCAGGCTGGAGTGCAGTGGTGTGATCTCCATTCACTGCAACCTCTGCCTCCGGGGTTCAAGTGATTCTCCTGCCTCAGCCACTCAAGTAGCTGGCACAGGCACCCGCCACCACGCCCTGCTAATTTTTGTATTTTTAGTAGAGACAAGGTTTCACTATGTTGGCCAGGCTGGTCTCGAACTCCTGACCTCAAGTGATGCACCCGCCTCGGCCTCCCAAAGTGCTGGGATTACAGGCATGAGCCACCACACCCAGCTAGAATCCACAGTTGTTAGTTGAGGGGTTAATAGAAAAGCAGAAGGAGAACATATCATGGGAGTTTGAACTATCTACCTCATGAAGTTTACTTGTAACTTCCAGACCTTAAAATATATTCTCATATAATCTCTACTTTATAGGAATGATGTATTGTGTGGATCTGATAACTCACAGTTTATTATGGGCATTTTGAGTAATACAGTCATTCAGTGAATCATGACTGGGTAATTCAGTTTCCACTATGACCCAAAAGAAGATCAGAACACTTGGCAGAAAAGAGCATATTTCTTATACTATAGGTATAGGGTTTGCTAAGTCACATGGCCCAAGCAGAGGTGCCTTTATTTCACTTAAAACTGCTGTTTTAAGGTTTATTCAATAAATAGTTAAAAGTCCCATATCCAAATGTGGCTTATGTTGCCCCCAGAATCTAAGAAGCCTACTAAGTATTATGCCTCTTTTTAACAGTGGGTAATACAAAGTACAGCAAATGGTTTCTTACATTAGAGAGGAAATCTGAACATTCTCTCCTGTATCTGTCAAGGTCCAGTCAAGAGATTAAAAGCAACACTGTAATTTGAACTGGGAAATTTTAATATAAAGAATTATTGGCTAGTAACAAGTGATTAACTACTACTCAGAGACCTCTTAAGAATATAGGAACAGCAGATGCAGGGATCTGTCCACCTTTAAGGTAGAGGCAGATCACCTAAGGAAGAAGCAAGTTTGCAAGCACGCCCTACCCAAAGCTGAGAACCAGACCTTGATGGAGAAGGTGTAGATGTGGCAGAGAAGTGTGTTGTAATGCCACAAGCCAGGGTTGATAAGCAGGAAACGGCTCATCAGATTGCTGGCAAGATTCACTGGGGAACTAATCACTGGGGTGTTGACAAAACTCATGGGAGAGTGAACACCACCACTGGGTATTTCAGCCACATGCAGAAGTGCTGGCACAATTCACTGGAGGGTGGGTGCACTGGGTGTTCTGCCCACTGCTTCCCACCACATGGAATAAGGATTCAAAAAAGCACATGGGAACCAAGAAAATAAGCCCCTCACTAAATTATCCTTACATTTCCCTCCAGTAGCAATACTTAACATGGTCCAACTGGCAAAGGAGAAACATTTACAGGATTCAGCTTCAGTATTGCAAGCAGGGCAAAGAAGTACATCACTGGAGCTGACAGGCAATACAAATAAGAACTGGCGCAGCTGACTCTTCTAGCTTCTTGGCTCCTATATACAACCTTCTACCCCCATTTGAACTTCCTATGCCTCCACCTAGCAAGATAAGCTATCCTTCAAAGAAAAGATGACTTTCTTACCCTTTCTTCCAAATTAGGAGACTCAGTCCCAACTGTTATTCTATCACGAGTTTTATTATTTCTTTCTAAAATTCAGTTACAATCTGACTGAATCCTGTCATCTAAAGGATAAATTTTAAATGTAACCTGAAATAACTTATATATAAAATTGTAATGGGAAAAAGGAAACTAATTGGCATATGCAGATAAAAACCTACATATAATAAATAAAGAAACAATACACAAAGCTACTACAGCCCTCATTTCTATAACTGGTCAAAAGGCCTTAGTGGCTATCTATGATTTCCTTTTTCCACTGCCTATTCTCTATTACCTGTGCCCTCAGACAACACCAGCTGGTCAGGATTTTTTATGGGGATGAAACCAAAATCTTTATCACTGAAGTGTCTGAGTTCACAGTCATGTATTATTTGGTTGCTGTAGTTCTCCATTGACTTTTTCTATTAAGAAAACAAGTATTAAAAGACCCCCAGAGAATCCTCTGGATTCCAAACATAGTTCTCCTTGGCCCCCATTGTATAGCATCACCATGATTTCTCCTTAGTAATTGGGATTAATCACACCAGCTAGTAGTGGCAGATTCCTAAACTTTCACAGGGTTCGTCTCCCACCCTCTGGCATGCAGAGGTGTTATTAAGGCACAAAGGATGCTTGCTACTTCAGGCTTGCCGGGTCCAATTTGGAAATATCAACCATGTAATGGAGAAGCATGATATTCTGTGGGATATCAAGATAGTCAAGACCCTGCTGCATTATGAGGGAGACTAGAAATGTTGACAGAGACTTGAGGTAAGACAGTGAAGACTTACTGCTGTCCCTGACTCATTAAGACTAAATACATATTATATATTTTCCTAGTGGGAGTTGAAAACATTGAATAGGTCAATAGGTATATGCAAAGAGGTGGAGATACACGGACTTTCTCCAAAAAGACAAGACATCTGTAACCACAGCTACAATTGCTATCATCCTCTGATTAACTTTATGATAATCCACAGCAGCTTTACAACTTGAATAAAACTTGCACCAGCCTAAAGGGTAATTAAATGGAAACATGGTAAGAATCATTATCTTTCCAGTATTTGATGACATCAGTTCTCTTATGGATACAGTATTGTTGTTATTCCTTCTGGGGAAGGAAAGGATTGGAGTACAGTTTCAGGGGCTTTCATTTGACTTTTCCTACTATAATAATCCTCACTGCATAGATCAGAAAACCTATGTAGGAATACTGCCAGTTACTAAGTATATAGATATCCCTCTTTATATACTGGGATTGGACAAATGAACATAATGAGTCTATTGCAATGCACTCATTACTGGATAAATTTAGGTCAGGAATCAAATACCTAGTCATCAAAGACTCCCACTTTGATCAGTGGGCTCCAGTGATGTTTTGAATCTCTGGACCTGAGTCATTAGAGAGCCAGTATCTAAGAACCCTTGGAAGGTCTGGGTGTTTGCTTCTCCCCAGGTTACTGTCCCCTGATAAATGGCCCAGGTCCCACTATAGATGGCTTAGAGAAATATTCATGGTAACCATTTGTAAGCGGTAGAGGGAGGTCATTCCTTAAAGGCAGCCAGCCGCTTCTTCCATCAAGAGGCTCTAGGTCTGTGAAATGGCTAAAGTCTGAGAACTCTATAAAACACACACACACACACACACACACACACACACACACACACACACACACACACTCTATAAAATATTCCCCATTACAGCACCTTGAGTAAAATTTTTTCTGTCCTCCAGAGTTGAAATTTCTCTGCTCACATACGTCACACAGAACCATAGTAGGCTGCTGTAGTAGGTTGAATGGTGGCCTCTTTTTAGATACGTCCATGTCCCAATACCTGGCACCTGTGAATGTAACCTTACTTTGGACAAAGGGTATTTGCAGTTATAAAGAAATTGAGGGTCTTAAATCATCCTGTATTATTAGCCAGTGGCCCTAAGTCCAATGCCAAGTGTTCTTATGAGAGACAGAAGACACAGACACATGACAAGAAGGCAATGTGACCACAGAAGCAGATATTAGAGTGATATGGTCAAGGAAGCCAATAAATGCTGGAAGCCACCAGAAGCTGAAAGAGACAAAGAAGTATTTTCCCATAAAGATTCCAGAGAAAGTGCAGCTCTGCTGACACCTTGATTTCAGACTTCTTGCCTCCAATACTGTAAGACAATACATTTCTGGGATTTGTTTGTTTGTTTGTTTGTTTGTTTTGAGACAGTCTTGCTCTTTCACTCAGGCTAGAGTGCAGTGGTGCCATCTCAGCCTCCAACCTCTGCATCTCACTGCAGCCTCTGCCTCCCGAGTTCAAGCAATTCTCATGCCTCAGTCTCCCAAGTAGCTGGGGTGACAGGCACCTGCCACCACGCCTGGCCAATTTTTGTATTTTTAGTAGAGATGGGTTTTCACCATGTTGGCCAGGCTGGTCTCGAACTCCTGACCTCAAGTGGCACACCTGCCTCGGGCTCCCAGAGTGCTGGGATTACAGGCATAAGCCACTGTGCCTGGCCACATTTCTGTTGTTTTAAGACACCCAGTTCGTGGCAATTTTATGACGGTCCTACTAAGCTACTACAACTGCCCATTTCATTCCTGTGGATATGATGATCAATTAATAGCTGCTACAAATCCCTGCAGGGTCAAACCACTCTATCCATAGTGACTTGTTTCTTTTAAAATATTATTGTGGTAAGAGCATTTAGCTTGAGATCTACGCTTTTAACATATTTTTAAGTGTAAAATACAACATTGTTATCTATAAGCACAATATTGCACAGTAGAGCTCTAGAATGTATTCATCATGCATAACTGAAATATTACATCCATTGATAACAGCAACTCCTATTTCGCCCTACCCTGCTCCCAGCCCTGGACAATCACAATTTCATTCTTTGCTTCCATGAGTTTACTATTTTAGATACTTTATATGAACGGAATCACACAGTGTTTGTTCTTTCTGACAGGCTGATATCACTTAGTATAACATCTTTCAGGTTCATGTATACTGTCAAATATTACAGGATTTCCTTTTTGCTTAAGGCTGAATAATATTCCACTGCAAGTACTCCATTGCATGTATATTGCATATATCATTTGTTTTATCCATCCACTGGTGAACATTCAGGCTTTTCCCCCACATTTTGGCAATTGTGAATAGTGCTGCAATAAGCATGGCAGTGCTGGTACCTCTTTGTGATCTTTATTTCAATTCTTTTGGATAAATACCCAGAAACAGAATTGCTGGATCATATGGTAATTCTACCTTGTAATTTTTGAGGAACCTCCATACAATTTTTTTTTCTTTTTTTTTTGAGATGGAGTCTCGCTCTGTCACCAGGCTGGAGTGCAGTGGTGCGATCTCGGCTCACTGCAACCTCCACCTCCCAGAGTCAAGCGATCCTCCTGCCTCAGCCTCCCGAGTTGCTGGGACTACAGGTGTGTGCCAGCACACCCAGGATTTTTTTTTTTTTTTTTTTTTAGTAGAGACGGGGTTTCATCATGTTGGCCAGGATGGTCTCGATCTCTTGACCTCGTGATCCACCCGCCTTGGCCTCCCAAAGTTCTGGGATCACAGGCATGAGCCACCACACCCGGCCATACAACTGTTTTCTACAGTAGCTGTACCATTTTGCATTTTCACCAACAGTGTTCAAGTGTTCCAATTTCTCCACAATCCCACCATCGTTTGTTGTGATTTGTTATTTTGTCCCTAGGGCTTCTAGGGATTTTTCTCTCCTATGGGGAGTAGGTATTTGTAGGAGGTGTCTGAGAAGGTGGCATATAATAAGTAGATCTATTCCAACAACCCATCACCCTGAGTAATGTTTTCCAGGGAAGTGCTGGCATTTCCAACTGATTGGTATAGGCCACTTTTGAGTCCAGGCATCAGTTAACACATCTAGCAATTCTCAACACTTTAAAGCAACACATTAAATCCTGAATTTTAGGCAGAAACACAAATTTGCGTTGATATAATCTTTATCCTTTTAAATCACCTAATACCCTTACACTATGCTCTTACGCATGCTCCCCTGGCTCTTTATAAAATAATGCAAGATCCTGCAGGTCTTCCAGTGTTCAAGCTAACTCATACCAGAACACACTTTTTTCTTCCTCACTAGTATCCTTAACTTAGCAAAAGATCTAATAGGAGTTGACATTTAATTGACAGTACAGCTCTACAAAGTTTAATTAGGCTCCAGACTTAATCCTCACTCACATGTGCCCTTTAAACATATTTTTAAGTATAAAATACAGCATTGTTAACTATAGGCACAATATTGTACAGTATATACAGGAGATAAGTAATTTTGTCACAAAGACTTTCTGAATATCTATCTGGGCCTTGAGTTGGACATTCGAGACTTTCAATTTATCCCTTTCTCTATGGACCCTCTCTAGTGTAAAATACAACTATCTTATCCCACAATTTTTGTCATCAAAGGGATAAATTGCCTCAGCCACTGGATCTCCATATGCTTTACCCCCCATCTGCACCCCATTCTATTCTATGCCACCATTGGTGATAATGTGAGTAATCATGATGCTACCACTTGCTGCAGATTGCCATTATTCCATTCACCTGGCAAGGTTATCCATATGCTGTTCAAATGTGGGAGTAACCCAACCCTAGAATTCCTTTTTTTTTTTTCTCTTTAGACGGAGTCTCGCTCTGTCGCCCAGGCTGGAAAGCAGTGGCGCGATCTCGGCTCACTGCAAGCTCCGCCTCACGGTTCACGCCATTCTCCTGCCTCAGCCTCCCGAGTAGCTGGGACTGCAGGCGCCCGCCACCAAGCCCGGCTAATTTTTTGTATTTTTAGTAGAGACGGGGTTTCACCATGTTAGCCAGGATGGTCTCGATCTCCTGACCTCGTGATCCGCTCATCTCGGCCTGCCAAAGTGCTGGGATTACAGGCATGAGCCACCGTGACCGGCTAGGATTCCATTTTAAGCTCAGTTTCCTGAGATCATTTCTGGTATCAATTACTGCTTGGGCCAAGGTCCAGCAGAAATCTGTTGGCTCACTCGAACTGTTTAAGAAGTATTTAATAAAAGAATTTTTTACAATGGAGAGGACCCTAACAAAATCAATACAAAAAATAAAGCATCTTAACCTAGCTACACAAAAGGAAGCCATTTTCATGCTTAAGCTAAAAGAGGAAAAGGAAAGATGACTCTCAAAATTCAGAAAGAGTCATGGTGCAAGAGGGATTACCACCCAACCAGAGCTGTGGTTTGATGTAGAGAATTGCAGCCACTGACAACAGACCAAAAAAGCAGATAGGAGAAACCAAGGGAATACATACCCTCACCTCTTTCTTTCAGACTTCAAATTTCCTATCCTCTCTCCATTTTTCTCCGTAAGTCTTCCATTCCAGTTGTTTCACCCCTGGGTCAACAGGGGAATTCTAAAGTCCTTTATTTCTTCCTCTCTGGCTATTTTCTTCTCACTGCCTGCCTCCCCAACCCTTTCTTCTCTGAGCTACGGGATTCTCCTAAAGTGTCTTACAAAACATCTAACCATTTACATTCCAGTGTAAACCTGCATTTGTCTGTATTAAATTGCTGCCAGTTTATCAGTAATCAGAATGGTCCCCAATCTAGTCCCATCTGTAATTTATTGTTTAGAGAGTTCCCTGAATTGTCTATGAGACCTTGAAAATGACTACATTATGGCAATTTCCTCCTTGATATACTTTCTTAACAACTGCCATGTGCTGTAAAAAATTTTAGATATCCTACAAAATGTGTGGCTGAAATGTTGTCAAATATTTACATAGAACAAATATTTAACTTCTTGATCATTAAACTTGAGAGAAAAGTCTCATTAATTGCTGACTGGAATTAGGAGAAAAATCATGTCTTATGTATATATAACTATGTTGTGTGTGATAGTGAGTAAAATACTGCTATTTGATTATAGATTTTCACTTTTAATTCTTTCTCCATTTGGATACTTTCTATTTAGCCCTTCAGATCTACTCTTCCCCTTACATACTCTGCTCTTTGCCTTGAAGCCCTAAAAATTATAAACTGACTCCTACCCCTTCTGCTTTCCTTTTGGGTTTGGCCAGTGGGAAACCCAAGCAGGAGACTGGAGGAAGGAAGAAGTATGAAATTGTATATTTCTCTAGTTCATGAGATTCCCTTATGCCTGGCTGTTCCCTTCACAACTGGTCATGTTATCATGATCAAGATAACTTGATCCTCTCAGTTATCTTCTTTACACTCTTCCTGGGTTCTCAGACTTTCTCCCCAAATTCATTTGAGACTAGAGGGAGAGACAGCCTGTCTGATACTGGCCCTGTGTTCCTTTACTATTCTTTTAGTTTCCCTACCCACTACCCACACCTTACAATAAGGCCCTTTGTAAATAAACTCTCCTTGGCTTAAGCTATTTTGAGTGTGCCATCCATTTCCTGTTAAGACTGACTGGCAAACCATTACTCATCACCGCAGGTCCCTAATGTATATGTGGTCAAGGTCACTTCTTTGGTTTATTGGAGAAGGGGGTTGTTATGGTTTATTTAACCAAGTTTATTCTTCTTACAATTTCACCATGGTCCATGGGGAGTTTTTCTTGCGTATGCTAATAGCTCCATTGTTTACCCAGAATTAAGGTTTTTTATTTATTTATAGTGTCAATTGTTTTATTGGGATTATGAGAAGGATGGAAGGTGAAAGCAGACAATAAACTGCAAAGATTCAAATGCCTATACTAAAATATGAATTTTTTTATCCTGCTTACAGAAATTTTCAAGAAAGAGCATTTTATAATGTTTCCTCCCCTCCACATACTGATTAGCTTCCTATAACTACATTTTATCTAAAACAAATAACTTGAAAGTTGTCTAGTTTTTATTTGGTTGTTAGATTTTAACTCTAATATACTTGAAATTTTTTTAAAAATTTAATGTGAAAACACATTTTAAAATGTTTTCTTTACTCCAAAATATTAATTTCAGTAACAAAACTGCATTTCAATTTAGCACTAACTTCCTAACAACAATATACTTATATAGAAATGTTTTCTCTTGATATAACTCAAAATACTTATGAAAAACAAAAAATAAAATCAATAAACAGATTAAATTGCATTTCCATACTCTGTGACCTCTGTATTACCCTATAAGCAGTGAACAAAATGCCGATCATCAAACAAATATTCCTGGATCACCTAAGGAGGAGGTCTCTGGGATTCTATAATCTTAGGTGTTGTGTCTGAGTGATGTTTCCATCTGATCTCATCAATTTCAGGATCATCAAGTATAAATGAAGCCAGCACTGGAATCTGAGAAAAATAGTTCTTAGCCAGGATATGCTTGTGTTTGATCTTGTGAATAAACGAGCGTTCATATCCCTGCAAAGAAAAAAATCAAATCCTAGTAAATATTGCAGATATATTTTGCCAGATAAAAATACTGTCATGCCTCGGTGCCTTTGCTTGTCAATTCTTTCATCCCAGATTACATTTATTTTTCTCACATTGTCTATCATCATTCACGACTCAGTTCCTATGATACTTTAACCTGGAAGTCTTCCCCAACTCTCCCTCTGACTTCTCTAAGTTTAAATCGCTGCTAGTTACCAACTCAGTATTCATTCTCTCTTCCATTTGAGCCAGAGGCCTGATTTTGTACAGGGTGTGATATGTCTAGCTTTCTTAGTCTTTATTCTAACTGGGGGTGTCTAGTTAGAATATATATATATATATATATATATATATAATTATATTATTAATGTTATAGATATTGAGGTCAGAAAAAACAAAAATAAAAAAAACAAAACAAGGAAAGTCTGAGAAACTGTCACCACCAAGAAGCATCTAAGGAGACATGACAACTAAATGTCTTCCAAGATTATTTAATTATACACTATATATAATCTTATAAAATTATTTATATATATAACTGAATAAAGACTTTTAAAGGGACTTTTAAGAGTGGGAAGACTCGCCTATTAAGCACCTCTAGCCTTTTGCCATTACTGAGAGGTACATGTAATGAAGTAGATGAACTAGCTCTCCTATCACTAAGAGTCCATCAAGCGTGAGAGAGAAAGCTGAAGATTAAATATGGCTGAGGAAAAAGTGAGATAGCCTGAATTTCTGAGAACGAGGTGAGCCACCATAATAGCCCCAAACCGCCAACATTTGAACTTTCTTGTTACATAAGAAAAGTAAACTCACATTTGATTAAATCATTATAAATTGATTTTTTCTTCTTGTAGCTGAACCCAAATGCAGCTGAGACAACAAAAAGTTATATTCATTAAATTTTCTTGTTTCTCTGCAATTACTTAGTACAGTATTTGGCACATTCAAAAGTAAATTCTGGTTAAATTAATAAATATAATCTATTACCTATTAATCTTAATTGGCTCTCTTTTCAGTCAAATCACAAATACTACCTACACTTCTTCCTAAAATTTATTTTCTGAGAATAAGACATTCCCTTTATTAAAAAGGTCAAATCAAAGATAAAAGAAAGTCCTGGGTGAAAGGACCAAAGGAGAAGAAAGCATTATATAGGAGTATCCTGGGCTTATTAAAATTTCTTCTTAACAGAAAAATTTACTAGGTTAGAATATTCATCTTTTGAGCTAATCTAACTCTGTTTCTACTACTTCATAGCCCATATTTCATTCAAGAAAAACATACTTTATTATGCTATATTAACTTACACATGTACAGAACTTTACAGGTTTTTAAAGTGCCTTTACAGAACTATAAATTAGTAAAGATGAGATAAATTATGATATATGTGTTCAAGGCACTAATAAGTAACTCTTAAATAATTGAATATATTTCCATATTATATTATTTATATTGTTAAGTAAAGCAAAGACACTCTGAGTCATTTAATATGAAATTCCTGCTACAGTAAAAGTGTATATACTTACATACACATAGAAAATTTCCAGAAGGATTTCAATACATTATTATATATATAAGAAATAGTAGTTATCATTGTAACATGGAGATAGGGATGCGTGGACATCAAGAGACCTTTTTTTCCCATTGAAATAAGGTCCATTCTCTTGAAATAGCCATGTGATGGTTTTAAACTATGTCCACAAATTCTTTGGGTGTACAAATAGTTCTAAGAATATTACAGAAAAGTCCCATATACCCCACACCCACATTTTCCTGAATGTTTCTCAATCTGGGTTTGTCCTATGTTTTCTTCATTATTAGACTGAAGGGATGGGTTTGGGGAGGAAGGCCACAGGGGTGAAGTGCCCTTCTCCTCACATCATATCAAGGGTACATACCGTCAACATGACACCACTCCTGCTGTTAATCTTGATTACCTGGCTGAGGTAGTGCTTGTCAGGTTTCTCTACTGTGAAGTTCCTCCTCTTCCATCCATAATATACTCTTTGGAAAGGAGTTATGCACAGCCCACACTTAAAGGGTGGAGAGTTATTCTCCAACTCCTTAAGAGTGGAGAGTATATACATAAATTATTTGGAATTCTACATGGGAGATTTGTTTATTTGCCTTCCTTTATTTATTCATTCAATTATTTTTAAAATGTTTAAATTGATAATAATTGTACATATTTATGGGGTACGTCGTGATGGGATGATACACATATCCTGATCAGAGTAATTAGCATATTCATCTCAAATATTTATTATTTCTTTGTGCTGGGAACTTTTGATATGCTGCTTCTAGCTATTTGGAACTATATATTGTAATTAACTATAGACAACCTACAGCGGCACAGAACAGTACTAGAACTCACTCCTCCTATCTAGCTATAATTTGTGTTATCCTTAACAAATATCTTCCTATTCCCTCAACCTCTGAGACTTTTACTTTCTACATTACATTTTTTACTATGTTCAGATTCTAAGCCAATAATATATTGCTTTTATGAAAATTAAAAATGCATCAAAAATTTTTAAAGCGCTTTCATAGTTACTTCGTAAGTTTATTCATGCCAAAAAAAAACTATGTGGAAAGCTTTAAATAATGGTCTACTCAAAGCTTCCCTATGATGAGATACCATTATCTCTTTTTTATAGACAAGAAACTGGGTCATTGAGACATTCACAAATTTGTCCAATTTCTCCCAACTCATGAATGGTAAAGCTAGAATTCAGAGCCAGGGCTGCTTTTATCCTCTTTACTGATTCCACTTATTTAGCTAATCTTTCTAAAAATCTATGAAGCAAAGAGGGCAGGTTTTAATGTAAAGTTGTCAGTGACAGAGATTTGAGTAAATGGGTCAGGATTACTGATTTTAAGTCCACGATTGTTCCTACTTTGGCCAGTGTGCACACAAGGAGAGATCAATCTGCTCCACTTAAAGTTCACATTAACGAAAAGTGTTTTTCCACATTTCCTATACCTGTTTCATATTAACTTTAAAGCACTTTTTAACTTCTTAAGAAAGCAAATATCTCTGAACATTAAGAAAATTCTGAAAATGTTCCATCTTTCTGCAAGACACAAACTACTCTTTAACTGGGCTGAAAGTTAATAGTTAAAAGACTGTATCAGCCCAAAATCATAAAAAAGGCTAATGTTCTTCCAGTTTGTCTGGTTGCAAATCTTGGTGCCCTTTATAGAAATTCGATAAGACTGGCATTCTGAAATTAGAAATGCATGTGAATAGAACATTTAATTCGATACTGCAGTAATTTGATTAAATGCACAAAGGGAGTTGTGTGGATTAATTGAAGAAGCACTGGAATATCAGCTTTGGGAATGAACCTCAATCTCATCATGGGTCCTAGATGAAATGATATTGCTAGTATTTACTATGCTTCCTGTGGTTAAATATTTATGAGGCAGCTTAGTTTACTAAATATAACATTTAAGACAGCTTCAACTTATTGCTACCTTTTCTTTCAATCCCTAGAGTGAAATTTTCCTTAGCCTTGCTTCCTAAAACTAAAAAATATTTAAAAACTAAAACCTTAGCTAGTTTCTTATCTTTATATTAATCACCCCTTGTTCCATGAAAAAAACAAACAGGGAATCACACTATTTTAAATGACTATTGTATTTTGTAATTTCTTTACTTTACTTAGCTGACATCTTTTATAGAATTAAAGAATGCAGAGAATCAGTATTAATTATTGGGATCCTGAACTTAGTGTAACTGGAACTCTCTAGGAACTCTTCAGGAGGCCCTCAATTTACCCATCAAAATGTTTTACAGATTGCATCATGTAAGTTACTAAAATTACAGTAAATGGCATTTAATGTTTATAGTGCTTGCTCCGCTCCTGGCAAGTTGGAAGCAAATGAAAAATGGAGCATCAGAACTACACTCCATCAGTATGATTGCCATTTAGAGCACAAAATTATGAAAAAAATTTGAGAGTTGGGTGTTTTTAAGCAGACTCAAGATAATTAATCAAAGAAGGACAGATTCTGGGTTCCATAATACCTATCTGGTGGTAATACACATTTATTCATTCAACAAATACTTAGAAACTCCACTCTGCAACAGTCAGTATTGTAGGTATCAGAGAAATAGATGTAAATAAGCTGAACAAAATCGCTGCCTTCATGGAATTTACTGTGGAATATGCTTAAACTTGTTATTAGGAGAGACTGGTATGATGTTTAGGACTTGTAATATGTTCAAATCTCTTATATATACCTTTTATTTAATCTGTGCCATATATGCCATTCATATATTTTTTTGCTGTTAATCCATAAGTTCTGTTTCTTAATCTGATGGAAGTATTTAAGCATGGAATATATTAGAAGGCAGTCCAGTTAGCTCTAATAATTCCAATGATTAAATTAACTTCACAAATAAAATTCATCTTTCTTACCTCTTCAATACTTGTTAGGTTGAGATGAGCAGCCGCTTCATCTTTGGTAAGAAGAATACAGTTCCAGGGGGACCACTCCAGGGATTTATTCCATCTGACCATGACCAGATCACTGAGATCGTCCCAGGCACTGAGGACGGACTGGGACGCCCAGATGTTCTCTGTCAGGTACTGAATGTCTTGTAGCTGCATGTCAAAGCAAGTTTTAAAAACAATGTAGTTTAAATTCGTTTAAGATTATTATATTACTTGAGCAAATAATTAAGTTATAGAGTATTTTTAAGTGAAATATTATTCACTAGGTTTCAATGACACATAGCCCCTTATTTTTCACTAAACTTCTGTTCATTTTGCCTAAACTACATTATCAGTCTCACAGTTGCGTCCCCATCTCTAAACCAGAGTAAGCAGTATAAATTTATTTCAGTATGCTAATTTTATCTTAATATAATCTTAATAATACTGTCATGTTACCATAATAAACATATGGTATTCAATGATTTTTAAAAACTCATTAGTAAGTACCATCTTAATTTCAGGACCATTGTCGAGACCTTTTAAAACCTTTTACTGCCATTTTACAAATGAGGAAGTTGAGTTTTTTTTATATGGAACACTTCACAAGTTTGCATGTCATCCTTGTCCAAGGGCCATGCTAATCTTCACTGTATGGTTTCAGTTTCAGTATATGGGCTGCTGAAGCGAACACAAGAAGTTGAGATTTAATAAAGATAAGTAATTCACTTAGTGTTAATTAAAAGACTTGGTTGTTTCAATAAAAAAGAGGGGTAATGAAATTGTTGTTTAAAACTTTTTAAAAAATGTAAACTTTATTAGCTAAAACTCTTGGAATGACTTTTTATCATGGGGTCTGCATTATAAATTAAGAATTGCCAGAGAGGGACAAACTCAACAAAGTATAAGCATGTAAAAAGAACATTTTTTTTAAAAGCTTCTGTGAAAAACTGTGAGAGCAGAAATATTTTCTGTAAAATGAGTAGACAAAACCTAACAATTTGCCAAAGTAAAAAACAAAAAGAACCTGTAATCATCAGCTATGACAGTATTTCATAAATTGATAATTCAATATATTAAGCTCAACTAATGCATTCTAGCTTTTACTTAATGCTAAAAAAGACAATACTCTGTACATAGCTGCTATGAAAAATAAATTTATAGACTTTTAAAATTCAATGTTTTATATATTTTACTTACATTCAAAATGCATCTTGTTTACATTTTTGTTTTTAATTTACTTGCTCAACTGTACTAATAATTTTGAAATTGTATCATACAGAATAACATGTTTATTTGCATGTAAATGTCAAATATGCACATGATAAGTGTGATTGGCAGTCTCTAAGAGCTTTCTACCTGTCAAGTAGTCATTGTACTTGAAATTTTTGCAGTAATACAGCAATACTATTGCCTATTAGGCAGTATTTGTATGCATTACAGATAAATGAGGTGACTAGTACAACACTCAAATCTCTTGTCTAAGCAGAATGTTTACTTTTTGTATATATTAGCTTTCACCTTTTTATTTTATATGACATCATGTTCACATTTAATATATGCTAATCTTTGCTGTTGTTCACCAGATTTACTGTTTATGAGAATGTTCAAATATTCAAATTATGCCTCAAATACTATTACTGAAATAAATATTAATCAAAATTACACCAATTACAAGGGGGGAAGTTACTGGACACTCATATTTGTCTGCTAATCCTAGACATTGGAAAAGTAATATAAGAGACCAAAACCCTACACAGATACAGTATTGAAATTAAATCACATCTAATGGAGATTATCCTTATCTGAAAGGTTACAATGCTCCCCTAGAATTTTTTCATTCAATATGTGTAATGGTTGATTTTACATCAACTTGATGAGGCCACAGGATACCCAGATATTTGGTCATATGGTATTCTGGTGTTTATGTGAGGGTAGTTTTGGATGAGATTAACATTTAAGTCAATAAACTGAGTAAAGCAGATTGTCTTCCATAATGTGAGTGGGCTTTATCCAATCAGTTGAAGGCCTGAATAGAACAAAAAGTTGACCCTGCCCCCAAGTAAGGAAGACTGTTCTTGCCTAATGGCCATTGAATTGAGACATTGGCTCCTCCTGGTTCTATAGCAGCCTGCTGGTCGTCAGACTTGAACTGGGCCATCAGCTGTTTAGGTTTTAGATTTACCAGCCTCCATAATTATGTGAGCAAATTCCTTGTAACAAATCTCCTTATATGTATATATATATATAGCATATATGTATAAAATTTCCTATTGGTTCTGTTTCTCAGGAGAAATCTGACTAATACAACATGGAATATTGAGGCAGCACTTGTTGGTAACTTATATTAAAACCCTAGTACATATAAGATTCTCTACAAGGAAATATACATCTGTCATGTCAACAATTCCTGAATAAAAGTAGCAAATAAGAATTTAAGCTGATATAAACATCAAATTTATTAATAAAATATTCATTCTATTGGACAAAATATGTAATCATTTTAATTTGTGTTTTTCAAACTGTGGGTTGCTACCTCTTGGGTGATACCAAAGTTTTCCAAATGGAAATTAGAATAAGTAGACTGAGACTGAATAGAAAACACCAGAGTGCATCCATAGGGGTAAAGATAAACATTATTTTGGAAACTCTTATTTCTGAGGCAGAACAGCATGTGTTTACATGTATGGATTCTGGGACTCAAACTGCCTAGTTTTCAATCTTGGTGCTGGTACTTAGTAGCGTAAACTTGGACAAGTTTGTTAACTGCTCAGTGCTTCACTTTCCTCATCTGCAGAATAGAAATAAGGCTATTTTGATGGGAATTTTGTGCTGATTAACTCAATAAAGTATGTAAAGCCATATAGGTACTGAGTATTGAGAATTATCATGCATGCCTATATCAGGTTGTCATAAAAATACATTTTTACTGTAGATTGAGATTTAAGAGTTTGAAAGCTACTGATTTAGAAGAATTTTTTAACAAAGCACATCACATTTGGTACCTGTTTTTAAATCTCTATAAAGTTTTCTATTCATAGTAGTGCCTACTTTCCTATTTGGTATTAAACACAGTTTAGTTCATTTTAATTAATAACTTTAATTTACAGAAAATTTGCCCTTATTTGACAGTCTGTGAACACAAATATCATTAATGAGGTGAATAGTGCACTATAACATACTTTTATTAATAAGTGGCTCATGTTGGGTAGTCATATCAACAACAAGTAAGTCCTTCTCTTTTCTCACTCCCTTACGTAAGTCCAAACAGTGTCAGGAATTTGTTTTTATTTTGTAGAGACACAGACTATCCTCTGGCCTAAACAACCCAATAGAAGTCATGGAATAACCAAAGAGACCAAAGTAGTGGTTAAGTTAGGAATTCAGGTCAGAGTTCTTGATCTCACAGGCTCCACCCTCTCACAGAGTTAGGAGAAGTTCTTAAGAGAAGTAGATTGCAGATAGGGTCAATGATCCAATGCAATGATTCATCCAAAAGAACTCTGGCCAGAAATTTTCCAGTTGTGTGGTATCATACCAACACTTTACATAGACAAGTATCAAAGTCTTTCCCTAAGGTTTTTTTTTTTTTAAACTTTCTATAAGCCTTAGCTTTCACTTTTGGTGTTATTTACCATTATGGTCACATTCGGTTTACACTAATTAGTACTGTTATTCATAAACACTAGTATGTGTATATGTAACATCAGTTTCTGTAAAAGTCATTCATTCATTCAACAAATATTGAGGGCCTTAAATAAAAACTTGGTACTGTATTAGGTTATAGAGGTATAATGGTGAGCAGGAGGAATAAAAAGCATACTCCTGCCCTTACAGAGCTTACAGTCTAGTGGAATAAAGAGTCATTAAACAATCACACACACACACACACAAACACGCATAAGATTGCAAGACAGCCTCCTTGACAGGCTTCAGCTATAATTGGCACCCCTTATTGACCATACCTGCATCAAGAAAGCAATTTTAGAATCATCTTCATAATCAGCTTCTGTAAAGTAGAGCTGTTGAAGTAAACATCTGTACTTCAAAAATGATTCTCGTTTTTGAGCCTCATTCTCAAGGCTAATGCAGTTACGACACCGGTATATGCGGCGTGAGGTGGATGATATACAAAACTCTGTAGAAGGCAAATAAAGCTGGCAACTGTGGCAAAAGTAAATCTTTTTATAAAATTTCAATGGGTCTTGAGGGACCTAAATAGTAAAAAAATAAATAAATAAATAAATAAGCCAGGCCAGGCCAAATATGATCCTAACCAATAGAAGCATCAAGGGCTAACTTATCTTAGAATGAGATTAAAAAAAAAAACAGTTGGCTAATTTCCAAAATTATATTTTCCCTTAACTTCTTATTCTATAGAAAATCTAAATTTCAAGCAGTATTTATTCATCCTGCCAAAATACTGAAAATCTGTTATTCATCAATTCTTAGATATTCGTTGTAAAATCACTTAGAAAATTAATTGACTGAAAAAAATAGTAGGAGGAGGCTTTTTATTGTTAAGAAAAGTTTAGATTTTTTTCAGTTCTACATTAGTTATTCCTATAGGCAATAGCTAGATTCACATATAAGTAAAAACCCACTAAACCAATTGTTCTTCTCGTTTAATTTATCTTCAAAATAAATTTGGATTAGTTCAAATGATTAATTTTCAAAGTTTGAAATTCTATGTCTAAAACAATAGACAGAGAGTAATTCTATCAACAAAATAATCAATCCAATCATTCACTATGGGCTAAAAATTCACTATTCACTATGGGCATGAATGAATGAGTGAGCTGTGAACATCTCAACACAAACTGAATCAAGATGTATATAAGCCAGTCTTTCCTAATTTATGGTATATCAGTACCTCTGGCTTCCATGAAAGTAAAGATCAAGCAGCAACAGAGTTTGCATGTGATATATAAGATTTTCAAAAAATATTTTTATAAAGAAGGAAATAGACATCAATGTTCTATAAATCTATAAATTTTTTCTCTTACTCAATGTAGATTTAAACTATTTACCATTATAATCCCTTCCAATGTTTTACTTTGTTCTGAACATCTGTTACCTTTCTGCACCTTCCCTTCTACTCTGCCTTACTTTTCCTAAACGCTCCATCTTCCTGAAGGGTAATATTCTTTAAAAACTTCATTGTCCCTTGTCTTGTAATTTTGGGAGATAAGACAATATGTAAATTTAAAAGGTAGTCAATTCTTCGAGAGAAAAGAAGAGTGATCTGGGGTATATGGATCAAAGATCCAGAAGACAACTTATCTGGTTTATTTTCTTATTCTGAGATTTACACATTTTGTTTATCTTAAATGATTATTTTATCTTCATGCCTCCTATGCATTAAATTAGCAAATACATCAGTCAACCTCATGAAAACACGTTAGCACACCTCTCCATTATAGATGGAGCATTTATTATAATGCCATGGAAAGATATTCTCTACCCATCTGAAATTGTGCAAGAAAAAAAAAAAAAACTCATTCTCATTATTATTATGATGACAGAGGGCTCCATTTAAGCTGCAGAATTTAACACTATGCATTCTCCAGAGTACACTGGGTACTTCATGCTGGCCTACTCCCAAAAAGTGGTTGTGGGGGTAGTGGTGTTCCTTCAAATTCTTCTCCCACTATGCAAACTAAAAATGTGCAAATGAGCCATTCCTTTTTAAAGCCAGTAACGTTTAAATCCAGCCAGTAGTTTAAGATATTAAAGAGTATATTCCCCCCAAAAAAGAAGTACAGGATAATCCATAGGTGTGTCCTAGATTCAAGAACAAACTTTAAACCCTTTATCTTAATTAATATATTTATCACATACCGCAGGCAGAAACGCAACATGGTGCAGTCAGTTTGGAAAAAAAATGTTTAGTAGTCTCTTTTTAAAGTAAACATGCATTTACCATGAGATTCAATATGCCACTTTCTAGGAATTTACCCCAAAACAATCAATTTACCCAAAAACTCGTATCTAGTACTTATAATGGCTTTATTCATAAAAGACCAAAACTCTAAACAATCCAAATGTCCTACAACTGTGAATGGATTTTTAAAGACTTCTTGTATATCCAGATACTAGAATATTTTTCGGCTATAAAAACAAACCACTGACACACTCAAAAACATGGGTGAATCTCAAATGCAATATGCTAAGTGAAAGAAGTCAGTCTCAAAAGACTACATATAGTATGATTCCATTTATATGACCTTCTGAAATAGATAAAACTATAAAAATAAAATACATATCAGTGTTTGCCAAGGATCGGGAAGTTAGGGAAAGGGCTGACTACAAAGTGGCAGCATGAGAGAATTCTGGGGGATGATAGGACCATTTCTTATTTTGACTGTGCAACTGGTTATATGACTCTATACATTTTTCAGAACTTACCAAAAAGAGTACCTTTTACCAAAGGTAAAATTTAAAAATAAATAAAATGATATAACATTATGTAAAGTTGTAGAAACTCTATCAATTGTATTACTCCAAATATAAACCGAATAAATCTACAGAGAAAGAAGGTGGCTCAGACAAATGAAATACTGGTTTGAATAAGAAATAATATAATGGGAACTTTTTCTCTTGGACTTTTGTTATATTTTAATATTTTTGCAATACAATCAGGTTTTAAAAAATCAATTTGAAAAATATAAAAATTAAACAGTATTTATTCTTCTAGAAGTCTTGACTAAATATGAGATTTTGTTTTTTCAAAAAAGCTAAAGATGTTTAGTCAGCTTTTTAAGTAAATTTTAACTGAATATAATCATCGAAATAAAACTACAATTCTCTGACAACATTCTCCACCCCAAGAGTTTTACTAATAGTGTTTTAAATAGCTCTGCACAGTAAGAAGGCAATGAAAATTCCCACAGAAGCCTAACGACGTTGGAGTTGGAGAAGATAGTGTAATTCAAATACATTACATTTGAAGTTCTCTCAGAAGATCCATATGGATCTGTTCAGTAATAACTATATGTGATAAGTGTTTTAAGGAACACAGACAAGGTATAACATAGAATCTCAGAAAAAAACAATTTAACTCCTTGTGATGCCTCATGAAGAAGAGATGAGAGTTGAGTCTTAGAAAATGAAGAGGAATTGGCTGGGTAAATAGTGATGGTTCCAGGGGAAACCAACAGTATGTACAAAGCCATGGAGGTGTGAGAAATCATAATACATTCAACATAATGCAATATTCAGTTGGAAAGTTGGTGAAGATATTAGGAAATAATTGAAAGTTGGAAATACTCAGAAGTCAAGTGAGTAAGTGTAGTTTACCAACATACAAAATAATCATTCAAAGGAGATACCACCAATAAGATGGTATTCCACATGGACTCCAAGGAAAGTGTTAAAGCAAAACTTGAATATACTTCAATTTACTATACCACATCTTAGGATTTTGAAAAAGGAATATAAAGAAGTAGAATACCTTAAGGTATTTTGCAACTT
Organism: Macaca nemestrina; assembly: GCF_043159975.1. NCBI lineage: Eukaryota > Metazoa > Chordata > Mammalia > Primates > Cercopithecidae > Macaca > Macaca nemestrina. The sequence goes on along the minus strand of NC_092128.1, from coordinate 35,605,815 downwards.
CAGGATTAAACAGAGGTGTTTTGATATAATGAAAAAAGAGTGTCGCAATTCTTTTTCTGAGTCCTTCAAGGTTATGATGTTTGACTCCTCTCATCATAAGGTCAACCTCTCTGTCAATCAATTCTAGAATTTCCTGAGTTAGTTTACATTCATGTTCCTACACAAAACACAAAAATATATGGTATAAAATTTTACAGATCACTAAGTTCATTTTCAAATTGCCACCAAAACAAACCAAAATCTACATTCCAAAAGAAATGAAACATTGCCAATAGGAATATAAATTGGCAAAACTAATTTGGAAAAAAATCGGTATATCCGACACACTAGAGTTAAATATATGCAAAATCTATGACCCAGGAATTCTACTCTTAGGTGCTTTAAAGAAATGTGCATGTAGAGCTCTACTGTTCATATTAACTGAAAATTAGAAACAGCCAATAGTCCATAAATAGATTACATTAATAAATTACAGCTTATTTACACAATAAATTATCTAATATATGGAAATAAATGAACTATAGCTATAGTTCATTTTTTGTTGTATATATAGCTATATACAACAAAAACTTAAATCTTACAAATTAATTTTAAGCAAAATACTGAAAGTACAAAATAACAGATATAGTACAATTCTGTCAAATAAAATTCAAGAATAAGCAACACTAAATCATATTATTTACATATTTATACAGAGGTGGTAAAACTATGAAGAAAAATCAAGAAAATGACTACCATGAAAGTCAGTATGATAGTTACTTCTAGGAGATGACAGGAGGAATTGGAAAAGAGGACACCAGAAACATTGACAACATCCTGTTTAATATTTGTTAAACTGTATGTATATATTTTATTCACTTTTCTGCCTATTTATTATAGGTCACAATATTTTTTATAAAGTAATATAAATGAGTGTGGTTGGATGAAAAAGCCACAAGTAATAAAGTGATTAATGTAGAAGTATTTATTAGGTCCTCCAATTGCCCAAGGGAAAACTGGAAGATACACAGCTTGAATGAAGGAGTCAGAAGATAAAGTCATTAATTGTAAAATAACGCTCTTCTGTACTTTGTACTACATGGTTGGTAAGGCTAATATGAGAGTCTGCATCAGTGGTCCTTTACCCTGGAGGCACTTTAGAAGGACCTCAGGGAGATTTTTAAAATTTTTAATATTGTCCTCATACCTGAGGAGCTAATTTAACTGCTCTAAAGTTGGGCCTAGATTTATACTCATTTATGCTCATATTCATTCATGCTGTCCCTCTTGCAGGCTCTCCAGGTGATTCTAATATGCACTGAGGTTTAAAATTCACTGGTCTGTATTAGTAACTACTATCAAAATAACACCTATTATTTATTGAGGCCCCCCTCTTTGTAAGGCACTATATTAAGTTTTTATATTTATATATGTGTGTGTGTATATCTATACATACATGTAGATACACACATACATATTCTCAAAGTAACTAATTTTACAAATGACAAAACTGATTTTCATAAGAAATATTAACTTATTTTAAGGTTGTGCAGCCATAAATGAAGAGTCAGAATTTGAGTTGTGCTTAAAGACTTTAACCCTCCATCAAAATATTTTCAAGTAAATGTATACATGAATATTTCATACTAAACATAGTAAGATATGCATGATTTGCCTTTTATGAGTCCATCCTTTGGCCTTTTTATTACTGGTCCTAATTATGTCAGGATTTATATTATATTCCCTATGCACTCTCTTTTTGCCAATCTGGTCTTTTTACTGCCCTCTGTAAGTATCATGTTTATTTCCTACCTCTGGACCTATTGCTTCTCCCTCCCTACCTATCTCTTATCTTTCAAGGTTGGTCACTATGCAAACATCTTTGAAAAGGTAGTCCAGAAAAAAGGCAGTCAATGCCTCTGCTGGTAAGAAATGCAAGATATCTATGGAGATCTCCCAGGAAGAACCATTTACCCAATTATTTAATGTGTTTTAAGAGTTTTGTGTGCCTTGGAGGACAGACACATAAACTCATCAACAGAAAGAGTGTTCTTTACAGTTAGGAGTACAGAAACCTACACAGAATATCAAAATGTTATGCTTATGAAATTCTCAGGTTTGTAATCATGTAGCTCACTTAGATGGACCTAAATATGGCTGACAGTTTTCAGTTGTTACATATAGTGAACCACTGATTTTCACTACAATATCTATGCCTGTATGTTCTGGCAATCTGGGCCATATTGATGACCAAAACAGACTGACCATGCAGTTATCTAATCCATTGCTTATGTATAAACTTTAGTTAATACAGATGATCACTCAGAAACAACCTATATTTCTGTGCTATACTGAACAAGCATCTGCCAAATGTTTTATTAACTTGAGAACTCAAAAGCACAATTCAGAACCCAAATACTTTTTACCTGTATTGCCCACTTATTACATAAGCTTACATTAAATACTGAGCTTACATTATGGTCAGGATAAATTAAATAAAATAATGTAAATTATTTAATTTGGGCTATAAAACGCAAGAGCTATACCAATGGTCCTAATAACAGTAGAGTTTCCCCCTTTAATTAGAAATATAGAAAACATATTCATTGTAATGAAAGTTCGAGTGTGTTGCCCAGATCAGCCCTACTTCAGCACTGAAGGAGACTCTCAACGGCAAGTTGTGGTAGCTGACAGCCCTCCACTGAGCCTCTCTCTGAGAATTCCCTGTGCTGAAGAGAGCCATCTGGCCTAAAGATAGACAGTTACCATCAGCTGAAAACAAACTGCCTCATCTAAGGTCATATTTCTTCTCAGGGACATCGTGAATCAAATGACTAATTGCTGTGGCAGTATAGAGACCCATGATCCTGTGAGAGTCTGGGGTATGTGAAAACAAAAACTAAATCAAGTCTTCGCCCAGGTCCAGCTCATAATGGATCTACTGGGTTCAAAGGGCCACCCAGTATTCATTTCCCTAGTCCTTGAATATATAACTGGAATAGAATACTTGATAGTTGGCACAGCCTCACTACCCTTGATTTCTTGACCTGTGGAGTAAGAGCTATCATGATGAGGAAAACCAAGTGGAAGCCCCTGAAACTGCCCTAGCCTGGGAACAGAGGAGGTGAAAGTAAAAATGGCCCCACTTACTACTTGGGAAATTTTTGCTTCCTGCTGTAACTCAGGACTATTTAAGTTTACAGGTCCTAATTCCGGGAGGAAAAATTCTTCTAATGTAAGACATAGTGCAAGTCCTATTAAACTCCGAGCTACAACTAATGCCTAAGCTCTGCAGGCCAAGAGACCTGTGGGCAAGGCAAGTGTTTCCTTAGTTATAGAGGTAACTGACTCTGATCTTCAAAAGCAATGGTGCAGTTATTACCCAATAGGGACAGAGAAGAATATGTTTGGCACCCAGGTAGTGGGCATTTCTTGGTATATCTTTGCCTGATTTTGATAGTAAATGGAAGTCTGGTAGCCTCAGCCTGAGAAAAGCAGAGTGACCTGTGGTTCAGACCTCTCAAGTTGCAAGTCACTCCAAAAAGTAGACCAACTGGACCTGTCAAGGTGCTAGTTCAGGGAGAAGGAAATCTAAAATAGATAGTAGAGGAAGGAAACAGTGAGCATCTCCTGTGGCCTTAAAGCCAATGACTACACTAGGGGCTGCAGTTTTTCTTATTAACCTTGCTTTGGAGCCTAGCTAAATCCGGAGGAGCTAATCCTAAAACCTACAACATGAAGTGGATCCAGGCAACAGTATGTGTATTCTCCCCATCCTGGTAGATTGTTGGCTGACAACTCTCAAGTGAGGCTCTTTCTGAGAATTGCTCTCTAATAAAGAAAGTTATCTCATCCAAAGTCATGCCCTTCTGGCGGCAGCCCATCCAATAAATGGTCAAAGTGGGAGTAAACTGTCCTGCCTCAATTCAGGACAACTCTGGATGGCCTTTAAAGTTTCAGAATTCCCCGTGACACTGGCTGAAGTCATTGTTGAGAATCCACCACAATTTAATTTCTCTATCCTGCCAATTCTGATTTCTCTACTGCCTCACAGGAATTATCCCTGATAGCACTCTCCAACAAACTTCCTAAATATAAAACCCATCTCTGAGTTTGTTTCTTGTTTCTTGGGAAAATTTGATCTGTGACATCCACTAACCTTGTTTTCATTAAAAGTAGGATTAAGAACACAGAAAATCAATAACTGACGAGAAAAAAGATAAAAATACAATGGAGCTGCTTTAAAATTGCTAAAAATCAATTTTTCACTGAAAAATGTCAAAATATGTAAATAATTGCTGTTTATGTAATTATTAATCTCATGCCATACTGCATATATTTTCATTCATTGCATAAAGATATATTTATATTCATTACACTATATTTACATTTATTATGTATTATAACATATTTCGAGAACTTTTAGGTAAATATTAATGAATAAACCACAACCTTCCCAAATTATACCAAAACAATTCTTAATGTAAAACACTTTACTTGTTTTAGTATTTTATTAATTTTTTTTATTGATAGTGAACTCTACCCCCAAACTAAAAGAAAGTTAACATACCTTTACAGTGTGTTTAAGAGTTAAGAGCACATCCAGCCTCTCATCTTGAGAGATATTTTTCAGCATGATGCACTTATAGATATTTTGCAGCTCTCTGGCTCTGATGGTGAACTGCGTATCCATCTCAATTGTTTTGCCATTAGGGGTTCTCCATATCTTTGGAGCTGAACACTTAAAAATAATATTATGTTTATAACTATCAGTTAATTAGAAACTACAAATAACAATTTTGCTCCTTCTACTAAAAGTCTATCTTAATATCATGTGCTTTATAACTAGAGTATCGCTAAAGCTTAAAGAAAATTAATTTAAGAATTTATAGATCAGGCAAAAGTAAAATATTTTAGAAAAAAAACAAATATGAAAGAGTTATTCAGTGTGTAGAAGTTCATACACTTCTACAATATTCAGGATTTGCTACTAGTCTTTATGTTGAATTGTTTGAGAGATGTATGGAATTACTCCTTAACCACCTGAGGACAATTATCTGCTTGGTTCAATTATATTGAATGTATATAAATATGTCTTGATCCTGCCTTGCCAACTGAAGATAACTTTTGTAGAGTAATTATGACAATCCTCAATATATTTAGACCTAAAGATATACCAAAAAGGGACTCTGTGAGTTATGGTTTAATGTCCTATAAAAATACTTCTATAACAAGTTCAAAATTCTTCTCAAAGCAGATGTCCATAGTGAAAGAGCTATATTGCTATCTTAGCAGTGCTGGGCTGTGGTTCCTGCCTCCCTGATGCTGGCTAAGATTCTCACTTCCTATTTCCAAATCTGGCTTAGTGTCTCCCAACCTAGCCCACCTCCTAAATGAAGGGCCAAAAATGAAGTTCACTTGCCCTGAAGCTCATCTGAGGACTCCCAGGCTAAGAATTCAGAGATTAGAGACAGGAGGTGAAATTAGTCCTCTATCGACTCAGGAAACACAGGATAATCTTTAATGATGGTACCTCTGTGTTTGCCACTGCTTCTGTTCCCTCTGACAGGGACATTCAGAGGAGATGCATTCACCCAGAAATTTCACAGTGAAAACTTACTCTCTATTAGCTCCTCTACTTTAGGGTACAAAGCTGCTCAGTTTCTTTCCCTAATGATAAATTTTCAGAAACAAGACTATGTTGATCATGACAACTCTTCAAATGTTGGATGTTTTTGTAAGTTAACTGTAGTTGCTCTGGTGTCCTTGTAGCCCAATTTATGCCGTACTTGCAACCATTTAAATCTTAGATGTGATCTAACATAAGGTTTAAATGGAAGCTCTATGTATTGGAACAGATCATCAGGAATGTGGACTAACCAAATAGAGACATCATATAAAACTGTATTAAAATGACAGCATCAGGAGGAAATTTTAGTTGTAACATCAATTTACATCTAATTTTTTACATTCACATTAGCTAAATCACATTGAGAACTGCAAAGCTACCTGGTAAAAACAACTATATTTGATATATTCTCAAAGCAATGGCATCATATGCAGAGCAAAGCCAAAATGAATGTTATTCAGAGGTAGGAATCTTCATTAGAAACTTTAGATTCTCAGCTCTAGTTTTAATCCAGTAAATGAGAAGTTGCAGCCCTATAATTAATTTATATTGTTACAGCATAAATTTAATATTAAATAATGTATTATTATCAGACTGATATAATTAAGATTGATTAAAAGCTTATAAGGAAAATAGCTCAATAATAAAATATTTTATCATTCAGTTATTATCACTTAGAAATAAAATAATTTTTAAATGCATTTAGCCTTATTTTGGGTAGGCCTCAGAGTGTTATTGAAGTTTGATGCTTATTTAAAGCTCTTTTTAAAAAGTTTTTAAAGGCTAGGTCTAAGTTTCATGTTGTAATATTCGAAAGTCTAACCAATGTCTTAATCTTTGCATATAATTTTCCTCAGGTTTGCCCTATTAAATGCAATTCCTTTTCTTCCAGTAATTTGGACAACACTTTTTGATCTGCAAGGTGGTAAATTATTTCATTTGTAATAATTCAAATATAATGACCTTTCTATGAAACGCCTACTTTACCTATCACATTGTATTTTTCAGTTGATAGACGGATTTAACTCTATCTTCCCCCCAGGTTTGTAGCCCTAACAAATATAGCATAATGTGGTTAGATCTTGGTTTCCAAATATATTCCTCATCTAAGTCCTTTCCACTTTTCAATTTTGCACTTAAACCCTACCTCTTCCGTAAAGATTCCTCTAACTACTATGGTTTGAAACAATTATATCACTTGTACATGAAATCCTATTGTACATGTAAAAACACACAAACAGAAGTATACATTGTCTCTATTTTAGTGACTAGAGGCAGTGAAATTTGGATCCAAATTGCTTTATAATTGTTTTATGTTTGCTAATTCCATTTCTCCCAAAAAAGTATGAGAAATAAATTTCTCAGCCGGGCACAGTGGCTCACACATGTAATTTCAACACTTTGGGAGGCCAAAGTGGGCAGATTACTTGAGGTCAGGAGTTCGGGACCAGCCTGGCCAACATGGTGATAACCCATCTCTACTAAAAACACAAAATTTAGCAGAGTGCAGTGGCACTCACCTGTAATCCCAGCTACTTGTGAGGCTGAGGCAGGAGAATTGCTTCAACCCAGAAGGTGGAAGTTGGAGTGAGCCAAGATTGCGCCACTGCACTCCAGCCTGGGCAACAGTGCAAGACCCAGAAAGAATGAAGGAAAGGAAAGGGCAAGGGCAAGGGCAAGGGCAAGGGCAAGGGCAAGGGCAAGAGCAAGGGCAAGGGCAAGGGCAAAGGCAAAGGCAAAGGCAAGGAAAGGAAAGGAAGGAAAGACAGAAAGGAAAGAAAGAAAGGAAAGAAGAAGGAAGGAAGGAAGGAAGGAAGGAAGGAAGGAAGGAAGGAAGGAAGGAAGGAAGGAAGGAAGGAAGGAAGGAAGGAAGGAAGGAAGGGAGAGAGGGAGGGAGGGAGGAAAGAAATTTCTCATGTAGTTCTATATATCTCACAGTGTCTACAGTACTCTTTCATTCATTCAACAAATACTGTGTTTACTATACATTAATCAATGTATTAGGCACTGAGTAGATAAAATACTATCCTGGTTTCAAGAATTCTCAAATCTCATGGGATGGAAGGGTAAGAAAATAAGTAATTAGAAAAAAAAGATGAGTATGCTTGATGACTGTAGATAAATAGGTATCTGTGGGTTGCTATGAAGCACTTAACTGGTAAAAAGAAAGTATCTAAGATGGAATCTGAAGAATAACTAGGAGTTAGCCAGATTAAGGGGAACTGACTGATACAATCAAAGAATCCTAGATTTGAAGTTCAAGTTCCCTAGAGTAGGCACTGAAAAGATATTTAAAAATCTGTTCAGCAAAGCTGTTTTTATACTTAGATGTATTTCTGCCAACACAGATAACTTGATCTTCAAGCCTAGGCTTTTTTGATTTCAGGGTTTAAGGTGTTTTCTACTCTGACACAGGAAAAATGTCAACTCTGCTTATTTCTCTTCCCTATTTCCTTTTTTCTTTGAAAGCTTTGGCTGTGATAAGAGATATACAATAATCATGTGCTTAAATTGCTTCAGAAAATAGGAGTATAATAAATTCCATTTAGCTGCCAACAAATGAGACAGCACAGAGCCTGGAAGAGAGGAACAGAAGAACAGCAGGAAGACACATTTCAGGGAAAGGAAGGTGGAGAAATAACAAGAACCTTGAGAGCAGCAGGCTTCCACAGAAAAGAAGAAATGACTGCACTAGGAGAGTAGGTATTTTCTTCCTCCTAAATTGATCCTCAAGCCCCTAAGGACACAAATTAAGAATAGCCCTAACTCCCCACAGAAGCTACTGTATAGTGATCAACTTTTCTTTTACACAGCACAGGGGTTTTGCTCAGCTATAGCAGTGCCCTTACTTCATGCAGTGTTCAGAAAGAGGCAGTAGCATTTTCCTGCCCCACTAACTGTTAGCTACCTGGGTATGGAGAAAAACCATTGAAAAGATACAGCTAATGTGGATTGCAGTTTTTTAAGCCTGTGATTGTGAATAGTGTACAAATCAACGGGCATCAAATAAATAAATGGCCTTGACTCAAGGAAAAATATCTTACAGAAATTCAAATGGTCTCTTTACACAGTTTGGGTAAATAACACTCAAAGATATATTAGAAACCAGCTGATGATTTTTGATTCAAACTTCTTAACCTGAATTTCTTCACCTCTGTCAAGCTCTCTGAGTTTTTTTGTTTTTTTCGTTTTTTGCTTTTCTGACGGAGTCTCACTCTGTTGCCCAGGCTGGAGTGCAATGGTGCAATCTCGGCTCACTGCAGCTTCCACCTCCCGGGTTCAAGTGATTCTCCTGCCTCAGCCTCCCAAGTAGCCGGGATTACAGGCACCCGCCACAACGCCTGGGTAATTTTTTTTTTTTTTTTTGGTAGTTTTAGTAGAGACGTGGTTTCACCATGTTGGTTGGGCTGGTCTCAAACTCCTGACCTTGTGATCCACCTGCCTCGGCCTCCCAAAGTTTTGGGATTACAGGCGCGAGCCACCATGCCCAGTCAAGTTTTTAATATTTGATACCCTGTGGAAGTCAATGCTTGGTGGGTTAAAATTACTAATTATATAATGCTTTTAAAAATCTTTAGAGTTACCCTTTTATTATGAATGAGGACTTAGTATACAGTCTATTATAATCTATTAGTTCAATGCTTTGACTGGACAAATTTAAGACTGTGTCACTCATTATTCAGAGACATTCTATGTTCAGGACAAAAGAATTAAAGATAAAATATTGGTTCAATAAACCACACAGTATTTGGACTCAAAAAAGTGAAACTGAAAGTAAAATATAAAATTGTATTCTCCAAAGTTATTTCCAAATTAAAGGAAAGTAAATGTTTCTCTGGATGTATCTGCATATTGTCGTGTTAAATGTAGATCTTTAAATTCACATATGGCACTTGTTGTTTGTTAATTTTGACATGCGAAAAAACTCTGACCTTGTCTACTTTCAGGGATTAATTATAAGCTATCTTTTCTTAAAAATCAAAAACTTTGGCCATACTGCCCAAGGTAATTTATAGATTCAATGCCATCCCCATCAAGCTACCAATGAGTTTCTTCAAAGAATTGGAAAAAACTGCTTTAAAGTTCATATGGAACCAAAAAAGAGCCCGCATCTCCAAGACAATCCTAAGTCAAAAGAACAAAGCTGGAGGCATCACGCTACCTGACTTCAAACTATACTACAAGGCTACAGTAACCAAAACAGCATGGTACTGGTACCAAAACAGAGATATAGACCAATGGAACAGAACAGAGTCCTAAGAAATAATACCACACATCTACAGCCATCTGATCTTTGACAAACCTGATAAAAACAAGAAATGGGGAAAGGATTCCCTATTTAATAAATGGTGCTGGGAAAATTGGCTAGCCATAAGCAGAAAGCTGAAACTGGATCCTTTCCTTACTGCTTATACGAAAATTAATTCAAGATGGATTAGAGACTTAAATGTTAGACCTAATACCATAAAAACCCTAGAAGAAAACCTAGGTAATACCATTCAGGACATAGGCATGGACAAGGACTTCACGTCTAAAACACCAAAAGCAACGGCAACAAAAGCCAAAATCGACAAATGGGATCTAATTAAACTAAAGAGCTTCTGCACAGCAAAAGAAACTACCATCAGAGTGAACAGGCAACCTACAGAATGGGAGAAAATTTTTGCAATCTACTCACCTGACAAAGGGCTAATATCCAGAACCTACAAAGAACTCAAACAAATTTACAAGAAAAAAACAACCCCATCAAAAAGTGGACAAAGGATATGAACAGACATTTCTCAAAAGAGGACATTCATACAGCCAACAGATACATGAAAAAATGCTCATCATCACTTGCCATCAGAGAAATGCAAATCAAAACCACAATGAGATACCCATCTCACACCAGTTAGAATGGCAATCATTAAAAAATCAGGAAACAATAGGTGCTGGAGAGGATGTGGAGAAATAGGAACACTTTTACACTGTTGGTGGGACTGTAAACTAGTTCAACCATCATGGAAAACAGTATGGCGATTCCTCAAGGATCTAGAACTAGAAGTACCATTTGACCCAGCCATCTCATTACTGGGGATATACCCAAAGGATTATAAACCATGCTGCTATAAAGACACATGCACACGTATGTTTATTGTGGCACTATTCACAATAGCAAAGACTTGGAATCAACCCAAATGTCCATCAGTGACAGACTGGATTAAGAAAATGTGGCACATATACACCATGGAATACTATGCAGCCATAAAAAAGGATGAGTTTGTGTCCTTTGTAGGGACATGGATACAGCTGGAAACCATCATTCTCAGCAAACTATCGCAAGAACAGAAAACCAAACACCGCATGTTCTCACTCATAGGTGGGAACTGAACAATGAGATCACTTGGACTCGGGAAGGGGAACATCACACACCGGGGCCTATCATGGGGGGGGGAGGGGGGAGGGATTGCATTGGGAGTTATACCTGATGTAAATGACGAGTTGATGGGTGCTGACGAGTTGATGGGTGCAGCACACCAACATGGCACAAGTATACATATGTAACAAACCTGCACGTTATGCACATGTACCCTAGAACTTAAAGTATTAAAAAAAAAAAATCAAAAACTTCAGAATAATAAGTTACTTCATTCAAGTTTTATGAAATCAACACTGACTCCTCCTGAATATTAGAGATAATACTAGGCTTAGAGTGGGGGAGGTTGACAAGCATAGAGAAAAACAGACATTTTATAATTATTCACATCAGAAGAATAAAATTTATCTTGTCTTCTTAGTATAGCATCATATACAAAAAGGTGATTTAAATGATTCTGAATTAGAGTAGCAGTGAGTTTTTGATTTACTATAGCAGGCTAAAAGCAGGTCAGAAGTCACTGTTAGTCAATATTTTTAAACACTGGACTAATTAGGCTATGTGAACTGACTGGGAGTTGTCATCAAGTGTAACTGATCCATATTGTGGTGTGTTTTCCTGTTCTAATACAAGTCTTTAGTCAAAACTGAAAGAAAATCCCATTGTATCAACTAAAATGTCAGTTTCCTTCAAATTTAGCCTGGAGACTGATGAGATTAACTGGTTTATCAGCTGGGGTAACTGTGGGTTTAGAACTCCAATTCTAAACCATGTCACCTACAAAACGCCTTTGCCTTGATTTCTACAAATTCTTGTGGCTAACTTCATCCTTCCCTCAATTCTCTGCCTTTCACCTTTGTGTGTTACCCTGTATCCATCTGGACACAGAGCCCAGCTCATTTATCTGGTTTCCTCTCCCTTTCCAAAAATAAAATTATGTTGCATTTAATATTTCCTTTATTTAGTCATATAACTAAAGAAGTCACAAAAAGTCACACTGTACACCACTGCCTTCCAACTGCCTCCTCACTTTACCTTATCTATTTCCCTCTAGGACAACTCTTGAAAACCTCCATTTTCCTGGAATAGAACAATTCTTCCTGTACTCAGGATCCTTCAGGGTCTCAAATTCCACCCCAATAGCTTATCAAAGTATTTACAAAAAAACAAAGGCAAAAAATAGGTCTTCCTTCCTCCTAGGAATTCTGGTAAACAGAATTTTAAAATTTCTCCATTTCACTTTTTTTTTTTTTTTCTTTTTGGTGAGGTTTACATGAAAACCTTCTTAGAGTGCCACACCTCATGAGAAAGGATAGTGGTCATCTACTGACTCTGGAATCACTTTCCTATGTTGGGTCTTGATCCATTTATGGATACTCCATAATTTCAAAAAGCTTAGTTAAATGTTTACAGACAATGCTAGACATGGGGCCTGGGGTAGGGAATGTTCTGGGCATAAAGAAGAATAGACATTGGGTAAGTATATACAACAATAGAATTTTAAATAGTTTGCAGGAAATACAAAACAGTATGATGGCACTAGTGGGAAAATTCTGCAGAAGGCTCAGCATCAAGTAAAGAAAGGTGACACCCATCTCCCTTGTCCATGGACACTCAGAGGCTTCCATCTCCTTCGAACATTCGCTCATACTCTCTTCTCTGGTGAGGTTAACAATTAGGTATCCCAGTGATAAAGCAGGATGCAGATAAAGCAACTTGCTAAATAAATAAGTTTTTTTCGAAAGATGACTCTGGAGAAGTATGAATATTATAGCTTTCCTAAAATAAATTCATCTTTCCTAGAATTAAGATATTTAAGCATTTTAAATGACAGTATCTACATTACATAATTTCTTGATGATAGTTGGAATACAAAATTATACAACCACTATTTGTGTCCCTTATTCTTCCTCCCTACCTTCTTCCACAAACATTTATTGACACTGTAGTAAGAACTGTGCTAAGATATGAGGATACAGAGATAAATGACAACTCTTTCCTTTAAAGGTTCAAAATCTAGAAAGGATTCAGGCATGTAGATACAATAAAGACTGCACACTATGTACAAAGACAGAGATGAGACAGTCTCATGAGAGCATATACTACAGGCTAAAGTAGGTGGACCAGCATTTGCTTTCTGAAAGAAGAGGCATCTGAGCTTGTTTTACAGGGTCAATAGCTAGCTACTAAGGAAGGAAGGAAAGGATGTTCCATGTAAAGGCACCCAATGCAAAAGGGTCGAGAGCACCTGGTCTTTCTGGGGATATGCAAGTAATTGAGCATGGCTGAAGCAGTATGGGTACAGTATGCAGGGAGAAATGGCAGTGATGCAACAGTGAGATAAGTGAGGTTTGCAAACACAAAAATCCTTGTTCCCTAAGGGCAGTGAGGAAGGACAGGGTCAGAGTTGTGTTTAGTGAGGCCACGTTGGCAGTGATGTAGATAATGGAGGAGAGAACTGAGAAGTGAAACTGAAGGCGGCAGCTCAATTTGGAAACATAAAGGAATCCAGATGAGAAGAAAATCCACATTCAGTTAAGTCAGGGTCGAGCTCATGCACACAAGATAAGGCAAGACCTGTCTCATGACATCCTCCCAGGGGAGATAGGAAGGCCTATTTGATATATGCAGGGTCATCAGGACACCAGGGCAGAGCCTTTTCCCTACAGGCAATGGTAGTGGGTTTGGAAAGGAAGAAGTAAAGAATTAAAGAGATATTAGGAATCCAACTTACAAGGGATGTAAAGGACCTCTTCAAGGAGAACTACAAACCACTGCTCAATGAAATAAAAGAGGACACAAACAAATAGAAGAACATGCCATGCTCATGGATAGGAAGAATCAATATCGTGAAAATGGCCATACTACCCAAGGTAATTTATAGATTCAATGCTATCCCCATCAAGTTACCAATAACTTTCTTCACAGAATTGGAAAAAACTGCTTTAAAGTTCATATGGAACCAAAAAATAGCCTGAATTACCAATTACTAAGCAAAGAGAATAAAGCTGGAAGCATCATGCTACCTGACTTCAAACTATACTACAAAGCTACAGTAACCAAAACAGCATGCTACTGGTACCAAAACAGATATATAGACCAATGGAACAGAACAGAGGCCTCAGAAAAAACACCATAAATCTAAAACCATCTGATCTTTGACAAACCTGACAAAAACAAGAAATGGGAAAAGGATTCCCTATTTAATAAGTGGTGCTGGGAAAACTGGCTAGCCATATGTAGAAAGCTGAATCTGAATCCCTTCCTTACACACTTTATGGAAAAATTAATTCAAGATGGATTAAAGACTTAAATGTTAGACCTAAAACCATAAAAACCCTAAAAGAAAACCTAGGCAATACCATTCAGGACATAGGCATGGGCAAGGACTTCATGACTAAAACACCAAAAGCAATGGCAATAAAAGTCAAAATAGGCAAATGGGATCTAATTAAACTAAAGAGCTTCTGCACAGCAAAAGAAACTACCATCAGAGTGAACAGGCAACCTACAGTATGGAAGAAAATTTTTGCAATGTACCCATTTGACAAAGGGTTAATATCCAGAATCTACAAAGAACTTAAACAAATTTACAAGAAAAAAACAACCCCATCAAAAAGTGGGTGAAGGACGTGAACAGACACTTCTCAAAAGAAGACATTCATGCAGTTAACAGACACATGAAACAATGCTCATCATCACTGGTGATCAGAGAAATGCAAATCACAACCACAATGAGATACCATCTCACACCAGTTAAAATGACGATCATTAAAAAGTCAGGAAACGACAGATGCTGGAGAGGATATGGAGAAATAGGAACGCTTTTACACTGTTGGTGGGAGTGTAAACAAGTTCAACCATCACGGAAGACAGTGTGGCGATTCCTCAAGGATCTAGAACTAGAAATACCATTTGACTTAGCGATCCCATCACTGGGTATATACCCAAAGGATTATAAATCATGCTACTATAAAGACACATGTACACGTATGTTTATTGCGGCACTCTTCACAATAGCAAAAACTTGGAACCAACCCATTATGTCCATCAATGATAGACTGGATTAAGAAAATGTGGCATATATACACCATGGAATACTATGCAGCCATAAAAAAAGGATGAGTTCATGTCCTTTGCAGGGATGAAGCTGGAAACCATTATTCTGAGCAAACTATCACAAGGACAGAAAACCAAACACTGCAAGTTCTCACTTACAGGTGAGAACTGAACAAGGAGAACACTTGGACAGAGGGTGGGGAACATCACACACAGGGGCCTGCCATGAGGTGGGAAGCAGGGGGAGGGATAGCATTAGGAGAAATACCTAATGTAAATGACGAGTTAATGGGTGCAGCAAACCAACCTGGCACATGTATACCTATGTATCAAACCTGCACGTTGTGCACATGTACCCTAGAACTTAAAGTATAATAAAAAAAAAAGGAACAATGTATGCTAAAGCAGAGTACTTAGTAAGTGCTCAAAATCACTATTAAATAATTGACCAAGGATTAAAAAAAGAATTAAGGAGGTATTAAACAATAGAATAAACAGGTTGGTGGCTAGATGGAGAAGTCAAAAATAATACCCAGGTTTCTGTCTGGAGCAACTGAGTAGATGATGAAATTTCATACAGATAGGTTATATGATGCAGAACAAGATTAATTTACAGGCGAGGGGGCAAGGGATAGTAAGGTGATATGACTTAGGGTTCATCATGTCTCCTTGAAGTGTAATCTTGGGATATCCAAAGAGCAGTGACAGTAGGCCATTGGATATATGATGTGGAACCTCCTTAAAGAGATCTGGCATGGACCTATAGGGAGTTCTGGGATGCAGGTAGTAGTTAAAGGCACAGATAAACTGAGATCAAACAAAGGAGTGAATAAGATGAGAAGAGGGCATTTAGAATATCAAAACTATGGTTTTTAAGAACAAATGTCCTCAAATAATAAGAACCATAGAAATAGAAGCACTACAGGCTAACATCTTAGAGAAATATACCCCTTTTCTTCTGTAGCTGAATTGGCTTTAAATTGTTTGGAAAGACCAGGTTTATAAAAGAAAATTGGTCACTATGGAAACAGGCTATTCAATATCAAACAGGCAGTTTGACCACAAAAGTGGTAATTACTTTAGTTTTTTCCTTAATTATATGTTTTCGTGGTTTTCAATAATCGTATATTCTTTCTGTCAGAAATTTGAAGTCAGTTAATGATGTGAGCCAAAGCAAAAATACTAGTCTATAGCTATTTCTCCCAGGTTGCTTACCATCAGAGCACCCCAGACCTAGATGTTTTGTGACTTTAATACTCTGCATTTTATCATGGTATACAATTTATCTAATTTATATAGCCAATCTAAATCTAAATGAACAGAGTCACAAGAAATGTCTCTCCATCTTTTGCTTCATGGCCAATCTCCTTAATCAAGAATGTATGGATGTCATATTACCTATCAATTTTTACCCTAGGATGCTATTAAAATCTAAAGCTATACCAGAAAAAAATATATATCACATTTTAAGAAATATGTCATCAAAATCCTAAACAAAATTCATGTAAATTCTTGTAATCTAAGTCTTTCGTCTGGTACATTATTCTACATTTTTAAATTCAGAATACATTCATATTTAAACAGTAGTTACTTCACTAACCTTATCCAAAAAAGCTTGTATTGCTGCTTCCTGATTCGCCGTATAAGCAATGTATCTATGTCTCCCAATAGAAGCAATTATCTGAGTCTCTTTTTCCAGAAGTTCACACAGAGCAGCTTTCCTTTCAGCTCCAGTGAAAGATTGGTTAATACGTTTAAGTTCTTCTTGCCGCCAGACTAGAGGAATAACACAATAGACTCTTGAGTTTTTAAAATCCCACTTTTTTATGATCACATCCTGACGAGGAGTATTTTATTTTTACATCAATTTAAACAAAAGTATACTCGAATAGAATCATTTATATTGTATACGTGATGCGCAAAAAAAAGTGACAAAATGGAAGCTGAGAGACTTAATAAAAGTAGAATCAAACAAACAGAAGCCAAAGGGAAACAGTACAGATGATGTCAAATTATGTCTCCAAGTGAGCATTCATACTGCTTAGCATTGACAAAAATATGACTTGGATTTTGTGGCAGCCATGAGCGTGCACTGTTCACATCTCCCTTCAAGAGAGTACCTGTCACAAAGGGTAAAGGTAATTGACAGTTCCAACTACAGCATTTCAGATCTGCTGCCTTGTTGAAGCTGAGGTCACATTCTGCCTACAAAATTCTCATCAATGACCAGTCACCATGTGGGAGTCAGAACCAGGCTGTATCTGCCCAACAATGGACTTTTCTGTGGTCAATCATATATGAGCCAATTGTTGGGCTGGCTTAGCCTTCCTTAGAGTTAAGCCTCTCCATACCCCATCTTCTTTCCTTCCCTCTCTCAAATGATGAGGTGTCAAATCTCATCTCAAACTGAAGATTTCCTTTTCCTTCCTCTGCTCCCTTTCCTCTTTATCTTTCACTTCCAATTACATCCTGGTGTCTGCTTCCCCAAGGACCCAAGCTGATATAGTTTTATGTAGAACTGTTGATATCAGTCATTTCCTTCTTTCACTTAGGCACCATTTTCCATTTATTTACAAAACTCTAAATTATAGTCACAAATATTATAAAGTAATTGCATTTACTGTTTACTCAAACTAATGCATTATTTTATCATAATATTTATGATATTTTAAAGCCCTGGTTACTATCAATAGGCCGAGACGGGCGGATCACGGGGTCAGGAGATCGAGACCATCCTGGCTAACACAGTGAAACCCTGTCTCTACTAAAAAATACAAAAAAATAGCCGGGCGAGGTGGCGGGTGCCTGTAGTCCCAGCTACTCGGGAGGCTGAGGCAGGAGAATGGCGTAAACCCGGGAGGCGGAGCTTGCTGTGAGCTGAGATCCGGCCACTGCACTCCAGCCTGGGCGACAGAGCGAGACTCCATCTCAAAAAAAAAAAAAAACAAAAAAAAAAACAATGTGCTGCCAAAACTTAAATAAATCAAAATTTCCGAGCTCAGATGCATGCATTTTACCAAGTTTTCATTTAATTTTTACATATACTAAATTTGGAGAAGAAAACTCTTTTGTATCCCACAATTCAAAAATGTCAACCTTATTTATATTAACAAAAGAATAGGGTTGGAAAGAACTTGAGAAATTAAATTGTTCAACCCCATGTTTAAGAAAGGATCCTTCTCGGAACAGCTTGAACAGGTTTAATTGGCCCACCCTGGTTCTAATACTAGCTTGTGAGGCAACACTGCGTCAGGTTGTTTCTTGGGCCACATGGTACTCCTTTAGGTATGTGAAGAGAGCAATCATCCCTCATTTATGTTTTATCTTCTCTAGACATAAATATTTCTATTTCTTCAATTGTGCATCATTTGACTCATTTTCTGTCTATGTAAGTCAAGCTCCTCTGATTTATCATAGTACCTCTTAAAATATGGCATACCAAATTTCTGACAAGATAGAAGCTTCTACACAAACTTCTACCTCCCTTCTCCTATGTCACTGCTAAAATGATAAAAGAAATACGAAAGACAGGAGAAATGAGAGAGACCTGAATCAGTACTAAAAATCTGAAAGGAATTTATCCCTATGTAAGAAACCCTGGGGAATTTCGAAAAGATATAGTGCAGATACTACCAAATAAATGAAAGACTGTCAAAAAAGCACATAAATGTTGTTATCCAAACTTCTGCTTTCTCATTTCAGAAAGTGAACATCGTAGCAGAAGATGGGAAACCCCAACTTAAGCAGCTCGGAACTAGAGAAAAGAGCAGCTTATCAAGCTATTTGACAGTTTACCATGCTTTGAGAAACTTTCAGAAGAATGCCTAACATTTCAAGTCACTGCAGAAGATAATAACAACTATGAGCTTATGCAAAAAAAGAAAAATATTTTAAATAGTACAGAAAGCAAGAAGAGAAAAGCAAAAAAAAAAAAAAAGCATAATAGTTATGTTAAAATATGAAATGATTATACAGATATTTTTCTGTTGAAAATAAGATAATTTTGCAAAATTCTAGGGACATGATGTTTCCAGAGGGGACACTTGAAAAAAACTGACACCAAAGGTGAAATTTAAAAGGTTAGCAGAGGGGGCACGCCCAAGATGGCCAAATAGGAACAACTCCAGCCTCCAGCTCCCAGCGTGAGCGACACAGAAGACAGGTGATTTCTGCATTTTCAACTGAGGTACTGGGTTCATCTAACTGGGGCATGTCGGACAGTTTGCGCTGGTCCCCGGGTGCAGCCCGACCAGCGAGAGCTGAAGCAGGGCGAGGCATCGCCTTACCTGGGGAGCGCAAGGGCGAAGGGAATTCCTTTTCCTAGCCAAAGGAAAGTGAGACACACAACACCTGGAAAATTGGGTAACTCCCACCCTAATACTGCGCTTTACCAAGGATCTTAGCAAATAGCACACCAGATTATATCCCACACCTGGCCTGGAGGGTCCCACGCCCATGGAGCCTCCCTCATTGCTAGCACAGCAGTCTGAGATCTAACTGCAAAGTGGCAGCAAGCCTGGGGGAGGGGCGCCTGCCATTGCTGAGGCTTAAGTAGGTAAACAAAGCTGCTGAGAAGTTCGAATTGTGGGGAGCCCAACACAGCTCAAGGAGGCCTGCCTGCCTCTACAGACTCCACCTCTGGGGACAGGGCATAGCTAAACAAAAAGCAGCAGAAACCTCAGAAGAGGTAAATGTCCCTGTCTGACAGCTTTGAAAAGACCAGCGGATCCCCCAGCACGAAGGTTGAGATCTGAGAACGGACAGACTGCCTGCTCAAGTGAGTCCCTGACCCCTGAATGGCCTAACTGGGAGACATCCCCCACTAGGTGCAGACTAATACCTCACACCTCACACAGCTGGGTACACCCCTGAGATGAAGCTTGCAGAGCAAGAATCAGACAGCAACACTTGCTGTTCAGCAATATTCTATCTTCTGCAGCCTCTGCTGCTGATACCCAGGCAAACAGGGTCTGGAGTGGACCTCAAGCAAACTCCAACAGACCTGCAGCTGAGGGTCCTGACTGTTAGAAGGAAAACTAACAAACAGAAAGGACACCCACACCAAAACCCCATCAGTACGTCACCATCATCAAAGACTAAAGGCAGATAAAATCACAAAGATGGGGAAAAAGCAGGGCAGAAAAGCTGGAAATTCAAAAAATCAGAGTGCATCTCCCCCTCTAAAGCAACGCAACTCATCGCCAGCAACAGAACAAAGCTGGACGGAGGATGACTTTGACCAGTTGAGAGAAGAAGGCTTCAGTTGATCAAACTTCTCAGAGCTAAAGGAGGAACTACGTAACCAGCACAAAGAAACTAAAAACCTCGAAAAAAGAATGGATGAATGGATAACTAGAATAACCAATGTAGAGAAGACCTTAAAAGAACTGATAGACATGAAAACCATAACATGAGAACTACGTGACAAATGCACAAGCTTCAGTAACCAACTCGATCAACTGGAAAAAAGAGTATCAGCGATTGAAGATCAAATGAATGAAATGAAGCAAGAAGAGAAGTGTAGAGGAAAAAGAGTAAAAAGAAATGAACAAAGACTCCAAGAAACATGGGATTATGTGAAAAGACCAAATCTACGTCTGATTGGTGTGCCTGAAAGTGACGGGGAAAATGGAACCAAGTTGGAAAACACTCCGCAGGATATCATCCAGGAGAACTTTCCCAACCTAGTAAGGCAGGCCAACATTCAAATTCAGGAAATACAGAGAATGCCACAAAGATACTCCTCGAGAAGAGCAACTCTAAGACACATAATTGTCAGATTCACCAGAGTTGAAATGAAGGAAAAAATGTTAAGGGCAGCCAGAGAGAAAGGTCAGGTTACACACAAAGAAAAGCTCACCAGACTAACAGCAGATCTCTCGGCAGAAACTCTCCAAGCCAGAAGAGAGTGGAGGCCAATATTCAACATTCTTAAAGAAAAGAATTTTCAACCCAGAATTTCATATCCAGGCAAACTAAGTTTCACAAGTGAAGGAGAAATAAAATCCTTTACAGACAAGCAAATGCTGAGAGATTTTGTCACCACTGGGCCTGCCCTACAAGAGATCCTGAAGCAAGCACTAAAGTTGTAAAGGAACAACAGGTACCAGCCATTGCAAAAACATGCCAAAATGTAAAGTCCATCGATGCTAGGAAGAAACTGCGTCAACTAGCGAGTAAAATAACCAGCTAATATCATAATGACAGGATCAAGTTCACACATAACAATATTAACCTTAAATGTAAATGGACTAAATGGTCCAACTAAAAGACACAAACTGGCAAACTGGATAAAGAGTCAAGACCCATCAGTTTGTTGTATTCAGGAGACCCATCTCACATGCAGAGACACATACAGGCTCAAAATAAACGGATGGAGGAAGATCTACCAAGCAAATGGAAAACAAAAAAAAGCAGGGGTTGCAATCCTAGTCTCTGATAAAACAGACTTTAAACCATCAAAGATCAAATGAGACAAAGAAGGCCATTACATAATGGTAAAGGGATCAATTCAGCAGGAAGAGCTAACTATCCTAAATATATATGCACACTATACAGGAGCATCCAGATTCATAAATCAGTCCTTAGAGACTTATAAAGAGACTTAGACTCCCATACAATAATAATGGGAGACTTTAACACCCCACTGTCAACATTAGACACATCAACGAGACAGAAAGTTAACAAGGATATCGAGGAATTGAACTCATCTCTGCAGCAAGCAGACCTAATAGACATCTACAGAACTGTCCACCCCAAATCAACAGAATATACATTCTTCTCAGCACCACATCGCATTTATTCCAAAATTGACCACATAGTTGCAAGTAAAGCATTCCTCAGCAAATGTGAAAGAACAGAAATTATAACAAACTGTCTCTCAGACCACAGTGCAGTCAAACTAGAACTCAGGACTAAGAAACTCAATCAAAACCGCTCAACTACATGGAAATTGAACAACCTGCTCCTGAATGACTACTGGGTACATAACGATATGAAGGCAGAAATAAAGATGTTCTTTGAAACCAGTGAGAACAAAGATACAACATACCAGAATCTCTGGGACACATTTAAAGCAGTGTGTGGAGGGAAATTTATAGCACCAAATGCCCACAAGAGAAAGTAGGAAAGATCTAAAACTGACACCCTAACATCACAATTAAAAGAACTAGAGAAGCAAGAGCAAACACATTCAAAAGGTAGCAGAAAGCAAGAAATAACTAAGATCAGAGCAGAACTGAAGGAGATAGAGATACAAAAAAACCCTCAAAAAAATCAATAAATCAAGGGGCTGGTTTTTGAAAAGATCAACAAAATTGATAGACTGCTAGCAAGACTAATAAAGAAGAAAAGAGAGAAGAATCAAATAGATGCAATAAAAAATGATAAAAGGGATATCACCATCAACCCCACAGAAATACAAACTACCATCAGAGAATACTATAAACGCCTCTATGCAAATAAACTAGAAAACCTAGAAGAAATGGATAATTTCCTGGACACTTACACTCTCCCAAGATTAAACCAGGAAGAAGTTGAATCCCTGAACAGACCAACAGCAGGCTCTGAAATTGAGGCCATAATTAATAGCCTACCAACCAAAAAAAGTCCAGGACCAGACGGATTCACAGCCGAATTCTACCAGAGGTACAAGGAGAAGTTGGTACCATTCCTTCTGAAACTATTCCAATCAACAGAAAAAGAGGGAATCCTCCCTAACTCATTTTATGAGGCCAACATCATCCTGATACCAAAGCCTGGCAGAGACACAACAAAAAAAGAGAATTTTAGACCAATAACCCTGATGAACATCGATGCAAAAATCCTCAATAAAATACTGGCAAACCGAATCCAGCAGCACATCAAAAAGCTTATCCACCATGATCAAGTGGGCGTCATCCCTGGGATGCAAGGCTGGTTCAACATATGCAAATCAATAAACGTAATCCAGCATATAAACAGAACCAAAGACAAAAACCACATGATCATCTCAATAGATGCAGAAAATGCCTTTGACAAAATTCAACAGCCCTTCATGCTAAAATCTCGCAATAAATTCGGTATTGATGGAAAGCAAATCAAAATAATAAGAGTTATTTATGACAAACCCACAGCCAATATCATACTGAATGGGCAAAAAGTGGAAGCATTCCCTTTGAAAACTGGCACAAGACAGGGATGCCCTCTCTCACCACTCCTATTCAACACAGTGTTGGAAGTTCTGGCTAGGGTAATCAGGCAAGAGAAAGAAATCAAGGGTATTCAGTTAGGAAAAGAAGTCAAATTGTCCCTGTTTGCAGATGACATGATTGTATATTTAGAAAACCCCATTGTCTCAGCCCAAAATCTCCTTAAACTGATAAGCAACTTCAGCAAAGTATCAGGATACAAAATCAATGTGCAAAAATCACAAGCATTCTTATATACCAGTAACAGACAAACAGAGAGTCAAATCATGAATGAACACCCATTCACAATAGCTTCAAAGAGAATAAAATATCTAGGAATCCAACTTACAAGGGATGTAAAGGACCTCTTCAAGGAGAACTACAAACCACTGCTCAGTGAAATAAAAGAGGACACAAACAAATGGAAGAACATACCGTGCTCATGGATAGGAAGAATCGATATTGTGAAAATGGCCATACTGCCCAAGGTAATTTATAGATTCAATGCCATCCCCATTAAGCTACCAATGACTTTCTTCACAGAATTGGAAAAAACTGCTTTAAAGTTCGTATGGAACCAAAAAAGACTCCACATTGCCAAGACAATCCTAAGCCAAAAGAACAAAGCTGGAGTCATCATGCTACCTGACTTCAAAGTATACTACAAGGCTACAGTAACCAAAACAGCACGGTACTGGTACCAAAACAGAGATATAGACCAATGGAACAGAACAGAGCACTCAGAAATAATAACACATCTACAGCCATCTGATCTTTGACAAACCTGATAAAAACAAGAAATGGGGAAAGGATTTCCTATTTAATAAATGGTGCTGGGAAAATTGGCTAGCCATAAGTAGAAAGCTGAAACTGGATCCTTTCCTTACTCCTTATATGAAAATTAATTCAAGATGGATTAGAGACTTAAATGTTAGACCAAAACCCATAAAATCCTTAGAAGAAAACCTAGGTAATACCATTCAGGACATAGGCATGGGCAAGGACTTCATGTCTAAAACACCAAAAGCAATGGCAACAAAAGCCAAAATCAACAAATGGGATCTAATTAAACTAAAGAGCTTCAAAAGAAACTACCATCAGAGTGAACAGACAACCGACAGAATGGGAGAAAATTTTTGCAATCTACTCATCGGACAAAGGGCTAATATCCAGAACCTACAAAGAACTCAAACAAATTTACAAGAAAAAAACAAACAACCCCATCAAAAAGTGGGCAAAGGATATGAACAGATACTTCTCAAAAGAAGACATTCATACAGCCAACAGACACATGAAAAAATGCTCATCATCACTCGCCATCAGAGAAATGCAAATCAAAACCACAATGAGATACCCATCTCACACCAGTTAGAATGGCAATCATTAAAAAGTCAGGAAACAACAGGTGCTGGAGAGGATGTGGAGAAATAGGAACACTTTTACACTGTTGGTGGGACTGTAAACTAGTTCAACCATTGTGGAAAACAGTGTGGCGATTCCTGAAGGATCTAGAACTAGAAATACCGTATGACCCAGCCATCCCATTACTGGGTATATACCAAAGGATTATAAGTCATGCTGCTATAAAGACACATGCACACATATGTTTATTTTGGCACTATTCACAATAGCAAAGACTTGGAATCAACCCAAACGTCCATCAGTGACAGACTGGATTAAGAAAATGTGGCACATATACACCATGGAATACTATGCAGCCATAAAAAAGGATGAGTTCGTGTCCTTTGTAGGGATATGGATGCAGCTGAGAAACCATCATTCTGAGCAAACTATCGCAAGAACAGAAAACCAAATACCACATGTTCTCACTCATAGGTAGGAACTGAACAATGAGATCACTTGGACACAGGAAGGGGAACATCACATACCAGGTTCTATTGTGGGGAGGGGGGAGGAGGGAGGGATAGCATTAGGAGATATACCTAATGTAAATGACTAGTTAATGGGTGCAGCACACCAACATGGCACATGTACACATATGTAACAAACCTGCACGTTGTGCACATGTACCCTAGAACTTAAAGTATAAAAAAAGAAAAAAAGGTTAGCAGATATGAACAAAAAAGAAAGCAGAAGTAGCAATATTAAAACATAAAACTGGGGGGAGAACCTCAAAATTCAGGTCTTTTAGGTAGAAGGTGATTTTATGATGAAACATCTGACTGTCATGAATGTTTATACAGGAAATCATATACCATCAAGTATGTTTTTAAAAATTCTATCAATTATCAATACAATGTTGGGGAGTATATTTTTTATAATTAAAAAATAGATAAAATACAAATGCATTAATCTATGACAGAGCCAAGTAAAAAAATTAAAAGCATGAGATATGTGAACAACGATTTTTAAAAATTAAATTGTCATACATCAAGCTCTGAACACCAAAAGCTGAAAATGTAACCTCATTTTCCAAGTTCAATAAACCATTTATATAGATATATCATATTGTTGTAGAAATCAGAAATGTTACAAACTACATTTTTGCCACAGAACAATTAAACTAGAATAACAAAAGTTTAAATAGAAATATTCCAATTGCTTGTTAATTGAAGAAATATCATCAAAAATAACAATTTAATCAAAGAAAAGTAAAAAGCATAACAATATTAATTAAAAAAACGCTACATGTCAAAATGCATAGGATGCAACAAAAATTTCAGCAAGGTAAACTTGGGGAAATTTGGTATAAATAATCCTCAAATGTCAGTCATGTATCTGTCAAAAGGAGGAGGGATTTATAAAAAGCTGTAATGTTTGTAATAATCAACCATAAGTCTTCTCTGATAGATCACGTCTTCTGGGCACTTCGCCCATTCTTCATGACTAAAGTTTACTGAGAACAGTTTTGATCATTACTCTGCTACCTTGGAATATACATCTGGACTGGGAACCCAAACTCACTTAAGCCATGTTTGTGCTATGCTCTGCATAGACATGAAAGCAAAACAGGTTGAAACTGCAGCCCACTGCTCATTATTCTGAACAAATATTCCCAAAGTCACTTTAGTCATTGGCATGTATCATAAGTTTCAGTTCATTCCACGTTTTTTTGGATTTTCTGAACTCTTCCTAAAAATACTTATGTGCCACATTTATAGTTCTCCTTGTTTACTGCACCTCTCACATGCAGCAACCCTGGTTTTGAATTTGCAGAATAAATTCTGTCCTTGCACTTCCACGAGCAGGATGCTCATGGATTCCTCCCCATACACAGTAGGCTTCTTTTCCATCCATAGAGGTTTACATAGCTTTAGCTTCAATAAATAAATGGGAAATTTGTAAAAATATAGAAAATCTAAACAACATTATCAACCAACTTGATCTAATTGCCATTTATTGATTACTACACCCAAACACAATAGAAAGTCAATTCTTCCTACATGCACACAGAATATTCTCCAATGTCATTTGTATTCCAGTTGTTAAAATAAGTCTCAACAAATTTAAAAGAACTCAAATTGGTGAGGCACGGTGGCGCACGCTTGTAATCCCAGCACTTTGGAAGGCAGAAGTGGGCAGATCACCTGAGATCGGGAGTTTACGACCAGCCTTACCAACATGGAGAAACCCCATCTCTACTGAAAATACAAAATTAGCCCAGTGTAATGGCGCATGCCTGTAATCCCAGCTACTCAGGGGGCTGAGGCAGGAGAATCACTGAACCTGGGAGTCAGAGGTTGTGGTGAGCCAAGATCATGCCATTGCACTCCAGCCTGGGCAACAAGAGCAAAACACCGTCTCAGAAGGAAAAAAAAACAAAAAACAAAACTCAAATTATACAAAATTACATTCTCCCATTACAATAAAATTAGAAATCAGTAACAGAAAGATATCTGAAAAATCCCCAAGTATTTAGCAATTAAATAACCTACTTCTAAATATTCCATGGGTCAAGAAATAATCAAAAGGATAATTACAAAGTATTTTGAACTGAAAGAAAATGTCAACTCAACGTATCAAAATGTGAGGATGCAGCTGAAGCAATACTTAAGGGAAAATTTACAGCACCAAACACCTATAATTAGGAAAGAAGAAAGTTCTCAAATCAAATGACCTCAGCTTCCACCACAGGACTGGAAGAGGAGTAAACTGAACCAAAGGTAAGCATAATGAAGGAAATAAATAACAATAGAAATTAACAATTAAAATTAATAGAAATTAAATGGAACAGAGAAAAAGAACTGGGAAAAATCAGGGGAAGAGTAATAAAACTGATAAATCCCTAGGCAGACTGATCAGGAAAAAAAGGAGGAGACACAAAATTACCAGGTATTGAGGTAACATCACTATAGATCCGATAGTTATTAAAAGGATAACATGGAACATTATTAACATTTTTATGCCAATAAATTCAACAACTCAGATAAAATTACCAATTTCTTTAAAGACAGTAACTATCAAAGCTTACTCAATGATAAATAAGTCACATGAATACCCCTATACTTATTAAAGAAATTGAATTTATAGTTTAAACCTTCCCACAAAGAAAACTCCAGACCTAGTTGGTATCACTGTTGAATTCCTAACATTTTATGAAGAAATCCTACTAATTTTACACAAACTGTTTTAGAAAATTGAAGAGCACAGAGGAAATTCGCATTATGCAAATACTAAAACCAGAGAGTAACATAACAAGGAAAAAAAGTCACAGACCAATATCCCTTAGGAATGTAGATGCAAAAATTCTAAAACAAAATTTTGGCAAATCAAGTTTGACAGTATATAAAGATAAGGCAATAACAGGATGTGGGGCCTTTGGGGATGTGATCAGATAATGACGGTGGAACCCTCATGAATGGGATTATTGCCCTTATTAAATAGACCCAAGAAAGCTCTTCATCCCTTCCGCTATGTGAGATCACAGTGAGAAGGCACTATCTACGAACCAGGAAACAAACCATCCCCAGACACGGAGTCGGCTGGTGCCCTGACCTTGGAGTTTCCGAACTTGAGAACTCCAAAGAATAAATTTCTGTTATTTATGTCTATGGCATTTTGTTATAGTAGCCCGAATAGACTACGATCTTAAAGATGCAAAGGCAATACAATGGAGAAATGACAGTGTTTTCGACAAATGCTAAAGGAAAACTGGATGTTCAAAAGCAAAAAATTTAAAAATTCATCTCAACACATATCTCACATTTCATGCAAAGTTTATTTCAAACTGGATAACATACCTAAATTCAAAATATAATATAAAACTTCCAGAACACATAGGAGAAAAGCTGTGGGACCTTAAGTTTGGTGATGAGTTTTCAGATATAACACCAAAAGCATGATTCACATGAGAAGAAACTAATAGGACTTATTGAAATTAAAACCTTTTGCTCTAAGAAATACACTGTTGAAAGAATGAAAAGACATGCCAAAGACTGAAAGAATGGAAACCTGCCTGAAGACTGTGGGAAAAGAGTAGATCCTCTGAACACACCCTCACCTCTCACTTCCTTTCCTCACCACTAGCTGCTGTTTCTCCCCTGTACTCCTTTGGGAGATGAGTGAATGGGAAGGGGCAGTTCTTACTTGGCTGGATAAACCCCCACTCTCCAGGCCTGTCAGATGATTCAAACTCACCATCCTGAGGCTCTTGAGCTGAACCACAACTCCCCTGGCCCAAGACAGATGTATTTGCACTCCAGGTAGCCACTTAGGGATAAACTAGCTGTTCACTTCAAGCTTCTTTCTGACAAGATCCCTTCATTTCTATAGCTGGCCCTATTAAACAGGACCAAGAGCACCTCAAATTACACTGTTGCATGCTCACTCTCTCTTGTTTTCTCTACTGTATAGTCCCCTTTTGATAGAAAACAAAGATACATCTCTGTTTTAAAAATCCTGGGAGTGCTATAAATAATGCAGCTGCACTCTCCAATATCAAAGAAGTCTGAAAGCCCTCCTCTAGTTCTCTGGGTTTCCTTGTTTAGAGTCAGACACCAGTCTACCATCCTGGTCAAGGTTCAGGCAACAATCCTCGTTGTTCCCCAAACACAGGGAATATTTCAAAGCTCACCAAGAGTACTCCCTTGAAGCTCCTCTCACTAGCAATGGCTCTCCCCAAATGGAGAGCAATGGCTCTCTCCAAAAAAACCTACCTTACTAACCTCTTCAAATATCTCCTAGCCCTTCTTATACCTTTTATTTTGTTAAGTGACCCATGAACCAATAAATAGGTCCTATTTTACTTCCTTTGTAAATTCTTTATGAGGGAGAGAGAGATTGACTCTCATTGACTCTGGTATCTTGATATCTCACCTATTGGAGCCTCAGTCAAAAATAAGGCAGCTTGATAGCACCCTCCAGAAAGGCTACAATGAAAAAGACAGAAGCGTCCAATGTTGGAGTGGATGACAGGGCAATTAAAACTCTCATACTCTTCCATAGGAGTTTAAAATGATACAACCTCTAAAAAACTATCTGGTGAGATTCGCTAAAGCTGAATTATGTCTATCCTATGATCCGGCAATTCCACTGCTAGGTTAACACCCTGAGAGAAATGTGTGTGTGTGTGCATGTGTGTGTGTGTACATATACACAAGTAGTACTACTACAAACATCTGTTGGTGAATATATATATATATATTCACCAAAGTGTACTACTTATATTTGCCAAAAACTAGTTGTGGGGGGCGGGGTGGGAAGGACCAAATCCACAGTAAAATGGATACATAATTTATGGCTCATCCATGCAATGGCACACTATCCAGAAACGAGAATAAACAAAGGGCAACTACTCACAATAAAAGGATCAGTCTCATGACACAACACTGAATTTTGAAAAACAAACGCAAAAAATTCTATTCTGCATAATTGTACCTATATAAAATTTTTAAATAGACAAAACAACCCCAATTATTCTATTTAGAATATGGGATACTTAGCACCTTTTTTTCCAAGTAATGGCCCTAGTGACAATTCAGAACGATAAAAGAGATCACCTTCAACATATTGCTATAAAAAGACATAAAAATCAAATATTATTGCCTGGAGATAGCTTCATCTTTGACATATTACCTTATACAGCTAAGTTTATTTTCTTAAATTGATATCATTTTGCTTTTATTACTGAAAAACAGGTTACCTTGAGAAAAAGTTAAGTTTCATATTATGAATTATAGCTCAAAGTATACAATTATCATTATGAGCCACAAGAGGGCAGCAGTTCCAAGGAATGGAGTTATGAATATGAAATGAAATTACAGAAGAGCAATATAAATTATTGAGTTTGTGAACCACAGATTTTTTAACAGAACTTAAAAATTATTATTCCAAGGCTTTTAATTTAGAATTTTAGGAATAGAAAAACCCGAAAGACGTCTCTTTTATATAAGAAACTTCACGTATTTCATTTTCCTCCATATATAAATCATATGTGGACTTATATAAAATATATCTGTTTTACTTTAGTATGAAAATTCTGTATAAAATCATTTGCCATAGAACAATAGCTCACATATGTATAGGTCCTTAAACTTTTTAAAATACTTTCATAAATGTTATATTTTATCCTTTTTACTCTATTAAGCCCTCTGAAGTAGACATGCCAAAAATTATTAATTCCCTTTTACAGATGAAGAAATTGAGGTTCGGGAGAAGTGAGTAACTTGTCCTAATTAACACCACTAATAATTAGAAAAGGCAGAAGCTCATTCAACATATTTCCTATTATTTTGCACAGTTGTCTGTTAACCACACAAGTATCCTTTAGTCACATATGAATTTAGAATATTATTTTAATAGAGCTCTGCTCTAATAGAATGTTAGTTTTAAACTTGTCAATAAGACCTTTCATAGATACCTGGCTAATGATGTTCTCTATTGAACTACTGACACTTAATAATCTGTTATTTTCTGATAGAAAAAATGGAAGTAGAAGTGAAGTTTAAAGTAAAATAAGTATTTTCAGAGGATGATGATTAGGATAAAAGGGAAAACAGACACACAATTCTAGGGAACAGGCTTAACAGTTACCTCAAAAACTACCATAGTAGTTGTAAATGTTTACCATAAGCTGTAAATATTCCTAAAGCCACTCAAGTTTTATGTTACCAGGAAAATGAATTTATTAATATTGTTTATTAGCCCTAATGTTTAATTATATTATTTTTGGTAAATAGAATATTATAGCTATAAAAACAGACTCAATATCCGATGCTTAAAAATGTATCCAATTAGAAAGGAAACTGCAACTTCAGGAACAGAACATATAACATCTACAAAAAAAAAAAAATAGTATGCAATGAAACAAACGAATGGAAGAAAATTTGCTTAGTGTTATAAATAATCAGAGAGAAGTCAAAAACTTATTTCCTTGGACTAAAATATCCCATTCAACTACAAAGGTCAATTGAGGCTACTTCTAGGTTTTAAATTTTTCCATGTCTTCATAAGGGTCTAATTTCTCCACTCTCAGATATCTGGTGTATTACATAACTCTTCTGCTTCAGTTATTTCCACCTTACCAGGTACTGCTGGCAAAGCAGAAGCTAGAGATAGTTGCATTAGTACAACCCTGGGTTTCTTCCTTTTATTCATTCATTCATTCATTTTACAAACATTTGTTGGGCATACAAGCTAAGCACAGTAAAAGACAGCTCATCAAAAAATAAATGAATTATTCCCTCATGGCATAAATAAATGTTAAACAAAAGATGTATTATTACTAAAGAAATAACTAAGACTGAAAAAAAGACATAGTATTACCAACTGTGGTGATATAAATGAAAAGTTTCAGGTGCAATGAAGACCATAAAATGACAAAACGATATCCAACTTATGTTGTCAATCACAAAAACCTTTAAGGAGGTGACATTTAACCTGAGATCCAAAGGTGGGCAATGGAGAAACACTTCCAAGAAGGGGAATGGTGTATCTACTGCCTGAGTAGAGTGCCTGGCTTATTCAAATAATTGAAACTTTTAATTTATCCATGACTAGCACATACACTGTAGAAGAAATAAGGTATAAAAGTCAAGGTGTAGAGAATATACATTTATATAGTATTATTAATAAGAGGGAATTTTTAAAATATTGCCAAGCCCCTTCTCTAAAGAGCAAAATCAGACAGGATACTGGATTGAGGGATTAAAGAACAACTTAACTTTGAGTTCACAAATTCCCAAACCACAAGAAAACCAGATTACACAGTACTTTCTCTCTTTATCTCACATGAATGAGGACCAAATGAAATAATATACTAAAACTGCATAATTCACAAAGCAGTATGTACACTTTAATTGTTAATATAAAAGCATTTCTAATTTCATTTCAGCCTTAATTCTTATTCCAAATGTAAAGTGGTATTCATCTTTCAAAATTCTCTAGTGCAAATCTCCAAGACATCTCCCTAAAATAATAATTCCTTTTGTCTGCAGTAAATCTATTTTTCCTATTAATGAAAAATTTAAAAATATTTTTTGCAAAGCCTTGTCAAACTTACATTCTAATGCATTATAAAGAAATTCAAAATCTTCATTTGTTTTAGGATTATGCCTCCGGTGATAGTCCAATTTTACCCATTCTTCTTTTTCTCTTATCTTCCTTAGTTCTTGCTGTGTTTCCCATTCCAACCTTAAGCTTTTCTGTCTTCTTAAATCCTCTACGAAGATTTTAGCATGCCATTGCCTGTAGTAAGTCTGTATCACTATCACCTATAGTTAAAAGGAAATAGAAAGTGTCTATCATCAACTTTTTGATCAGATATTAAAGGCAATGATGATTATTTAAATTCCAATTCCATGAGAAAATACTGAGTCTAGTTTTAGCCCTAGACTAAATAGATATTTTCACAAACACTAACATAAAAAGCATGTATAATGCATGTCACTGGTATTTGACTTTGAATTCTCCCAAATACACTTTCACAGAAAGATGTTTGTACAATCCTTAACAGAATAGACTCTGGAGTAAAACTTAGTTTGAATCTTCCTTCTGCTACTCACTAGTTGTTTGATTTTGGATAAGTTACTTGCCATCTCTATGCTTTAGTACCCTCATGTGTAAAACAGTGATAATAAGAGTATACATACAGAGTGCTTAACCCAAGCCTGATACATCATGAGTCCTCAATACTATTATTGTTATAAATATTAATTATCTCCATCTTATCTTAAATGCCACTAGCTTAGGCTCATGGTTATAACAAAACTGTATTTCCTAAATGCACATCAGGTAGGTATGTGTTGAAACCATCAAAGGCAGGTCAGATAAAATGGAGACTGAAGCAAACAAATATTTATTAAATTGTATTAAACATGAATATGTTTGGAAGTACACCATAGTACTAAACCCTCAAAAAGTCTATGATATAGCTGAGAGAGTTTATCACTTTTTTCTGAGAGTTTATAATTTTATTAAACTCATAAATAAAAATAAAATGTGAAGAGGTCAGATGATAGAGCTTATGCTGATGCATCCCTTACTCTCATCCTAATGCCTAATAATTATAGAAAAACTATGTAAAGCAGGTATCAACAAAGATACTGGATCAAACTGAAGGGGTCCCCCAAAAGAAGAGAAACTTTGAAGAATCCCTTCAACAAAAGAGGCTGGTAGAATTAACTGAAGAAAGAGTCTGTAACCTAATCATGCACTGGAGAAGCAAGTCAGAAAATACAGAAGGGGCTCTAGGACTGCTCTAAGCCCAAAACTGATGGATGGTCTGAGCAGAATGGCCACTAACCAGGTGACTGTTTAAAAAATGCAAAAAGGATAAGTTCCTGTAAAATAGTTAGGCAAGGAGCAACAGAGATATTCGTCCCTAGGCAAGAGTGGTGAGTGTCCCAGCTGATACCCAGAATGAAAAAAAAAAAAAAGCCCCCATCTGGAAAACTAGCTTTCTCCCATAATCAAGCTTTACATGTCCCCTAAAATCATGGGGTCAGACTAGTTGAACCAATATGCTATTGGCACATTGGACATTAAGAATCTCAAACACATCAGCAGCATCTAGAAAATTACTAGAAATGCAAATTTTCAGGCCCCACCCCAGAGCTATTGATCAGAAACTCCTGGGGCAGCACAGGATTCTATATATTAATGAGCCCTCCAGATGATGCTTATAATAAAGTTTTAGAACTACTAGAGTAAATCAAAACAAAACAAAATACAAGAGCAGACTAAATATAGTTAATATTTTCACAGAGAAAGGAAAGGCTATCAGTATAAAATAATATAACGAGCCAAGAAAAAAGACTGGCAAAATTTTTATTTTTGAAATTTAAAAAATTAATAGAATACGGATTAGCCTGAGTGCTACTAAACTTGTTAAACTTATCTAAAACACCAAAACACATTTGTTTAAACACAGGAGTTTTTTCCCTTTCATGTGACAATCCACGGATCAGCACAGCAGTTTAGGGCTGGTAGGAAAGCTCTGTCATATTTAACAATTGGTTTCCTACTTATATGTCCCAGATGGCTGGTCCACTTACCAGCTTCCAACCAGTAAACAGAGGGAAAAGGAGCAAAGAGCATTTTAAGAATGATAACTGTAAGTGGCTCACATTGTCCCTCACATCTCACTGTCCAGGTCTTAGTTATATGGCCTCACTGATACACAAGGGAGGTGATGAAATGTGGTCATCAGTGGAGCAGCCACATGCTCAGATAAAGCTCTACTACAATAGGAGAAGGGAAAAATGGGTATTGACAGAGAACTAGTAGTTTCTTGTAAGCTGATCTGCAGAATGTGCAGAACATAAGAAGTAATAAGTAGGCAAGAAAATTAGGTGAGAAAATCTTTTAGCATGCAGGACAAAGGTTCATAAAAATTTAAATGAATGAATGAAAAATAAGAGACATGAAAGATAAATCCCAGCATTCCAAAATGTTTCTTTTTTTTTTTTAATTTTTTTTTTTTCTTTTTAGGCAAAGTCTCACTCTCACCCAGGCTGGAGTACAGTGGCATGATCTCAGCTCACTGCAGCCTCCGCCTCCTGGGTTCAAGTGATTCTCATGCTTCCCTTCCTGAGCAGTTGGGACCACAGGCACGTGCCACTATGCCTGGCTAATTCTTCTATTTTTAGTAGAGACAGGGTTTCACCATGTTGCCGAGCTTGGTCTCCAACTTCTGGCCTCAAGTGATCTGCCTACCTCAGCCTCCCAAAGTACTGGGATTACAAGCCTGAGTCTCGGCATCTGGCCTCATTCAAAAATATTTCTGAGATAAGTTCCAGACAAAAAGAGGAAAGTTGATTACAGAAATTCATAAAAACATAATAGAGGAATATTTCCCACAGCAAGACATGGACTCTCAGACAGGGTCCATCATCAAGTCTCAAGCATATTACAATAAGTTTGCCAAATACCCAGGATAAAGTGAAAATCCTGACAGCTTCTAGAAAGAGGAAACAATGAAAGGAGGGGGCAGGAAATGAAGAAAAGCTTAATAAGGTTCTTGACTTATTCATGGAAATAATATATAGCCTGATTAGATATGCACTTGATATAAAAAATTTAGTTATGTTAAAAAATATGTATGAGTAACTGTCAGAGGCGTGTGAACCAGAGCAACTCCATCTTGAATAGGAGCTGGGTAAAATGAGGCTGAAACTTACTGGGCTACATTCCAGACTGCTAGGCATTGTAAGCCACAGGATGAGATAAGAGGTCAGTACAAGATACAGGTCATAAAGACCTTGCTAATAAAATAGGTTGCAGTAAAGAAGCTGGCTAAATCCCACCAAAACCAACATGGCGACGAGAGTGACCTCCTGTCATCCTCACTACTACACTCCCACCAGCGCCAACATGGTTTACAAATGCCATGGCAACATCAGGAAGTTACCCTATATGGTCTAAAAACGGGAGGCATGAATAATTCACTCCTTGTTTAGCATATCATGAAGAAATAACCATAAAAATGGGCAACCGGCACCGGGCAACCCTCAGGTCTGCTCTGTCTGTGGAGTAGCCATTCTTTTGTTCCTTTACTTTCTTAATAAACTTGCTTTTACTTTATTCTACAGACTTGCCCTGAATTAGTTCTTGTGGGAGATCCAAGAACCCTATCTTGGGATCTGGATCGGGACCCCTTTTTTGTAACATAACCACTAGAAAAAATAAAATACTTATTCTGAACTACAAAAGAACAAAAAAAGAAACATTTAATCAAACCAACAAAAAGAAAAGGCTAAAAAAGCATAAACAAATAAGAATAATTAGTAAATAAAACAAAATGAAATAGCAAGAATGAGCCCAAAAATATCAGTAGTCACACATAACATCTTTCTTGAAACAAGAAAGATTTAAAATAGTAAATAGTGAACTCAAAACCTGTTAAAAAAATAAACATGACCCAAGTAGAAAGGAATCAAAGTTAAAAGAACTTATTTAATGGAAATGTACTCCCTATATCAGCTTTTAACAAATCCCTCTGTTTACAGGTCACACCTCACTTCCACCTCCCACAGAACCTCCAATTCACCTTGCAAGACTCTATGGGGCAAATCTATTTGGTTCTTGATGCCATCCTCGTTGGCAGGCATTTAGATTTTCACTCCCTCTGTTCTGGTAAGTCAAGTTAACACTTCTCCATCTGCTTTAAAACTTAAAAAAAAAAAACCACAACTGACATTTAATCTTCTTATGTATTCTTTGTCCTTGTATATTTATACTTTTATTCTTTCAATATCATTTTTTGGAGTATGGAAAATGACAGCAATTTCCATTTCCTTACCTAATATCCATTCTCCTCTACTTTCTCTTACTAAGAAGATCTCAATCTCATTGAGGAGCAATGATATGCTACTTTAAAAATTCATTTATCACACACTTTTACAGTAAGGATAGTCACATGACATAATTCAAGTCACTGGGATGCAAGTAGAAGTCACTGGGTGGGGCTTTCCGGGGAAATCCTTGAAGGTGGCATTCATGGAACATGCTGCCTTGACTTTTCCCTTCTTCTCACATGGAATGCAGGCATGATGAAAATTAGTCAACCATTTTATCTTCATACAGTAACAAGCTCATGATGAGCTTAATGGAGTAGAAAGATGAAAGCAGTTTATGATTCTGATGACATCATAGTCACCACCCATGCCCAGTATAGTAAGAAAGTAAAAATTAATTTAGACTGAGAAAGTAAAAAATTGTCAGGCTGGAATAACAGGCACTAATAAGGTCAGCTACAAAATTAACAAAAACAATATTTCTCCCAAGGACACTCTACAACTATAAAATATTTTAACAATCCCCTTCTTTGAGTGACTGCTATTTTCTTACTCACTGAGAAACTTTGTTCTCTAAATTCATAAACTATCAGAAACTTCCTGTTTGAAATTAGACCAGTAAGAAAGAAACATTCCACTCTTGCCTAAAGGTTGTACATCACTTTGACAGAGAGAAGCAGCCTCAATTTGCAACCAAGGTGCTGAACTTCAGAGAACTTCAAAGAAACATTTCTCATCTCCTTTAACTTTGTTTCCAAAGGAAGGTGACCTTGGTCTACTTCACAGTCCAGACCTAATGTTGGCCCATTTATACACACCCTTGTTTTGCATTGAGACTATCAGGATACTGCTTCCCTTAAATCCCACTCAAACTTCACTTTTCCCCACATGATATAATAACTTCACATATTCCTTTATTTGGTGAAAATTAGTTTGGACTGAAAAAGTAAAAAATTATCAGGCTGGAATAACTGGCACTGACAAACCCTGCTGTAAAGTTAGCCCCATGGTTCCCCTGGTACACTGTTTCCTTCAGGGCAATTAAGTCAACAGATTTAACTTTTTTTCACTACAAGTTTGTCTCTAAAGATATTGGGCTGAATAGCCTAGCCCCAGATTTCTTGTCATTTGAAAATCAAAATCTCTTAAAGTCACTGCTTTCTGGTCATTTTTACTCACAGTAAATTGATGGTAGTTGGTAGGTCAAATAGGTTGAAAGTAAAAGAATGAAAAATGATAGACCATGCAAAAAAATAAAACAGAGTTGGAGTGACTACGTTAATATTAGAGAAAATCGACTACTGTGCTATTTGGTTTCAATTAGTCTGGAAAGTTTCCTTGGTGATTCCACTGTGACAAGCGTTCAGGCCAAGGGACAGCAGTGTTAAGAAAGCTAATAATGGCCAA
Source organism: Macaca nemestrina (assembly GCF_043159975.1). Lineage (NCBI taxonomy): Eukaryota > Metazoa > Chordata > Mammalia > Primates > Cercopithecidae > Macaca > Macaca nemestrina. The sequence continues at coordinate 35,567,523 of NC_092128.1, read as the reverse complement.
AGGCAATACACAAAGAAGCTGGGTTTCCCTAAGAGAAAAGGAAGGATTAGGAGCATTTAGGATTCCGGTTCTTTACATGGAGATAAAGACTGCTTTGTTAGCAGTGAAACATGACCCATACTCATGAGCATTCTTTCTCAAGCAAATGTGGCTTGGAGAAACAGACACACTCAGAACAACTGGCTTATGTATCCAATTTTTAGTATTCATCCACAATAAAAGTTATCTCACCGCCTTTAGTCTTTGAGCATGGTATTCTGCTGCTGAAAAATACTTTCCTGGTGTTACCAGTTTATCAGTCATATTTGATACATATACACCAATGTTAGTCATCTGTGTGGACGTTGTATTTGTAGTTTGTTGGAGATTTTTTTTCTGAAAAACTGTCTAAAAGAAAAACATTAAAAATTTAAATAAATATCCCCATATACACACATAAGTGAGTTTTTCTACATATGTAAGTTAATTTTCTTTTATTAATTGCCATATAATTACTTAAGAGAAATTTGAGAGAGTTATACAGTGCAATTATTGAGTCTATATCTTCAAAAACCTAAAGGGAAAAACGAAAACATTACCTGTGTATCCCTACAAAATACACTGAGTCTTTCGGGAATCTTTTTAGGTACAGTTTGTGTTCCAGCATGGTGATACTCTACTCCTGTTACTTTATGTCTGAATCCACCAAGAAATGGTTTGTGAAAGTCAGATTTGACAATCTCAACAGCTACCTGCTGGTACCGATCAAGGCCTGAGAGATAAAACCAAGATTCAATGAAAGTTCAACCAAGAAGGGATTCAAAAATACTTTCTCTAAAAGACATCAAATAACAAACCAGTTTGGACAGTGACAGTTATGATTTGAGAGACATCAGTTAATCCATCTATTCTTTTGACTGGATACAGATCTGGATTTGTAGAAAAGATTTCCACTTGTATAATCTCCTGTGGCTTAACTCCATGTTGTACTAGAGTCTCATTATTTCTAAGAATTTTTCCTAAAAATTGAAATAAAATTTTTAAAGTTTTATGACAAAGAAATGGCTATTCATTGATTTTATTTTTTGTTTTTTAATTGACAAATTAAAAATTGTATATATCGTGTACAACATGTTTTGAACTATGTATACATTGTGAAGTAGTTTAATATAGCTATTAACATGTCCATTACCTCATATACTTATCATTTTGTGGTAAGAACACTTAATATCTATTCTCTCAGAAATTTTCAAATATGTAATATATTATTATTAACTATAGTCACCATTTCTAGAAATGGCTAATTGCACATTCTCATTTTAAGGAGATGGAAAATATCAAAGGTGAACTTTGAAACTTTGAACACATATTTAATTATTAAATATAGTATTAATATATTTACTCATAGGAACACATATTATTTAATTATTAAATATAGTATTAATCGTTTCTATTAATAGTTTCTACTTCTTGCTCTGATGTTAGTACAGACAACTCCATAATAGTAAGTTTTAGTGGCATTTTTGAGCAGGAATTTGGCATTATAAATAACACTGTATTACTCTCAGTTTATCAGGAATATATGATAACCATGAAACTCCACAAACATTTAAAAAATAAAGACATTCTATGGTATGAGCAAAATAATATACTAAACGTTCATTCTACTAAAAAAAAACAACAAAAACGCAATGCGTTAAACGTAAGTACAGGACATACCCACATCAAGAGGAAGGATAATTATTTTAATACCCATCCTACCCCTCATATTAGTTCTTTCTCACATTGCTATAAAAAACTACCCGAGATTGAATAATTTATAAATAAATGACATTTAGGCCACACATGGTAGTTGACGCCTATAATACCAGCACTTTGGGAGGCTGAGGTGGGCAGATCACTATGGCCAGGAGTTCATGACCGGCCTGTCCAACATGGGAAAACCCAGTCTCTACTAAAAATACAAAACTGAGCCAGGCTGTGGTGGCACACTCCTGTAATCCCAGCTACTCAGGAGGCTGAGGCAAGAAAATTACTTAAACCTGGGAGGAAGAGGTTGCAGTGAGCCAAGATCACGCCACTGAACTCAAGCTTGAGCAAGACAGCAAAACTATGTATTGAAAAAAATAATAAAATAGGTTTAACTGGCTCAATATTCCACAGGCTGTACAGGATCATGGCTGGGGAGGCCTCAGGAAAATGTGGCAGAAGGTAAAGGGGAAGGAGGCATATCTTACGTGGCCGGAGGAGGAGAAACAGAGTGAAGGAGGAGGTGCTACACACCTTTAAACAATCAGATCTCATGAGAACTCACTCACTAACAAGAAGAAAGCAAGGGGGAAATCCGCCCCCATGATCCATTCGCCTCCCATCAGACCCCTCCTCCAACACTGAGGATTACAATTTGACAAGAGATTTGGGGGAGGACACAAAGCCAAACCATATATTCTGCCCTTGGCCCCTCACAAATCCTCAAATCTCATGTCTTCCCATTGCAAAATACAATCATCCCTTCTCAACAGTCCCCCAAGTCTTAACTCATTTCAGCATTAACTCAAAAGTCCACAGATCAAAGTCTCATCTGAGACAAGGCAAGTCCCTTCCACCTACGAGCCTATGAAATAAAAAACAAGTTAGTTACTTCCAAGATACAATGGAGATATAGGCATTGGGTAAATATACACATTCCAAAATGGAGAAATCAGCCAAAACAAAGGGGCTACAGGTCCCATGCAAATTCAAAACCCAGCAGGGCAGTTATTGAATCTTAAAATTTAAATAATCTCCTTTGATTCCACGTTTCACATACAGGCCACACTGATGCAAGGGGTGGGCTCCCAAGGCTTTGGGAAGCTCTGCCCCTGTGGCTCTGCAGGGCTCAGATCACATGGCTGCTCTCAAGAGCTGGCACTAAGCGCCTGTGGCTTTGCCAGGTGCACAGTACAAGCTGCTAATGGATCTACCATTCTGGAGTCTGGAAGACTGTGGCCCTCTTCTCACGGCTCCACTAGGCAGTGCCACAGTGGGGACTCTGTGGCGTCTCCAATCACATATTTCCCCTCTGCACCACCCTAGTAGAGGTTCTCCATGAGGGCTCTGCTCCTGCAGCCAACTTCTGCCTGGACATCCAGACATTTCCATACATCCTCTGAAATCTAGGCAGAGGCTCCCGAGGCTCAATTCTTGCCCTCTGTGCACCCATAGGCTTAACACCACATGGAAGCCACTAAGGCTTATGGTTTCCACCCTCTGGAGCAATGGCCTGAGACATATCTGGAGCTCTTTTAGCCAAAGCAGGAGCTGGAGCAGCTGGGACACAGGCAGAAGTGTCCTGAATGGTCCTGCACCTAGCCCACAAAACCATTTTTCCCTCCTAGGCCTCCAGGCCTGTGACAAGAGGAGCTGCCGTGAAGGTCTCTGAAATGACTTTGAGGCATTTTCCCCATTGTCTTGGCCATTAACACTTGGCTCCTTTTTATTATACAAATTTTGCAGCCTGCTTTAATTCCTTCCTTGAAATAGGGTTTTTCTTTTCTACCAAATGGTCAGGCTACAAATTTTCTAAACTTTTATGCTCTGCTTCCTTTTTAAATGTAAGCTCCAGTTTCAGATCATCTCCTTGCTCACACATGACCATATACTGTTAGAACCAGCTAGGCCACATCTTGAATGCTTTGCTGCTTAGAAACTTCTTCTACCAGATACCCTAAATCATCACTTTCAAGTTCAAAGTTCCACAGATCCCTAGAGCAAGAACACAGTGCTGCCAGTGTCTTTGCTAAAACATAGCACACGTGACCTTTATTCCAGTTCCCAATGAGTTCCTCATTTCCATCTGAAACTACCTCAGCCTGGTCTCCATTGTCCATATCACTATCAGCATTTTGGTCACAACAATTTAACAACTCTCTAGGAAGTTCCAAACTTTTCCCCATCTTCCTGTCTTCTCCAAAGGCCTCCAAACTGTTCCAACCTCTGCCCATTACCCAGTTCCAAAGCTGCTTCCATATTTTCAGATATCTTTACAGTAATGCCCAACTTCTTGGTACAAACTTTCTGTATTAGTTCTTTCTCACATTGCTATAAAGAACTACTTAAGATTGGGTAATTTATAAAGAAAAGAGTTTTAATTGGCTCACAGTTCCATGGGCTGTATAGGAAGCATGGTTGGGGAGCCCTCAGGAAACTTACAATCATGGCAAAAGGTGAAGAAGAAGGAGGCATGTTTTACATGGCTGGAGTAGGGGGAAGAGAGAAAAGGGAGAGGTGCTGAACACTTTTAAACAACCAGATGTCATAATAACTCACTATCACAAGAACAACAAGGGGGAAATCTGCCCCCATGATCCAATCACCTCCCACAGGGTCCCTTCTCCAATACTGGGGAATACAATTCAACATAAGATTTAGGTGGGGACACAAATCTAAACCATATCACCCCCAGTACAGAGAAGCATATATGCAGAATCCCTTACTTTCTCTCTTTTCATAATCAGAAACTCATATAAATTAATTCATACCATGGTAGAGGTAAGCCTCAGTTTTGTGCTAGAAAAAGTATACATTGCTTAATTTTTATGATGTTATTGTTTTAATTTCTAACCAGCCACTGGTGTATTCAGCAAATTGACTAATTTTCTTTCTCTATTTTAAGGCATACAAAAGTGTAATTATGTGACTGGCTGCTGTTTTGTGTCATGGAAACTTCATTGATGGAGTCTATATTAATCTTCAAAATTTATGGTCCTTCTAAATTGCAGTTAGAAATGTGAACACTGCAAAAGGTTTACTTATGCTTAGAAATCCATCAGACACCACTACATAATCCAACTTACAATGATAATGGTTCAACTTACAATTTTCTGACTTTATGATGATGCAAAAGCCATACACATTTAGTAGAAACCATACTTTGACTACCCACACAATCACTGTTTTTCACTTTCAGTGCAGTATGCAATAAATTACATGAGATATTCAACACTTATAAAAGAGTCCTTGTATTAAATGATTTTGCCCACCTGTAGGCTAATGTAACTATTCTGAGCACATTTAAGGAAGGCTAGGCTAAGCTGAGATTTGGTAGGGTAGGCTTACTAAATGCATTTTGGACATACGATGTTTTCAATTTATGGTAAGTTTACTGGGACATAACCCAATCATAAGTCGATGAGCATCTGTAGTCTATTTTGGCTATGTTCAAGAAAGCACATTCTAAGATCTTTGAGTTTCTACTTCACACCCTAAATTCTTCAGTTAAAAAATTAATATGAGGGCTGGGTGTGGTGGCTCACACCTGTAATCCTAGCAATTTGCGAGGCGGGTGGATCACGAGGTCAGGAGTTCAAGACCAGCCTGGCCAATATGGTGAAACCCATCTCTACTAAAAATGTAAAAATTAGCTGGTATGGTGACGTGTGCCTGTGGTCCCAGCTACTTGGGAGGCTGAGGCAGGAGAATCACTTGAACCCAGGAGGTGGAGGTTGCAGTGAGCAAGATCATGCCACTGACTCCAGCCTGGACAACAGAGTGAGACTCCATTTCAAAAAAAAAATAAAATTAACATGAATGTCATATGGACTTTATGATAGGTTGAATAACTGCCCCAAGTATGTCTACATTCTAATCTCCCAGACCTATGAATATTACCTTATACGGCAAAAGTGGCTTTGCAGATTTTATTGAGAATTTTGAGTTGGAAAGATTTTCCTGGATTATCTGGTTGGGCTATAAATGTAATCACGAGTCCCCTTATTAGAGGAAGAGGAAGATTTGATGACAGAGGAGAAGGCCATATGACAGAAGCAGAGAGAGATTTGAAGATGCTACAGTTCTGGCTTTTAAAAAGGAGGAAGGGGCTAATAAGCCAAGAAATACAAGGAATGCAACTCTAGAAGCTGGAAGGGCAAGGAATTAGATTCTCTTCTGGAGCCTCCAGAGGGACAGCAGCCCTGTAGACACCTTGACTTAATCTCAATGAAATTAATTTTGGATTTTTTGCCTCCAGAACTATAAGCGAAATATATGTGCTGCTTTAAGCCACTAAATTTGTGACTGTTAGAACAGCCATAGGAAACTAATACAGGGTCCCCAGAGACCCCTTTATTTCTCTACTTATTTCTGTAATGGGTTTAATCCCACCAAACTGAAGCTCAAGTTCTAGTACTAGCAGAAAGCACTTCAGAGGATGGCTGGCATAGAATCAAGCTCTTTTGTAATTGCTGCTGGCATAAGCCTGTTACCCAGTGGTGATGCCTGGTACTTAAAGAAGAAAGGTCATGAAGTACAAAGAACAGAGAAATCCTTAAGTACCACTAGCTGGTTACTACAATCTCAAAGTGCTCTCTCATCCAATTTTGAACTTCACCTTATAATTAATGCACAGTAGTTTCAAATTCCCTCTGAAGTCATACCTACATTTAAGTTCAGACTCTGCCACTTACAAGTTTTATGACTTTGCATAAGTTTCCTGAGTTTCAGTTTCCTTCTGCTGAAAAAAGAGTTACTAGTAATTCCTACATCAAAAGGCTGCTGTGTTGACTAAATTATAAGGTAGGCAAAACATCTTTTGGAAGTGCTAGCACACAGCATATGGTCAATAAATTAGTCACCAACACCAACAATATGGTCATAATCATTATTACTAATAATTATTTAAATTTTAGCTTTCGTATACCAAATCAAGTTTTAACAATCACTTATCTGAACACATGAACATCTTACTTTTGGAGTACATTTACTATAATACATTTTTAATTTGGAAATTAAATAGATTTTCTCTGGAACCTTTTTATGGCATCATTATAAGTGAATATCAAAACTATTTAAAATATTAGGATCTGTTCAGACATATTCTATAAAAACATATATTTAGGTAGGTTAGTCTGATAAACTGTAACAGTTAATAAACACTATGTCCTCTCATGACACAAGATTATATAACTTCAGTGGGCTGTTCAATATCATCCACAAAATATAAATATACCTATCATCATGGAAATGTGAATTGACCTTAATGTACAGAACACTCATAAATCATTTTCAGTCCTCTTCCTGTTCTACACATTCTCTTTTATCATCCATTTTTTCAATCTCATCTCCTCCCACTACCCATATATAATCTACTTCCAGCCACTGAACACTTCTTAACACTTCCCGAAACTTCCACATTTTCTCACCTCCTTGTGACTTGGCACAATTATTATCACTTTTATTAAATGAAACTTTCTAGAATCGACCAAGTTCCTTCCCCTGTTCCCACAGCTTTTTGTGCATATTTCCATGAAAGCGTTTACACATTACATGGTAGCTACTGCATGCATCTTCTTCCTTACTAGTCTGTAAACAATTTTAGAACAGGAATCTTATTTCGCATTTCTCTGTATCTTCATTTCTTAGCAAAGTATCTAGAACAAAGTATGTCCTTACTAAATATGTGTTGAAAGAGTGAATGCATAACCCACAATGTTCAATTAGTATCAAGGTATTTACTTTTTAAAATCAAAGATCTTGATTGTTTACATCTTAAAACTAGAAAAGTCCTGATATGTTTTATTAGCCTCCAAACTTACCTGAGTATCTTATCTGCAGTACAGAAAGTGGGATACCTAATAAGTGTGAAAAATAGTCCTTGAGATATTTAAGAACGGTATCAACCTTAAAAGATATTACAATTTCCTGGCCCACTGGAATAAGTACAACTTTTACTGTAAATTAAAAGAGAAAAGAAAGAATTATAGTTAAATACAGCAAAGGTCAGCAAACTACAGTCCACAAACAGATACAGAATTATGTGTTAATTTTTAATTATATAAAATGCAAGTTGTTCTTGCTGGTGTTTCCCTGCTGCGCCCCAATGATAACAGTTACTTTTAATTTTCTATAAGGAGAAGTGGCCAACATTTAGTTGCTTTGAAAATCAATCCATAATCTCAAAAATTAGCTCTAATGTTCAATACCTGGTATGTATTGTTCAGATATAAGCATAGGAAACATCCCAGGAAATTAGGCATTTTGGCATAGTGAATTTAGGAAAGAGAGACCTGAGACAGACAATGTCCCAGAAGTTAGAAATGCACTATAACTACTTTTCACAAAGAGGGACATTATATGGCTCAATCCCCTCTAGAAAAAAGAGAATCAAGATTCTTACATATTAAAATTTTTTAAAATATTATTATAAAATGATTATCTGTTCACAAATACAGGAGGGAAATACGGTATGTAAAAAGTAATTAATATGGGTAAACTGTTTTACATCTACAGACTTCAAATTTTAATAGAGAAGATGTAAAAAGATGGAGTATAGAATAAAGACTGTGGGTCAAAAAAGTTTTGTACATTCCTTTCCTGAAATTACAGTTTTCATAAAGCTAAAAATAAGACATTTATCAATAACGTGACAAAATTTAAGTAGGCACTGGTAATGCTAAGGTTCTTTGAGCTTGTTAAAACTTGTTTTCACAGTTCTCTATCAACAAAGAGAATACTTTCTCAGATGGCAAACCATGAGAAGGTTATTTTAATTGTCTTCTCAGTGCAAAAAACTATAATCAATTTTAAAGCTTTCACAATAGTGACTTCTTAAGCTTTGGGAAGGGGAAATGTGTCAAGGGATTTGTGAAGCTCACGAGGTACAGGACCAAGACAACTTTTTTTTAAAAAAATCACCATGTGTTTCCTGTAAGTTATATCAGGGAATGACAGAAATACCCAAAAATGAAACCCAAATTTACATTAAATACTAAAATTGAGAGACACCTGCTTCAGTCAGGTATAATCAGGCTTCAGTAGTTTTCTCTCCTTCTTTTCATTCTTTACGTATATGGACACATCACACAAGGGTAAACTACCCCACTAGATTCAAAAGCTACATTTTACCAGCCAAACTAAGCTGCTGTTATTATTGTTGTTAAATCATGGTTCATGTTCTCCACTCTGTAGGCAGAAACTCTCTCACAACTCATTCACAAGATGGAAAAGGAGCAGTCAGTTAACCGTGCAAGTAGAATGGTTCTCTGTGTAACCACCTTATTGCTGCTGCCACTCTGCTGTTATTAAGAATGTAATAATAACTATTATATGATATCAACATTATTTTATGTCTTTAAAATTAACCTACAATGAAAAACAATGATTTTTCTGAAGGAAAATATAAGCTAACACTAAGCAGACTACAGAAATACGGAAAAGCAACATAATATGTAGAATAAGCGAGCACTGGATATGAAACTAGAAAATCTATTGTCAAGTTCCCATCCACCTATCCACCTCTTGCTATTTAGATACAACAATTAATTCCAAATTGGCATGTAAAATAATTCCCATTTTAGTCAACAATTTCTCCATCATTTTTAAAGGTCATAAACATTTTTAAAACCTACTTTCTTTGAAAAAATATATAAATATCAATTTTTAAATTTAATGAAGATCATTCATTGATGAAAAATAGATAATGCAGAATACAGAAGCTTTCACAAATAGTTAAGAGATTCAAGCAAAGTAACTCTGGAAGTTTGGTGGATGAGGGAAAGGGAAAGGAATATCAAATATAAAACAAATCTTTAAGCGAAAATAAGCCAACAAGAAAACACAATCATTCTTCAAAATGAGAAAATGAAATAGCCTATCTTCCTTAGGTAGCACCTGTTGCTAGAGAATCTTCCATTGATTCTTGCAAAGACTCCTTTATAGCCTTTATTTTATCCAGAAATGCCAAACTATCATCATTTGGACTCTGCATTGCATATTGCTTTTCATGATGTTGTGGAGTATATGAAACTTGTCTTGGTGATATAACCTCTTTCATGAGTTGTTCATTGTCTGGTTCCAGGCTTGAAAAGCTTCGGTCACTCTGCTCCTCAACATGTATTGCATGGCTCTCACTGAATTGTTCTATCCCAGATTCATGCTCTTCAGTTTGATCTGACTCTTGAGGCTCTTCTGAGGCAACTGGAATAGTAACAATGTCAAAAGCATCACTTTCTTCTGTTGAATTGGCTATATTCTGAGTTTCATACTTCTTGGGCTGATTAGACATTTTCCTGAATTAAGAAAAATAAACACATTTACTACACAAAGTTTCTACACCAAAAATCAAATTCATTGCTAGTACAGAGTAACATTCATAATATTCAACTAAAGTGTTGCTCATTTAAAAAAATGTTTATCTTACTAATGGCATCAAGTTAAAAAAAAAAAGAACCTCAAAACAATAAATTTGACAATACTCTGCAAAGAATATATGGAAAAATATTTTTAAATATCTTGTCATTTCTTCCTTATTTGGTCCTTATTTTAGTCTCATATTTTTGAGACTTCCTTATTTAATGAAGAATGCCTCATGAAAAGACTTTCTGAATTTCTTTTTTCTGAATACAAAACTGATATATGGATGCCTCTAGCATTACAAATGATTAGAAGCTCCAAAGAACCAGCCATCTCTATAGCAAGTGTACCCTGAACAGAATACACTTTTTGTAGTAGCTCTGCTCTTACAAATTGTAGCAGAGGTCTGCAATGACCTCTGCTCCCCCAAATAAACCTATTAACAACAAATATTGGTTGAGCTTGATGCTGACTAGACCCACAGCTATAGCAGCCAAGAGCTTGGGTTTGGAAGACAAGACGACAATATCTGAAAGATTGGACTGGGATAGTCCAGGGCATCCCAGAGCCGGGCTGCAGATGCAGGAGCTAAACTGGAGAAACGAATGTCCAATATAGCAGGGAGCTCACCTATGGAAGTCAGGAAGGGAAAATAGGGAACGTAGCCCCAAGACCAGATTTCTATGGCAAAGACAAGGGTAATATGAAACCTTGGAACAGTAGTGAGGTGGAAAAGCTCTCTCTGGGGCTTCTGCTTTGAGTACAAATCTTTATGGAGAAAATAAATTCACCCACAGCCAGTGGAATTCTCTGGATACTGGATTATAAATTTTAAAAAATGGAAACATCTGCAATAAAAATATATAATTGTTGATCTCAGTTAATAAGCTATACAAGATTAGAGACAGTTGAAGAGAGAATTAGTAAACTGGAAGATAAATAAAATGATTTTATATAGAATGATGCAAAAAGATAAGATACAAAAAATATGAGACTAAAAGCGATGGAAAAGAAAGTCTAGCATGTTTTTGCTAAGCATATATTTTGTTGTGAGCTAAGAATGATTTTGTACTGTGAAACCAAAAAACAACAAAGAAGATGCATTGGAGACTACATGTAGTCTCTGCAGTCTAAAAAAGACCTGTGAAGTCCTTTTCATAAAATGTTTGCCAGCTTCTGAACTAACATATGTCAAAATGGAGTCCCAGAAGGAAAAATAGAAAGATAGAAGAGAAAAAATATTTTTATGTGTTATTTATTCTTTTTGAGGTAAAAATCTTTCTCTGTCACCCAGGCTAGAGTACAGTGGTCCAATTCCAGCTCACTGCAACCTCCGCCTCCCAGTTTCAAGTGATTCTCCTGCCTTAGCCTCCTGAGTAACTGGAACTACAGGCATGTGCTACTACACCTAGCTTATTTTTGTATTTTTAGTAGACGGGGTTTTGCCATGTTGGCCAGGCTGGTCTAAAACTCCTGGCCTCAAGTGATAAATCTGCCTCAGCCTCTCAAAGCTCTGGGATTACAGGCATGAGCCATGATGCCTGGCCAGGAAAAATATTTCAAAAGGTAATAGCCGAGAACTTTTCAAAACTGATAAAAGAATATGGATCCTCAGATCCAGGAAGCATAACATAAATATATACCAAACAGGTTAAATAAAAATAATGAATAGCCATATACATTGTAATGAAATTACAGAATATCAAAGACAAACAGAAGGTCCTGAAAGTACAATGGTAAAGAACATAACAGCTACTGTTTTGAATCATATTAATTTGCTGCCATTAATACAAAGAAAAGGAAAATCACTGCAGACTTATCAGAAAAATAGTAGCCAATGCAACAATAGGCTAACTGACAGAAGATAACTATCAACCTAGAATTGTGCACCCAGCAAAATTACCTCGCAAGAAAGAAAACAGAAGTATTTACAAGTTAGTTACTAAGTTACAACCAAGATATTTGCTCTAAAGGAACTTCTAAGGAATATACTCAAAGGAGGAAAATGATTTCAAGGGATGTCTGAAGTGCAACTCGGAAAGGTAAATGTGAAAAATCATAAACATATGGATAAATCCAAATAAATACTGTTAATACAAAATAATAGTAAATTGAAATATTAGACAATAATACAAAATTGGGAAGGGAAAAACAAGACCAAACTCTGAAATCCTTATACTATTTATAATTTTTTTTATTTGTATAGATTTAGGGAGTACAAGTACAGCACAGTTTGAAGTCTGGGCTTTTATTGTGACCATCACCCAAATAGTATACATACTACCCACTGAGTAAGTTCTCATCCCTCACACCCTTCCCATGCTCCCTTTCTTTCAAGTCTCCAATGTCTATTATTCCACTCTGTGTTCATGTGTAGATGTTATTTCACTCCCACTTACAAGTGAGAATATGCAGTATTTGACTTTCTGTTTCTGAGTTATTTCACTTAAAATTATGCCTCCCATTCCAAGGGGGACATATTCTTAACCCTAGACTGCGTTACTTAAATATGCATAGTTAAATCTCACTACAAGCAATAAAAAACAGAAAATTAGTTTTTAAATTTCAAAACAATCAAGAGGGAAAGAAGTGGAATGAGAAAAACCTGAACAAAGCTCAATTTTAAAAAAGGTCAAGAAACCTTTTCAGTCTCTCACCCACAAAAAAAACAAAAAATAAACACACACACACAAAAAAAACACCATTTTGATTATTTTCTCCTGTAACACAGCTTAATGGCCCAATTAGAAAGAGGATATCATAACAAAGCCCTAACTCCTAGCAACATATTCATCTGCCCTCTTTGAAGAATCTGAGGTAATGCTTTTGCTTCTATCTGAGGGGTCATCCTGGCCAAACTGGCCAAGATGGTATCTTCTAAAAACAGCAATAGCAACAAAATCCAAACTGGCCAAGATGGTATCTTCTAAAAACAGCAATAGCAACAAAATCAAGAACTTCTGCTCTTCAGAAAACACAACTGGGAGAAAAAAAAGACAAATCATAGACTGGAAGATAATTTTCACAAAATGCATATCTGATAAAGGACTTATATCCAGACTATATAGAGAATAATATGAAAAAATAATATTTAAAAAGGGTAAAAGATTTCAACAGACACTTCACCACAGAATACATATAGAAGGCAATTAAGCAGGGGCAGGCCTAGGTTGAGGCAAGTGAAGCACCTGCACTACTCTACACTTGTACTCGTGTCTGAAAATGAATGACTCCTAAAATGTTGGGCCTAGGTGCATCATTTGGGTCATCCCAGTCTCAACCCTGAGAACAAACACATAAAATAAAGCTCAATATCATTACTCATTGTAAAAATGGAACTTCAAATCACAATGAGACAGCACTACATACCTATTAGAATAACTAAAATAATATTTTTAAAGCTCTCTAATAGCAAGTGCTAGTGAGTGCATATAAAGACAACTGGTACACACAACAACATGGATGAAACTCAAACAAATTATGCTCAGTGAAGAAGCCAGCTCTACTAAGGCTGTGTAGTATTGACTCAATTTATATGACAAATCCTAGAGTTAGAAAATATACCAAAGCCTAAGGGTAAAGGTAAGAGTTGATTACAGAAGGATGTGGGGATTTTTTATGTGATGGAAACACTCAAAATCTCAATTCTGGTAGTGGTTATGTAAACTATATGTGTTTATTAAAACGTATAGCACTCCAGACTAAAGAGGGTAAATTTTATTGTGTCTAGATTATCCCTTACTAGAAAGATATAACAGAAAGTAAAAGCAACGAATGCTCCTTTCAGGAGGAAGAAAAAAAAAAAAGTGTGCTATTAAGACTAAGACAAAAGGAATTTCAATAACAATAAGAATTTTTGAAAATCGACGTGGCAGGGAAAAACAACTGATTACAGATGTAAGGTCAGTGGTATAGGAAATGATAAATAGCAAAGAAAGTGAAAATATATGGGTAAATATAAATGCACTTTGGCTGTATAAAAATAATGTTGGGGCGCGCCCAAGATGGCTGAATAGGAACAGCTCCAGCCTCCAGCTCCCAGCATGAGCGACACAGAAGACAGGTGATTTCTGCATTTTCAACTGAGGTACTGGGTTCATCTCACTGGGGCATGTCGGACAGGGACAGTTGGCGCTGGTCCCCGGGTGCAGCCTGACCAGTGAGAGCGGAAGCAGGGCGAGGCATCACCTCACCTGTGAAGCGCAAGGGGGAAGGGAATTCCTTTTCCTAGTCAAAGGAAAGTGAGACACACAACACCTGGAAAATCGGGTAACTCCCACCCTAATACTGCACTTTACCAAGGGTCTTGGCAAATGGCACACCAGGAGATTATATCCCACACCTGGCCCGGAGGGTCCCACGCTCACGGAGCTTCCCTCATTGATAGCACAGCAGTCTGAGATCTAACTGCAAGGCGGCAGCAAGGCTGTGGGAGGGGCGCCCGCCATTGCTGAGGCTTAAGTAGGTAAACAAAGTCACTGGGAAGCTCAAATTGGGTGGAGCCCACCACAGCTCAAGGAGGCCTGCCTGCCTCTATAGACTCCACCTCTGGGGACAGGGCATAGCTAAACAAAAGCAGCAGAAACCTGGGCAGAGGTAAATGCCCCCGTCTGACAGCTTTGAAGAGAGCAGTGGATCTCCCAGCAAGGAGGTTGAGATCTGAGAACAGACAGATTGCCTGCTCAAGTGGGTCCCTGACCACTGAGTAGCCTAACTGGGAGACATCCCTCACTAGGTGCAGACCGACACGTCACACCTCACACGGCCGGTACGCCCCTGAGACGAAGCTTCCAGAGCAAGAATCAGACAGCAACACTCGTTGTTCAGCAATATTCTATCTTCTGCAGCCTCCTCTGTTGATACCCAGGCAAACAGGGTCTGGAGTGGACCTCAAGCAAACTCCAACAGACCTGCAGCTGAGGGTCCTGACTGTTGGAAAATTAACAAAAAGAAAGGACACCCACACCAAAACCCCATCAGTACGTCACCATTATCAAAGACCGAAGGCAGATAAAACCACAGACAGGGAAAAAGCAGGGCAGAAAAGCTGGAAATTCAAAAAATCAAAGCGCATCTCCCCCTCCAAAGCAACGCAACTCATCGCCAGCAACAGAACAAAGCTGGACGGAGAATGACTTTGACCAGTTGAGAGAAGAAGGCTTCATTCGATCAAACTTCTCAGAGCTAAAGGAGGAACTACGTAACCAGCACAAAGAAACTAAAAACCTTGAAAAAAGAATGGATGAATGGATAACTAGAATAGCCAATGTAGAGAAGACCTTAAAAGAATTGATAGACATGAAAACCATAACATGAGAACTACATGACAAATGCACAAGCTTCAGTAACCAACTCGATCAACTGGAAAAAAGAGTATCAGCGATTGAAGATCAAATGAATGAAATGAAGCGAGAAGTGAAGTGTAGAGAAAAAAGAGTAAAAAGAAATGAACAAAGACTCCAAGAAACATGGGATTATGTGAAAAGACCAAATCTACGTCTGATTGGTGTGCCTGAAAGTGACGGGGAAAATGGAACCAAGTTGGAAAACACTCCGCAGGATATCATCCAGGAGAACTTTCCCAACCTAGTAAGGCAGGCCAACATTCAAATTCAGGAAATACAGAGAATGCCACAAAGATACTCCTCGAGAAGAGCAACTCTAAGACACATAATTGTCAGATTCACCAGAGTTGAAATGAAGGAAAAAATGTTAAGGGCAGCCAGAGAGAAAGGTCAGGTTACACACAAAGAAAAGCTCACCAGACTAACAGCAGATCTCTCGGCAGAAACTCTCCAAGCCAGAAGAGAGTGGAGGCCAATATTCAACATTCTTAAAGAAAAAAATTTTCAACCCAGAATTTCATATCCAGGCAAACTAAGTTTCACAAGTGAAGGAGAAATAAAATCCTTTACAGACAAGCAAATGCTGAGAGATTTTGTCACCACTGGGCCTGCCCTACAAGAGATCCTGAAGCAAGCACTAAAGTTGTAAAGGAACAACAGGTACCAGCCATTGCAAAAACATGCCAAAATGTAAAGTCCATCGATGCTAGGAAGAAACTGCGTCAACTAGCGAGTAAAATAACCAGCTAATATCATAATGACAGGATCAAGTTCACACATAACAATATTAACCTTAAATGTAAATGGACTAAATGGTCCAACTAAAAGACACAAACTGGCAAACTGGATAAAGAGTCAAGACCCATCAGTTTGTTGTATTCAGGAGACCCATCTCACATGCAGAGACACATACAGGCTCAAAATAAACGGATGGAGGAAGATCTACCAAGCAAATGGAAAACAAAAAAAAGCAGGGGTTGCAATCCTAGTCTCTGATAAAACAGACTTTAAACCATCAAAGATCAAATGAGACAAAGAAGGCCATTACATAATGGTAAAGGGATCAATTCAGCAGGAAGAGCTAACTATCCTAAATATATATGCACACTATACAGGAGCATCCAGATTCATAAATCAGTCCTTAGAGACTTATAAAGAGACTTAGACTCCCATACAATAATAATGGGAGACTTTAACACCCCACTGTCAACATTAGACACATCAACGAGACAGAAAGTTAACAAGGATATCGAGGAATTGAACTCATCTCTGCAGCAAGCAGACCTAATAGACATCTACAGAACTGTCCACCCCAAATCAACAGAATATACATTCTTCTCAGCACCACATCGCATTTATTCCAAAATTGACCACATAGTTGCAAGTAAAGCATTCCTCAGCAAATGTGAAAGAACAGAAATTATAACAAACTGTCTCTCAGACCACAGTGCAGTCAAACTAGAACTCAGGACTAAGAAACTCAATCAAAACCGCTCAACTACATGGAAATTGAACAACCTGCTCCTGAATGACTACTGGGTACATAACGATATGAAGGCAGAAATAAAGATGTTCTTTGAAACCAATGAGAACAAAGATACAACATACCACTATCTCTGGGACACATTTAAAGCAGTGTGTAGAGGGAAATTTATAGCACTAAATGCCCACAAGAGAAAGTAGGAAAGATCTAAAATCGACACCCTAACATCACAATTAAAAGAACTAGAAAAGCAAGAGAAAACACATTCAAAAGCTAGCAGAAGGTAAGAAATAACTAAGATCAGAGCAGAACTGAAGGAGATACAGACACAAAATACCCTCCAAAAAAAATCAATGAATCCAGGAGCTGGTTTTTTGAAAAGATCAACAAAATTGATAGACCACTAGCAAGACTAATAAAGAAGAAAAGAAAGAAGAATCAAATAGATGCAATAAAAAGTGATAAAGGGGATATCACCATCGACCCCACAGAAATACAAACTACCATCAGAGAATACTATAAACACCTCTATGCAAATAAACTAGAAAACCTAGAAAAAATGGATAATTTCCTGGACACTTACACTCTCCCAAGATTAAAACAGGAAGAAGTTGAATCGCTGAATAGACCAATAGCAGGCTCTGAAATTGCAGCAATAATTAATAGCCTACCAACCAAAAAAAGTCCAGGACCAGACGGATTCATAGCCGAATTCTACCAGAGGTACAAGGAGGAGTTGGTACCGTTCCTTCTGAAACTATTCCAATCAATAGAAAAAGAGGGAATCCTCCCTAACTCATTCTACATGGCCAACATCATCCTGATACCAAAGCCTGGCAGAGACACAACAAAAAAAGAGAATTTCAGACCAATATCCCTGATGAACATCGATGCAAAAATCCTCAATAAAATACTGGCAAAACAATTCCAGCAGCACATCAAAAAGCTTATCCACCATGATCAAGTGGGCGTCATCCCTGGGATGCAAGGCTTGTTCAACATATGCAAATCAATAAACGTAATCCAGCATATAAACAGAACCAAAGACAAAAACCACATGATTATCTCAATAGATGCAGAAAATTCTTTTGACAAAATTCAACAGCCCTTCATGCTGAAATCTCACAATAAATTCGGTATTGATGGAACATATCTCAAAAAAATAAGAGCTATTTATAACAAACCCACAGACAATATCATACTGAATGGGCAAAAACTGGAAGCATTCCCTTTGAAAACTGGCACAAGACAGGGATGCCCTCTCTCACCACTCCTATTCAACATAGTGGTGGAAGTTCTGGCTAGGGCAATCAGGCAAAAGAAAGAGATAAAGGGTATTCAGTTAGGAAAAGAAGAAGTCAAATTGTCCCTGTTTGCAGATGACAAGATTGTATATTTAGAAAACCCCACTGTCTCAACCCAAAATCTCCTTAAGCTGATAAGCAACTTCAGCAAAGTCTCAGGATACAAAATCAATGTGCAAAAATCACAAGCATTCTTTTTTTTTTTTTTTTTTTTTGAGACGGAGTCTCAGGCTGGAGTGTAGTGGCCGGATCTCAGCTCACTGCAAGCTCCGCCTCCCAGGTTCACGCCATTTTCCTGCCTCAGCCTCCTGAGTAGCTGGGACTACAGGCGCCCGCCACCTCGCCCAGCTAGTTTTTTGTATTTTTTAGTAGAGACGGAGTTTCACCGTGTTAGCCAACAAGCATTCTTATACACCAGTAACAGACAAACAGAGAGTCAAATCATGAATGAACTCCCATTCACAATAGCTTCAAAGAGAATAAAATACCTAGGAATCCAACTTACAAGGGATGTAAAGGACCTCTTCAAGGAGAACTACAAACCACTGCTCAGTAAAATAAAAGAGGACACAAACAAATGGAAGAACATACCATGCTCATGGATAGGAAGAATTGATATTGTGAAAATGGCCATACTGTCCAAGGTAATTTATAGATTCAATGCCATCCCCATTAAGCTACCAATGACTTTCTTCACAGAATTGGAAAAAACTGCTTTGAAGTTCATATGGAACCAAGAAAGACCCCGCATTGCCAAGACAATCCTAAGCCAAAAGAACAAAGCTGGAGGCATCATGCTACCTGACTTCAAAGTATACTACAAGGCTACAGTAGCCAAAACAGCATGGTACTGCTACCAAAACAGAGATATAGACCAATGGAACAGAACACAGCAGTCAGAAATAATATCACACATCTACAGCCATCTGATCTGACAAACCTGACAAAAACAAGAGATGGGGAAAGGATTCCCTATTTAATAAATGGTGCTGGGAAAATTGGCTAGCCATAAGTAGAAAGCTGAAACTGGATCCTTTCCTTACTCCTTATACAAAGATTAATTCAAGATGAATTAGAGACTTAAATGTTAGACCTAAAACCATAAAATCCCTAGAAGAAAACCTAGGTAATACCATTCACGACATAGGCATGGGCAAGGACTTCATGTCTAAAATACCAAAAGCAATGGCAACAAAAGTCAAAATCGACAAATGGGATCTAATTAAACTAAAGAGCTTCTGCACAGCAAAAGAAACTACCTTCAGAGTGAACAGGCAACCTACAGAATGGGAGAAAATTTTTACAATCTACTCATCTGACAAAGGGCTAATATCCAGAATCTACGAAGAACTCAAACAAATTTACAAGAAAAAAAAAAAAAAAAAAACCATCAAAAAGTGGGCAAAGGATATGAACAGATACTTCTCAAAAGAAGACATTCATACAGCCAACAGACACATGAAAAAATGCTCATCATCACTCACCATCAGAGAAATGCAAATCAAAACCACAATGAGATACCATCTCACACCAGTTAGAATGACAATCATTAAAAATTCAGGAAACAACAGGTGCTGGAGAGGATGTGGAGAAATAGGAACACTTTTACACTGTTGGTGGGACTGTAAACTAGTTCAACCATTGTGGAAAACAGTGTGGTGATTCCTCAAGGATCTAGAACTAGAAATACCATTTGACCCAGCCATCTCATTACTGGGGATATACCCAAAGGATTATAAGTCATGCTGCTATAAAGACACATGTACACATATGTTTATTGCAGCACTATTCACAATAGCAAAGACTTGGAATCAACCCAAATGTCCATCAGTGACAGACTGGATTAAGAAAATGTGGCACATATACACCATGGAATACTATGCAGCCATAAAAAAGGATGAGTTCTTGTCCTTTGTAGGGACATGGATGCAGCTGGAAACCATCATTCTGAGCAAACTATCACAAGAACAGAAAACCAAACACCACATATTCTCACTCATAGGTGGGAACTGAACTATGAGATCACTTGGACACTGGAAGGGGATCATCACACACTGGGTCCCATTGTGGGGAGCAGGGGCAGGAGGGATAGCATTAGGAGATATACCTAATGTAAATGACGAGTTAATGGGTGCAGCACACCAACATGGCACATGTATACATATGTAACAAACCTGCATGATGTGCACATGTACCCTAGAACTTAAAGTATAATAAAAAATAATAATAATATCATAAAGTCATACACACATAGAAATACAAAACAATCATATGGCATATCTGTTGTGGGGGTGAAAATGATAAAAATGGCATTTACCTTATCATAATTCATTAATCTGTATATGTGTTTTATATAGCTTTCTGATTTTGTGCTATACTTAATAAAGAAGCTAAATAAAAAAGAAGAGGAAGAAGAGGATGAAGTACTCTATATGTTGACAAAAGTCACACTCCAAGATATACCGAGTGAGAAAAAGAAAGAAGGTGAAATAAGAATATATATTTGTGTTTGTTTCTACCTGGACAAAGAAACACTCAGAAAAGTATGAAAGAAACTAAGAAAACTAGTTATCTGATGGGGGGCAAAGTGAGTAGGAAGTAGCCAGAACAAGGGTGGGCTCCACAATTCTCAATGTATTACTTTTAATATTTTTATTTTTAAACAATGTAAATGTATTACCTGTTTAAAATATTAGATAAGACATCATAGGTTTAGTAAAGTAGGGAAAACACAAGGTGGCTGGGAGAGTATGTGATCAAGTGTGCTAAAGCCTCTTTAGGAATAGGAACTAAGAATTGTGACAGGTCTGAGATTTTATCCTACCTACAACCTAACAATTTAGCCTGCCATAGTTTCATGAATGCTATCAGAATAAATAATACTCCTGGGTTGGAAACAAAGGACTTTATTACTCATGGCACAGCAGATAGCATGAGCTTTATATTCACACAGGATCCCTGTGCCCCCAAATCCCAGAGGAACAATGTGGAATGCCCAATTAGATGCTATAGACACAGAAGGTTTGCATCACAGCTAAGAAACCCCAAGCTTAGAAACTCCAATCCTTTATAATGGACTGCAAGCAAATATGCCCAACCTCTGCCTTGGAGGAAGATATCATTGTTATTATACTAGACAGATAAATCTGACCTCTGCTTTAGAAAGAGACCCTATATCTTTTAAGACTGTTCACTATACAAATATCCTTGAAAAGAAAATTCAAAACAAAGCTGTCAGTGTCTCTTAAGCAGAAATTCTAGAGAACCATGGGGAACCGTCTTCCATGAGGAATAAGAACCATCCATGGACAACGTCAAAAAAGCCTCTGAGAGTCAGCATCTAGTGATTATTCTCACAGCTGTCTAGTAAGAATGATCATTTCACAACAGCAATTATATTGTCTTTCCTACAGCCAGCAAGAACAATGCTTGCTCACCTATGCTCTGAAACTTGGTTAGGTTCCATCTGACACTACCCAGTGTGAATAAGGCCCCATTTAATAGACACAACATTTAAAAGTACTCCCAAGGTATAACACCTAAAGGGCAAGCCATGCCTATATCTATCTAATAAGGTAGAAAAGGATTAAACCAGCTTGAATGCCCATATGAAAGTTGATCCAATAGGCCTAAGATAATAAATTTCATAACTGTAACAGGAATAAATTATATCTAACAGTACAATAAAACAATAATATAACACAACCAAGGAAGGTCTACTTTTAGAGTAATCCTTTATTTTTTTTCTTTTGCTCACCTATTATCCAGCCACTCAAAAAGCACTGTCAATACTGACCTGAAAATTTAGTCTCAGTCTACTTTTGTCTGTCATCCTGTAATATTTTGAAAGTACTACTGCAACAGTCTCAGCTGGTTACCTTAATTTCATTCTTGAAACTCCCACCCCACCAATCCCTGCCAAAAAATTCTATTATTCTCACAGCAGCCAGAAAAATATTTTTTAAAGAAAATCATACCATGCCCCTCTCATATTTACTAAAACATCTCTAAAATAAAATGCTTTCCAGAATAAAATCCAAACTACTCACCATGGCCTTCAAGGTCCTAAATGATCTAGCCCCTGCCTCTCTGACCTCATCTTCTAACCCACCCCACCTTTTATCATATCTAGGGCTAATCTCCCTCTTGGGGCTTTTGCATTTTAAGTTTCCTCTGTCAAAAATGTGTTACTACAAACTTTTTTTTTGAGATAGAGTCTGGCTGTGTCATCCAGGCTACAGTACAGTGATGCGATCTCAGCGCACTGCAACCTTCCCCTCCCAGTTCAAGCAATTCTCCTGCCTCAGCCTCCCAAATAGCTGGGATTACAGGCACCCACCACCACGCTTGGCTAATTTTTGTATTTTTAGTAGACATACGGTTTCACTATGTTGGCCAGGCTGGTCTCATACTCCTGACCTCTCGAACTCCTGACCTCGTGATCTGCCCACCTCAGCCTCCCAAAGTGCTGGGATTACAGGCGTGAGCCACTGCACCTGGCCTGTTACTACAAATCTTTACGACTAATTCCTCATCTTCCATGTCTCAGTTTCCAGAGAGGCCTCCCTAATCATACCTCAACTACCCACTAATTTTTTTTTCATCAATATAATCACTGTACATTTCTCAAAAGAAGACGTAAAAATAGCCAACAAGTATATGAAAAAATACTCAACATCAATAATAATCAGAGAAATGCAAATCAAAACCACAATAAGACATCATCTCACCCCAGTTAAAATGACTATTGTCAAAAAGAAAATAACAGATGCTGGCAAGGATGCAAAGAAAGGGGAATGGTAGTACACTGTTAGTGGGAAATGTAAATTACTACAGCCATTGTAGCAAACAGCAGGAAGGTTCCTCAAAAAACTAAAAATAGTTCTACCACATAATCCAGCAATTCCACTGCTGGATATATATCCAAAAGAAAGGAAATCAGCATATTGAAGAGATATCTGCACTCCCATGTTTACTGCAGTACTATCCACAATGGCCAATCAACCTAAGTGTCTACCACCAAATGAAGAAAGAAAATGTGGCATATATACACAAAATGAAATACTATTAAGCCATAAAAAACAATGAAATTCTGTCATTTGCAACAACATGGGTGAAACTAGGGGACATTATGTTAAGTAAAATAAGCAAGGCATAGAAAGACAAATATCACATGTTCTCATTCATAAGTAGGAGCTTAAAAAGTTGATTTCACAAAGGTAGAGAGCAGAATGATGGTTACCAGAAGCTGAGAAGGGCAGGGGGAGCAGGGATGAAGTAAGGTTGGTTAAGGGGTTTAAAAATACATTTACATAGAAGGAGTAAGTTCTGTGTGTGATAGCACTGTAGGGTGACTATAGTTAACAATATTTTATATTTCAAAACAGAAGAAAAGTTTTGGAATATTCCTAGAACAAAAAAATGATAAGGTAATGGATATCCTAATTACCTTGATTATTACAAATTGTATGCATGTATCAAATATCATAGTTGCCCAATAAATATGTACAATAATTATGTATAAACAAAAATTTTTTAATTTTTGAAAAGCATTGGCCATGGCTGAATTCATTCATGCTTTCAACTAATTTTTACTGGGTACCTACTCATAACCAGTCCTCCTTTTAGCTGTGTGTAGAGACACTTCTATGTCTCTACACACAGCCATCGACAAGGCTTTTCAAAAATGTTTAAATTTTTGTTGATACACAATTATTGTACATATTTATTGGACACGTGTGATATTTGGTACGTATCTTTATCTGACCCAGTATATATTTTACTAATTTAGTTGTAACTTGCCCATTTTCCTCACTAGAATATACGCTTTTTTTACTGCAGGGATTTTGATCTGGTTGGTAGTTTGCAGTTTTTACAGCAGAGATTTTGATCTGCAGTAAAAAAAAAAAAAAAGCTGATATTATATATATATATATGATATATATATATATTTTTTTTTTTTTTTTTTTTTTTTGAGATGGAGTCTCGCTCTGTCTCCCAGGCTGGAGTGCAGTGGCCAGATCTCAGCTCACTGCAAGCTCCGCCTCCTGAGTTCAGGCCATTCTCCTGCCTCAGCCTCCCCAGTAGCTGGGACTACAGGCGCCCGCCACCTCACCTGGCTAGTTTTTTGTATTTTTTTTAGTAGAGACGAGGTTTCAACATGTTAGCCAGGATGGTCTCGATCTCCTGACCTTGTGATCCGCCCGTCTCAGCCTCCCAAAGTGCTAAGATTACAGGCGTTAAAATAGAGCTGAAAGGATTTAGCGATGCATTAGATGTGAGCTATGAGATAAAGAGAGGAATCAAGGATACTGCTAACATTTTTAGCCCGAGTAACCAGAAGGATAAAGCTACATTTACAGAAATAAGGAAAACTTCAAATAAAGGAGACCTGAGTATGGATGTAAGTTAGATCAGTCTGATTTGGGCCATATGAGTTTGAGATGCCCATTGGACACGGGGTTAGCAGTTTGAAGTTCTGAGAAGATGCTGGCCTGGAAATTGGAAAGTCACAAGTCTATGGTATTTAAAGCCATGAGACATGTGCAATCAATGCAGTCAGAAACAGAAGCCACATACTATAAAGTTCCTTTGACAGGTACTGGATAAATTCATACCCCTCCACCTTCCTCCTCAATGTGTCTGTCTCCATTTCCTAGTTGCTATGGTTCCTAATGCTTACATTCATTTCACCCTAATTTTAGTACATTAGGAGTCCTAGATTGTTCCCCTCAAAGCAATCTATCTCCTTATAAACAAGATGAGGGCTGGGCACAGTAACTCACACCTGTAATCCCAGCACTTTGGGAGGCCGAGGTGGTCAGATCCCTTGAGCCTAGAAATTCAATACCAGCCTGGGCAACATAGTGAGACCCTGTCTCTACAAAAAATACAAAGCTTAACTGGGCATTGTATTGTGGCATGCACGTGTAATTCTAATTATTCGGGAGGCTGAGGTGGGAGGATCGCTTCAGCCAGGGAAGTGGAGATTATAGTGAGCCAAGATGTCACCACTGCCCTCCAGCCAGAGACATGGAGTAAGACCCTGTCTAAATAAACACACACAAACACACACACACACACACACACACAGAGATCATAGTTCTGTTACCTGTAGATTGTATGTATAGTAGTGCCTAAGGTTCACAGAAGGTCCTTAATTAATGATATGAATAAATGACCCAAATAATTACATGTTTTCAAGATGTTAGTTGTTGATAAAGAGGGTGATTAGCAACTGTGTTTATGATGGTTAGCAGTGACAAGCATTTACTCAACCTAAAAACAAGAAGTGTCAAGGTTTCTAAGTCATGACTTCATTGCCATGCAGTACAGTGATTCTCAGCTTTGATTTCCTAAAGTGGAATTTCAGGAGGGCTGACTGTGGAGCCAGCCCACCTGAGTTTGAATCCAGACTTAACAGCTTCCTGTAGAAAGAAGCAATCGGCCATGGGTCTTCAGTGTCCCTACATGTTCTTGTGGGGTGTGACAAAAATGCAAGGCCATGACCACTGTTTACCCAGACCATTTCTCAGGGTTGTGTTTGCACTGAGAAACTGCAAAGGTTGAGATAAACTCTTCCCCCTGAAACAAAGAGCAGGCTTTCTTTGGTTTACTATAAAAGCAGTCAATTCCCCATGTGCAGGCATCCATGTAGACTCACTTGTGTTTCCCCTGTTGGACTTGGGGGGCTTGGGAAATTGGCACAAACTTGAAGCACTGGCTACTTCTTTTGCTATGTGCCCTTTGACCCAGCATCCAAGAAACAGTGACTAACTTATTAGTTTGTATGTAGGGTAAAACACCAGACCCCTCAGAGTTCCTGATACTTACTAGCTATATGACTTTGAGATACAGATGTGTCTTAACCTAAGTCTTGTTTTCCTCACTTGTGAAATGGTATATTAGTAGTTTCAACATCAAAGGTTCTTCCAAGAATTAAATAAAATTGTGTATATACAGTACTTAGTAAACAGTGCCTGGCACACAATAAGTACATAATAAATGTTGGCTAATTAGTAATGAACTATTTCTAAAATTTCCAAATGGCTAGTGATAATTATACCTTAATAATGTCTCCTACATAATTACTCATTTTATAAAGTAGGAGAAAAAATACTTTAAAAATAAAGCATATTAGCAAATACTTACACTAAATTATTTCTCACAGATGATATTATTACGCCCATTTTACAGATAAAGAAATTAGCACAGAGAGGTTAAGTAATATTTTCAAGAACACAGAGCTAGTAAGCGGTATATCTGGGATCCAAATCCAGGCAGTCTGGATCCAGAACCCATGCCTTTAACCACTAAACTGTGCTGTATCTCAGTATAGGAGTCCATGGGGGGTTGGGGAGAGAACAGAAAAGGGGTCCTGGTGATTAAGAAAAAGTCTAGAAATTGATCTCCCTGCAGATGAAAAAGCTAAGGCCCAGGAATGCCTCATGGTAGGTTAGTGGTGGTCAGATCCAGAATTTAACTAACGATTTTGTCATCAGATACATTATCAGAAAATGTCTTTTATTCTTAAGTAAGAAACATGACTATTATTTAAAATAGAGTAGAAAATATTCAGCAGATTTTTTTTCACCCATCTAGAACAAGGAGCTAATTTTATTGGTTCCTAATACCCCTTCATATGTATATATTAATATGCTCTACTTGCATACATAAATATGTGTAAACTCTCACTGCAGCAAATATTAAACGTAAATAACAAAACACACATATTAAGGTGTGAAATGTAAAATGTGAAATTTCAACCCAGTTTGGAAAGCTACAGTTGGACAAGACTTTTCAAAATTTTTTTTTCATTATTGTTATTGTTCATTTGGCTGTTTTTAAGAGAGTAATATGTGCTTACTAGAAAAAAAATCTAACAGAACAGAAGGGGATAAAATAAGAAGTAAAAGTATTCCAGACATGCTAATTTTATTTCTCATTGTTAGGCAGTTTATCTTTCCAGGAATTGTCTATAAAGCTACAATTATATATAATATATATACACTTAAATTTGTTTATGATCATATCTATGTCTTTTATAAACTATATTTCTGTTTATTTTTAAACTTTAACACTGTTTTACGACTTATAATATATGCTTAACATTTATTTTTACGTAAAATATGATTCTGCCACATTCTTTTCAACAGCTTCACAGTAATTTGTTTGCAAGGCTAAGTCACATTGTAGTCAACTGTTGCTCACTGATGCACATTTAAGCTGTCTCTAGTTTTTTACTATTAAAAATTGCGCTGCAACAAACATCTTATACATCTATCTCTGTATATATGTGTAAGTTTGAAAATGAGTTCCTAGAATTAGAAGGGACAAGTCAAAGGGCATACAGATCTTAATTTTGTTAAATTCCATCACTGTTTTACAGCCCCGAGAAGTTCCCCTTGACTGTTTCCTTACATCCTCAGATTGTTTTGAGTCCTAATAATTAAATATCCCTTTGTTGTGTGTTGCACTTATATTTCCCATTGTATGTTTGATGTTGTTTGTTTTCTCTTACTATACAAATGTTTTAGATTGTTAGGTAGTGACATTTATCAATCTTTTTGCTTATGAGAGTTTCCAAATTTCCTGATATGCTTCGAAACACCTTCTCACAATGAAACATAAATACATAAATTCATCCATAAATACATGAGACAGATCTGTAAATACTGATAGAAAACAACTGGACACACAGTCTTAAGTGTAAAAGCCAATCACAGAATAGTATGCACAATGTTACAGGTGTACCTACCTATTTGCATATGTCTAAAGCACCTCTGGAAGGTGGCCTGGAGATGGGAAGAAATGGGTAGATGGTGGATTTTCACTCTTCATTCTTTTTACTATTCGTACTGTTTTTTATGTATTATCTATTCGAATGTAAATGTTTTAATCTTATTGTTTAAAAGAGCAACCTCTATCATGTTTGCATACAAAAAAAGTCTCCCTTTTCACCTACATTTCATTCCCTATCATTTAAAGCTTAATACATTTAGAATGTAGTATAATTAGTAAGGCAAGGATCCAGTATTGCTTTCTACCAAATAGGTCTGTTGAATTTTTAAGTTTGTTAAGAGGCAAAGACTACGGGTGGAGAGGAAGGAGTGAGAGTGCCAGGTGAGGAAAGTCTAAAATCCCTCGACTTAATAAGAGAATGGTTAACACGGAAGGCTGAGTTTCTAGTGCCAGGTTTGGGTTATACACACTTCTTCTATGCAATTACCGTGAAAAGCACTCGGGGTGTGAGGTGAGGTGTACCTCCTAGCTTGATGCTGCTGATTCAAGTCCCAAACCAGAGGGAAGGAGCCAGAAAAGGAGCCCAGAAAGATGGAATACTTCGCACGGTTTTTTAAGTAAAGGCGGAACATTACCTACCGACCAGGCAGCCCCAGGAGCTCAGGCGGGAATCACTGCCCCGCACACAGAACTCAGAGTTCAGCGCGGCTGTTACCGGCTCTAGGCTGGGTCTAAGCGTCGGGCCAGGAAGCCGCAGTCAAAACTTGTCCTCCTACCTGTGTACGAAACGCAACTATTCTCGTCGAAGTGCTTTCCCAGGCTCCTAAGAAGCAGCTTCAACACTCGCCGCATTCTCAGTTACTGGTCGTATCCTAGCAACGACCCTGGCACCACCTCTTCCTGCCAGGGCCGGACAGGGGGGAAGGGGAGGAGCAAGAGGCGGGATGGGGTAGGAGCCAGAGGCGGGCAGGGGGCGGAGCCGGGAAGGAGGAGCGCGGCAGGACTGGGGGAGGAGCCAAAGGCGGGGGGCGGGGTCGGAAAGGAGGAGCGCCGCAGGAGAGAAGGGGAGGAGCCAGAGGCCGGAAGGCGGGGTCGTGAAGGAGAAGTGCAGCAGGAGAGAACGGGAGGAGCTAGAGGCGGAGGGGCGGTGTCGAGAAGGGTGGAGCGCGGCAGGAAAGACGGGAAGGAGCCAGAGGTGGGCTGGGGTCCGGGGTCCGGAAGGAGGATCGCGGTAGGGAAGAAGAGGAGGAGCCAGAGGAGAGGGTGGGGGGCTGCACAGGAGGTACGCGACAGGGAAAAAGGGGAGGAGCCAGAGGCGAGGGGGCGGGGAGGAGGGAAGCGGCAGGGAGAAGGGGCGGGGCCAGAGGCGAGGGGGAGGGAAGGAGGGACACGGCAGGGGGAAGGGGAGGAGCCAGAGGCGGAGGCTGTTACCAAGTGGTTACCTAGATCCAAAAGTGAATCAGGACAGTAACCTCTCTCCAAGATCTTTTACACTTGTGAAAGGGCACAGCTCTCTGAACCAAACACTAACAGCAATTTAATCTTACAGATATAAAAAATCAGAGTCAGAGAAATCATCAGTTTGAAGTCAGAGGCGGGAAACTGTCAGATGCCTACTTGGTTTTCTTAAATTAACAACTTGCCTCTCAGCTTCCTGGCAGCCAAAGAGAAATGGGAGACAGTAGCTATCAAATAATTCTCCTTATAAGAGAAGCAGAACTTTTGTTAATCACTAAATTAGTTAATAAACTAAATTTTGTCTATCAATGAATTCTTTTTCTTCCCCTTTTTTTAAGTGTATGCAGAGTCTTGCTCTGTCGCCCAGGCTGAAGTGCAGTGGTTCGATCTCGGCTCACTGCAACCTCCGCCTCCCGGGCTCCCGCGATTCTCCTGCCTCAGCCTCCTGAGTAGCTGAGATTACAGGCGCCCGCCACCAAGCCTGACTAATTTTGGTATTTTTAGTAGAGATGGGGTTTCACCATGTTGGCCTGGCTGATGTGGAACTCCTAGCCTCAAGCAATGTGAGCCACGGTGCCCAGCCTATCAATAAATACGAAAACTTTTAAAGAAGCACAGGATGGTATTGGAGGTCAGGTCAAGTATGTTCTTCTTAGAAATTTAGTAACAAACTATATATTACTATCTCGTAATAGCAGCTAACATTTATGAAGTATTAATTGTCATGAGGCATCGTACATAGATTTCTAATTTAATCCTTACGATTTTATTAGGGAGAAACTGCTATTAGATCCATTTTGTAAATGAGAAAACTAAGGCACACAAAGTTTAATGCAGGAACTAGGATTAAACCCAAGCAATCTCACTCCAGGTTCCAGATTTTTAATCACTATTACGGTAGTTTAATTTGATTTGATATTTTAAAAGGATTAATAAAATTAGTACAGGTTCATTCCCTTATTCATAAATGTTCATTGTCTTCATTTCTTTCTTTATACTGTTCTGCTGAAATAGCACTCTCATCTCCCCAATAACTTTGTAATGTCCAATGCCATTTTTTTAGTCATCTCATTTTAAAATATATTTTACTAGAATAGTGAAATATATATTCTCAGATAAAATTGGCTTTAATAATGATCAGTAAAAGGAAATGCATTTTAATCATTTCCACACATTCATGAAAAGTAAAGGGGAAAAATGGGCATAGAGGTAACCACTAGAATTAGGCTTTCTTGGATGGGTAGACCAGGTGTGGAGGTGCGCAGATAAGATTTTACAAACACTCATACACTCCCATCTCCAAAATCATAATTCATCTTACATTCTGCTACTAATAAAAATTCCACTGGCTTTAAACATTCACTTTTCTGGGTCTCCTCTTTAAAATTTATCATTCACTGTTCTCAATGTTAGAGACAGTATGCAAACAGTAGGTTTAGGAATAGAGTCAGGAGATGGGGGAAGAAAAGCTGGTAGGAGAGAACTTAAGGGTCTCGCAGTGTTAAATGTGACTTGATATCCACTATTCATATTTTTTTGTAATTTGCTGTGAGGATGACTTTATACAATTTAATCTTAAATAGGAACCTAACTTAATAGTTAGGCTTCCTTGGGTAGTCTGTGGAGCACGGAAAGGTTATTAGCATGTCAAAATCCTGTCTACGCACACAAACACACACATACACACAAATGTAGTTTGGTTACATAATAAATGTATATTCAAACTGAATGAAAACAACCAATAGAAAAAAGCTTCTCAATTCCCAAAGTGAAACAGTAATTTTACAATACCATTTTCCATTTTCCTTTTCATGATAAATCTATGCATGTTCTCAGGATTTATTCCACCAAATGACTTTGTATTTCTCATGTCACATCTACCTTTATTCATCTCAGCATTTATTTATGTGATAAACATTTCTTTTGATGTGCTTTTACTTTACAAAGATGCCACCTAGTGGTATGATAAAATCAAGCATTTCAAAGTATTTCCCGTTGTTACTCAAGGTTAAAATGAATAATGAATATTTTAAATATTAAAATAATTTAGAAAACTAAGGACCTGAAAATTTTTGTTTTGGAAATTATGTATATTAAATTTGGATCATAATATCACTTTCTGAACTTAAGAGAATGGAAATACAGGTCCATAGTCCCTTTTCTGAAACCTTTTGGGACAGATGTGTTTGATACTCAGAATTTCTCCGATTTTTGAAAGGAAATATGGGCATATACTTTACATTATGTAAAACATTCAGAGGGTCTGAGGAAGCAGTTTATAATCAAATATATTGATATATCTATGGCAAAATATATTCATATTCACATTAAAGTCGGATAAATACCACAAATAGCCTCATATAATTCAGGTGGAGTTTGTTGCCAAATTGAGTAATGAAAAAACTTTGTTTTCAGAAATTTTTGAAACTAGGAATTTAGATAAGGGATTGTGGATCTGTTTTACTCTTTTGAAAAAGAATTCACCCTCCAGTTATAGAGAGATTAAAATGCCAATATTTTGTAAAAAATAAATAAATAAATAAATAATAGCAATAGTTATCTTTAGAAAAGCTAATAGATTCACCTAAAAAAAAAAACTTGAGGATCATGAGAAATACCAAAATAAAAATATTTGTAATGCTTTTCATTTAATTATATACAGAAGCCAATCATAAATTACATTTAAGTGTACCACAAAAAATTAGCTGCTAATATAAACCTAAAGGTCAATTTGAAAATTATTAGTGATGCATGGCAAGTTCAATTCATACATTTTGTGGCGCAGTCAAAAAAAAATTTAACCTTGGTTGTTTTTTTTGTTGTTGTTCCTATGTGTAATATACCATGTTGCAATTCCCCAGCAACACTATGTTCATGGAAATATGGGTTGATGGTGCCACGCTCAGCCTGGATTCCTTGTATGTCTATGAGCATTCCTTGCGAACCCTCCATAGACATGCAGTATGAATAAAAAATACACTTATGTTAAGACACTGGGATTTAAGGATAACCCATGCTAAATCACTACATTACTATTTTACTTCACTATCTAGAATACTGGCTCAACTCTAGTCTCTCAAATGAATTATTCCTGTCCCCATCAATCATTCAAACCCCTTATCACAGTCCCACTGTGATTTCCTGTGAATTTTGTCTAAAATAAAACGTCAACCTCCTCTAAACCCAACTGGTAGCCTTTCATTTACTTTTCTCTAAAATAATTGGCATTACTATTGTTGTTGCATAGGCTGCAATCTCACTGAACACTTAGTTTTTGTTTTTTTGTTTTTGTTTTTAGTAGAGATGGGGTTTTGCCATATTGGCCAGGCTGGTCTCGAACTTTTTACCTCAAGTGATCTGCCCACCTCGGCCTCCCAAAGTGCTGGGATTACAGGCTTGAGCCACCTCGCTTCCCCGCTAAACACTTAGTTTTAATGGGAAGGCAGCACTCAGCAAATCCAAAATACTTGTGATATGTTCAGCAATTTGGTACTTAATCCTATACCCCACAACACACTTGCGTAGGGTGTTAACTTCTGTTTGTTTACACAATCATAAGAGGATGGGAGGAAAAAGCAAAAGCTGCTATTAGCCTACATGTGGGAATTTTCCTATATATTGTTATCTTCCTTTTAAAAAAGATACATTCATAAACATTGTTACTGGCTTAATTAGCTTCGCTCCTCTGACTGGGATTGGAAAATTGACAATAAAATATAAGCTCCCTTTTTTTCCATCCCCCAAGTCTGAGGGAAAGGCATGGGGAGGGGAGAATGAGAAAGAGTGAAAGGACACAATAAAACCTGAGGCCTGATTGCACATGATGACTGCTACTGCTGGCATCAATTCATTCTATTCCAATGACAGACTACTTGATCCTACTGGTGTGGGAAAGATGGCAACCTTGAGACCTGAGCCTTACTCCAGTAGAGTGTGCCCCCTATATACTGTTTGCCCAGGACAGTCATGGTGTACAGCTGTTATCCTTATGTAGTTATTTTCACTCAAAATCATTCCAGGTGTAAGATTATCCTATAGTTATCCTAAATATAAGCCATTTTCATCCCAAAGGAAAGCATGCCAAGAAACTGGAATTGTCTGCACTAAGTCCCAGTGTGGGAGAAAGAGGGCATCAACTTTGTTGCCATTTCTTCTTTCTTAGCAAAGCTCAGATTGATTAGTTTCTCTTTCTTTTGAAGTATCTGGAGTATGGTGATTAACTAGAATGAAACCCAGAGGAGAACTGAAATAGGCCATTCTGAAAATTATTCAAATTAGTTTGGCCACTCAAAACACTGAAGATCTTTGAATAAAAGAATCATTTGCAAAGTGAGCAGGAGACTTAACCTGGATGTTTATAGGAAGCAACTGGGAAAAGACTGAAGGAGTAAAAATGATCAGGTGTAAAGTTGTGTGAGCAACTGAGACAGGAGAAAGAATTAAGAACCAAATTGCAATACCTTTTAGATACCTATCCCATTAACATAATCTGCCTATAACCAATATGCAGCTCTTTGCAGAAAATGAAATCCAGTTTACTACTTCTGCTCATATTTGTTCTTTACAGATATTTTGACAGAAAAAGTCAAGCAGCAGGATCTAGGTTCGCTTGGTACAGCCCATACAGCACAGGAAGGAGTCACAACATCCCAAGCATATTCATAAATAATAATATAACAGGAGCATCAGTTCTAGAACCAGACTGCCTGGGTTCAAACTTTAGCTTCCCATCTTACTAGCTATGTGACCTTGGATTTGTTATTAATCATCTCTTGGTTTCAGTGTTCCCAGGGCCCCAAGTTGCATAATTGCAGGGGAAAACTACTCATGTAGGGTTCTGGTTTCTTATCTGGAAAATGAAGATAATTTGCAATATCACTCTTAGGGTTGCAGTGCAGGTTAATGAGTGAAATTAGTCAGGTACTTATGATAGTGTCTGACATTCATATTAAAGTCTCAATAAACATTAGCTATTATTGTTATAATATTATTTTTACAATGACTATTATTCTACAATTAGCATTTCTAATGCAAACACCAGGAAGGTCCCCTTTTAGCAAAAAAGTTCAGTAACACTGTTGGTGACATAAAAGATGCCCAAGAATCATGGCAGAAATAGGACTGAAAGTATGACAAAAACACAACAAGCCATCTTTGTTCCAAAGGACCTGAAAAAAAAAATGGTTGGCTAGAAAATTACCTTGAAAGTACCCAGGCAAACACATTTTTAGGATCATGTTTTAATAAATATATTATATATTCAAGAAATGTTTAGAACTGAAAATGTTGTTATAAATCATATTCTACTTCTTTTACAGCATTAGAAATAGGCCATTCTAAGAACAGGCCAAACTTGCCTCAATGTACTCATTAACAATACTAGAATCATGAGAATGAGAAACCTTCTAACTCCCCCTCTAACACTTCCCCACAAGAAGGAGACTTCTTGCACTCTAACCTCTAAGAATCCATCTTATTTAATATTTATTTAGTATTCATGTTACAGCTCTATGAGGGGAGAAATATACTGGAAAGAAGGAAAAATACCATTTTTTTCTCATTCTGAGCAAATGTGCACGTGTGCGCGCGCACACACACACGTATACACAAAACCCCACAAGAGTATAATATTATCTATGAAGGAAAGAGATACCAAGTTAAATTTAACCAAGTATTTAGAAATGACAGGGAGCTAGGAAGAAAAGGCGAAAACACATGTAATTTTATTTTTAACCTTAAGCTTGCCAACTTCTTTCCCTGAACAGCATTTGTCTTGTTTTGATACCCACCTACAGTTATATTAGAAACGTACTGCAAACTATTTAGTGATTCCACTTTGAATTTAGTCACATGACTAAGATGTTTTGAATATAAGCCTATCCGTATGCCAGATACAAATTTCAGGAACTCTTAATGTCTCTTCTTTTACAGAAACTCTACCTCTATCCTGATGTAATTAGGTTGATTAAGAAAATTAAAGGCCACGGGCCAGAAAACTAATTTGTTGCATTCCACAAATGCAACAAAAGGAAAAGTTTCTCCAATAACCTCTATGAAATGGGAAATCTTTCTTTTAAGTACTAAGTCAATTTCTTCAACTGTACAATGTATTTGAATTTGATGGTTTTCAAATATAACATAGTAACAACAAAATATAATAAAGACTATAAGAAAACAGTAAATGATATAATTCAAAAAATAATGACTAAAATAAAATGACATTATGGATTTTGTAATCCAACATATAATTATATATTTAAGTTTTATTTTACATACATAAGATCACAGCTAAGGAGGTTAACCATAATTTCAAATTTTATCACCAGTCACTTGTGCCATTTTATCACATTTGAAAATACTCACTCGTATTATTTACTTCAAACAGTGATCTATAAATTTGTTTAGACTATATTAAGGACCTTTTCTTCTTCAGGATAACTTAAAAAAATTAAATGACGTATTGAACAGACTACTGAAGAAACTTTACTTTTTAATTATAGTCTCTGCATTGAAGATCTGTAGGAATTTTTCTTTAATAATTTTCAAATCTTCCCATGACCTCTCTGTTCATAGAAATATCATCTTTGAAATAATTTGTGTGAATACTTTATAAATCAAAAATGGATTCACATGACCGTATTACCATAATCACCAATTTTAACAGTCTCCTAGATATTTTCTATATCACTTTTCTTGATTATAAAATGTAAGATGAAAACACTCTTAATATAACAGTATATTTAATTACATCAGTTTCCCATCAACACATCAAAGTCACTTAATAATTATATTGGCCATTTCCACTGATCGGCAGGAGGCTCTTCCACTAATGGCTCCCATGGTTTCCAGTCCCTCATTTTTCTTGCCAGACTTAGTTCATGTTCAGCCTGTGAATACAAATTTTTTAAAAGATCATTGGATTTTACTCTTCAACAGATATTTATGAGAACTAACAACTGATATTTAACTACTGGATACTACTTTCATTTAATATCTCATAATCTATTCTACCATCAAATGTTGAATATTAAGTAATTAAATTACCTTAATTCTCACAGCTACACAATCAGAAGAAAGAATATCTTTTGATGTCTTCTATTTGATTGAAATTGGCTACAATGTTTAAAAGTTTAGTTGGTGAGGTTTTTTATCTTAATAATATTTCACAAGTTTTTTGAGAATCAGAAGTATGTCTTTACATCTATGTCAGTGACTTTCAAACTTTATTTTACCATGGCCCAAAGTAAGAAAATATGTTTTATTGTAGGTTCCACAATATAAACATATAACTAAAATTTTTAAATCATTATCTTTACTAGCAGTGATATGTTCTTTTTTCTATTGTGTTTTTTTAATGCTAATCACTATCTAACTGATTCCATCACCCATAGTCACTTGAGACCCAGAATTTATAAAACAGTGATCTGTGGAATGTAGAACACAATAAGTGTATAAAAAATATTTACTAACTGAATAAATTCCTTAATTATGTTTCATTTAATTTTTCCTTTCAAACACAACTTATATTTAACAAATGCATTTTAGGTAGCTTTTAATTTCATATTTTTTCTACAACAAAAAAATATTTATGACAACTCCAGCCAACCTGCAAGATGAATATTATTAAACACCTGTCAGGATGTTACAAAAGAAATTCAAACACAGAATAAGTGCTTGGATTATATTAAAGGTAATTATTATTATACAGTTAAAAGATAATACCCCATTTGTGCCAGCGGTCCCAAAAGTCAATCTATGTTTACAAGCAACTGTAAAAAACAATGAGTTAAAGAGCAGATGAATGGAAATCAGGGGTAGAGGTATTACTAATGCCAAAAGGAGAAAATAATTTAAATACTGATGAAATATTTCCTAAGGTTGCCCTGAGTCTCTTGAACATCCAGTGCTTTCTCAATCTCCCCCAGGCATTATATATAGGGCATGAGGAGGGCACCCAGCCCTCATTCATCCTCGAGAATCAGCCCTATCTCAGGAACCTGAATCCAGCTGCACCTGGCCCCTGATGCCTATTTCCTCCTTCTTCTCTGGCTTCTGACACACTGTCATACCACCCATCTAGAAATGAGACTGTCTAATATGTTAGTCACTACCCATACATAGCTATTGGGGATTTGAAATGCAGCTAGGCCAAATTCAGATGTGCTGCAAAGAGTAAAATGCATACCAGAGTTTGATGACTTCATATAAAAAAGAATGTAAAATATCTCAATATTTTTATGATATGTTTAAATAATATACTACATATACTGAGTTAAAAAAAAATTACTAAAACTAAATTACCCTTAATACTGACCATGAAAACATGGGGAACTGCACCGCTGACTTAAAAATACTTAATATGCCTTAAACTCAATTCCATGAAAAATTAATATCTCAACTAGATAAAGTCATGATCAAAGTGAAATCAGGTGGTACAGAAAAGAGAAATAGGTATAGGACAACAGTATAAGGTTTGCGGCAAGTTCCTATAACACTGTATCTAGTACCATAGCCTACCTGACGAATATAAAGGCCAGGAAAATAGGCCTTTGAATAACTGAAAGTCTACATTCACAGAAAGCTGTCTGAATGCTATACTCCTCTTTTTCCAGGGCCATCTAACAATTCTTTTGATTTGGTATATCATGTCTGTTGGTGATATACCTCCCTAATCTCCAATAGTACCCAATATTTCCTTTTATCTGTCCTTCAATCAACAGTAAGAAAACATTAGAAAGGGTTACATTTGAAAAAAGATACAAGAAAATAAAAATTAAATAAAACAGAATTGAGTATCAGATGCTTATAAGACAAAGACATTCTAAACCTATAATATGGGGGTTGCAGGGGTGTGGAACAACAAAATTTCACCAAATTAAAAAAAAAATCTGAGCTGGGAAAGGTGGCCACGTCTATAATCCCAGCACTTTGGGAGGCCAAGGCGGGCAGATCACCTGAGGTCGGGAGTTCGAGACCAGCCTGACCAACATGGAGAAACCCCGTCTCTACTAAAAATACAAAATTAGCTGGGCATGGTGGCACATGCCTGTAATCCCAGCCACTCAGGAGGCTGAGGCAGGAGAATTGCTTGAACTCAGGAAGCGGAGGTTGCGGTGAGCCAAGATCGTGCCACTGCACTTCAGACTGGGCAACAAGAGCAAAACTCCGTCTCAAACAAACAAACAAAAAAATTGAAAACCTATACATGTGAGGGAAAAAAACCCATTTGAGAGGCATAAGCAGGCTAAAAAAAGTACGTGCAGACAATGTCACAAAAGTTTAAGGTTAATATCTTTTATTATAAAAAGACACTCATATGGATAAATGACACAAAGACTAAATGACAGAGTAAAAATATTAATAATTTATAAAATCTAAGAACATATTTTTAAAGCTTAACCTTACTAGCAACTGGAGAAAAAAGACGCAAAACTTAAAAAAAAAAAAAAAAAAAAAAGGCATCATTCTTTTCCCATAGATGCTTTAAAAAACTAACTATGGAATATTCAAAATAGTATATTTCCACCCTATTTACATCAGTAACCTATCTATTTCTATAACCTACCTATGACCAAAGGAAAAGAATTAAAATTCAGATTAAACAAAACTAAACTGTAGTGTTTATTCTCTTGTCTAAGTAGCAGGTATAGTGAGAGGAGAAGAAAATTTCCCAATAGAATAAGATTTAAAATAGTCTAAATGTAATTAATAATGTTAATAACTTTTCTAATCTCAATCTCTTCCTAATCATGCTTACATTTTACTACTCAATATTATATGTCAGGGTTAGTATTTGGGAAGTAATGCAGAATTAAGCTCTCAAATATACTATGCAATTGTTTTTTAACTTGCTCAAATGCTCAAGAACCAAAAATAAAAACAAAAGTATATTTTAATTTTATAATTCAAAATGTCTGTATTTTTCCCTACTAAAAATATGCCACACTCTTAAAATAAGATACAACTATTAAAACAACAGTAATATTGCGTTACCAATTTAAACTAAGGTTAGGCCAAGGAGAACATGCTGATTAAATTAAAAGAGTGTCAAACTCCAGGCTTCTAACAGAAGTCTCACAAATTCATGCTATAATCAACAATAAATACTATAATCAACATATACATGAGAAGCACCACATTTTCTATATGTGATTAGTCTTACATATTTGATGAGTTGATATAAATAAGGAAATTTAGTTTTCCTTTCATTCTGGAATGTCAGTTGTGTGTCTCTATGAAACCAAACACCTAAATAGTCAACTTTTTCTTTACCTGAAGAATCACCTCTTCTAATTGACCGCCTTGAAGTTGGTCTTCTAATTTTTTAACATCTGGTTCCTATAATTTCAGGGAGAAAAAAAAAATTAAAGAAGCATACTCTCTGAAAGTTTCAATATCCCGTATTTTAAAATTCCTATATAAAAACACTTAAAAATACAACTTTTCATGCATCATAGTCTTTTTACTAAATATTTGGTGAAAATTCATTTCACCTCTGCTATTTTATTGCTTTTCTGTCTTAATATTGAAAAGTGCTAAATGTTTATTGACAAGCTGATCAAGGGACAGAAATACAATGTCAAATTCTGTCTTCCTAAAACAGATTTTAAAATATGACTTTGCTTTCTTAGTATTTCCTATATTTCCTCTGAGAGCGTTAGAATTAAAAATAAATGCTACCCTATGACCCAGAAATTACACTCCTAGGCATAACGCCAAACAGAAATGCGTAATATATATACACACACACATATGTGTCTGTATATGCGTATATATATACACATATACACATATACACATATGTGTATATGTGTGTGTGTGTGTGTATATATGTTTTATTTTTATTTTTTAATTTTATTTTTATTTAATTTTTTTTTTTTTTTGAGATGAGTCTCGCTCTGTCCAGGCTGGAGTGCTGTGGCACAATCTCTGCTCACTGAAAGCTCTGCCTCCCAGATTCAAGCCATTCTCCTGCCTCAGCCTCCCAAGTAGCTGGGACTACAGGCGCCCGCCACCACGCTCAGCTAATTTTTTTCCATTTTTAGTAGAGATGAGGTTTCACTGTGTTAGCCAGGATGGTCTTGATCTCCTGACCTCGTGATCCACCCACCTCAGCCTCCCAAGGTGCTGGGATTACAGGCGTGAGCCACCCTGCCTGGCCGCATAATATATTTTTTAAAAAACATGTTTGAGAATATTCACAGCAGCACAAATTACAGCCCCAAACTAGAAATAACCCAAATGACCATCTGTAATAGAATGGATCAATTAATTATAATATTTGGATATAATACTTCACAGCAATGAAAATGAATAAACTGTATGCAATAATATAGATGATTCTCTTAACCACAGTATTAAGCAAAAGCCAGAGTATAGTACGTACAAGACAGTACATGCTAATGATTTCACTTATATAAAATTCAAAAACAGGCAAAAAGAAGTCCAAATAGAGATTAGCTTTACAAGTAGTAAATTGAAGGGGAAGAGGCAAGGGTTTGGTTATTCTGGAAAAGTCCTTTTTTTCTACACATTTGTAATGTATATAATTCTTGAATAAAAGTTTTTAAAAACAAAATGTTAATATAGTACCTCGAACATTCAACGACATTTAGTTATTTTCTAGTAAACTGAGCTTTTTGAGCCAGAAATCTGTAAATATACCCACATACGTAAATAAGGCTTTGTCATTTCAGGGTGTTTTTCTGGCCAATAAATGGAATAAAGAGGGACAAAATAAGACATTTTGTTTTTCAACACAAGACTTGATGTGTTACTGCCTCAGAGTATCTGCTGGATGGCCCAGGGTATCTGCATCACTTGTTCCTTCACCACCTTTCAAATCTTTGCTCAAATAACACCTTCTTATTGATAACTACTGATAATTTACATTGTGACAGGCTGAATAACACCACAAAAGATATACATGTATTAACTTCTAGAAACTGTGACTGTTACTTTATACAGCAAAGACTTCACATATATGATCAAGTTAAGGATGCTGACATAGGGAGATTTTCCTGAATTATCCATATAGTCCCTAACTGCAATTATAAGTGTCCTTATAAGAGAGAGGGAGGGATATTACACACAGAAAAGGAAAAGGTAATGTAACCACAAAGGCAGAAACTGCAGTGATGAGACCACAAGCCAATGAATGCCAAAAGCACCAGAAGCTGAAAGAGGCAAGAACAGATTCTACCCCATATTCTCCAAAGCAAGCACAGCCCTGACACCACCACCTTGACTTGGGTCCCTGATGTTGATTTCCAACTTCTTGCCTCCAGAAATCTAATAAAATAAACTTATATTGTTTTAAGCCACAAAGTTTGTGGGAATATTACAGCAGCCATAGTAAAGTAATACACAGTGTAACATCCCCCATCCCCACAATGGTACACATTTTCCTTGTTTTATTTTCCTTCACTGTACTTACTATTTTCTAACACACTATGTACTTCTTTACTCACTTTTTACTTTTTTTTTCTTTTGGTCTCCCATCACTAACACGTAATCTCCAAGAAGGCAAGGATTTTTAATCTGTTTTGTGCCAACTAAGCACAAGTTTCCATGCTAGAACCACACATGGCATGTAGCAGTCATTCAATAAATGTTTCTTGGTGAAAGAAGTGAATACAAAAAAAACAGTGGAAAAGGGGGGAAAAGGGGGAAAAAGTAATGAGCATGTTTGAGACAGATTATTTACAGGGAATTAACTCATATATGAGACCAAAAATCAAAAACAAAACAGGGAAGCTGGTCACTGTTTTAAGAGACTCGGGAGAGTGAAGGTAAAGAAGGCAAGGAATGTTCAACAACACTTTCAGTTCAGAAAAAGCCAGTGTTAGGTGAACAATTCAAAATTTGTCTTACTGATAGTGAATAATGTGATTTTTAGTCACCAATGGCATAATACCATTAAACTTGATAAGGTACCATGTACTGAATGCTCACTATATATTTGGGACTATGTTAAGCTTTTACATACATTACCTCATTCAGTTCTAACAAAAAGTGTTCAAGGTGGGTATTATTATACCCAAGTTATAAATGATGAAATTGAGACAGAGAACATTAGCAATATGCCAAGTCACTCCACAAATAAGTATTAGAACTAAGATGAAAATCTTGGACAGGGACACAAATCAATGCTTTTCACC
Organism: Macaca nemestrina; assembly: GCF_043159975.1. Lineage (NCBI taxonomy): Eukaryota > Metazoa > Chordata > Mammalia > Primates > Cercopithecidae > Macaca > Macaca nemestrina. Next base: position 35,524,946 of record NC_092128.1, on the reverse strand, counting down.
AAAATATTACTATCTCCCTAGTAATAATCTGAAAAAAGAAAAAAGTTACTTTTATTTCTACTTTAGGCTTAGTAAATAGATATTGTATAATCATGGCAATATTCACTGAAGATTTTGTGTGTGGCTCTATGCAGGATTAAAAATCTGTGACAATTTTACCAAAAACAGGAATCAGAGATACAACTGTTAAGTGTTTGGGGTTATATCTAGCCTTTTGGATAAAGAAACATTTCTAAGGAACCTTGTGTTTCAGGTACTATGCTAGAGTCTAAGGATACAAAGTTGAATCCAATATCATTAACAAGTAGCTTATGGCTGGTGGAGACATAATACAGTTATGACCAGTAAAACGGAAAGGAGGTAACGAAGTTGTCAAACTCTACTTAAGAAAGTAAGAAAAGGTTTCACAGAAGAAGTGATGATTTATAAAGAAAAAGTAAGAACTATCAGACAAGGTAAAGGCATTCCAGGAAATGAGAAAATATAAATGAACACAAAAATAAAAATGCAAGGAATCCACAGAACTGCCAGCAGTTTGGTATTGCTTAAGAATAGAGTATAAAACAAGAAGCAACAGCATATGATTGAGAAAATAACCAAGAGCCAGAACTTAGAAGGTCTTCTATACCATGTTAAGGACTTTACCTGGTTCCCAAACATGGCCATACATCAAAATCATGCAGATAAAGGTAGCTAAGTAAGTTTCATACAACCAGTTCAACATATATCCTTAAACTCAGCCTTTGAGAAACACTGAACAGAAAACCACAGTAAGATGTTAAGCAAGACAGTACAGTTGGCCCTCAGGATCCATATCTGTGGATTCAACTGAGAATGGATTCAACCAACCACAGATGGAAAACATTAAAAAAAAACACACACACAATAAAAATAACAATACAGCAATTTTTAAAATACAGTATAACTATTTACATAGCATTACATTGTAGGTATTATAAGTAAACTAGAGATGATGTAAAGTATACAAGAGGATGTGAACAGGTTATATGCAAATACTATGCCATTTTATATAAGGGACTTGAGCATCCTTGTATTTTGGCATCCATGGGAATCCTGGAACCAATCTTTCATGGATACCAAGGGACAACTGTACCATCACAAGATTTACATATTGAAAAAAAAATCACTCTATTATTGGCTATATGGTAGAGCATGTAATGAAGTATAATGGAAGTACAAACAGATCAATTAGTTATAAAGCGGTTTAAATAGCAGAGAAAAGGATTTTAGAACCAGTAAGTAAAGAAGTATGAGAGTAAACCCTTCTTTGGTTGAAACTGGCTATGGGAGAAAACAGAAAAATAGGGCAATAAGTAAAGAAAAATATAAGCATATAGGTTTTTTTTATTTTAAGATAGGAACAAGCTAAAAATATTTGAGGGTATTTGAAAGATGATGATAAAATGGGAGAGGCACCGGGTGCAGGTGGCTCATACCTATGATCCCAGCACTTTGGAAGGTCAAGGCAGGAAGGTCACTTGACTTTCCAAAGAGTTTGACATCAGCTAGGGCAACACAGTGAAACTCCACCTCTACAAAAAATTTTAAAAATTAGCTGGGCATGATGGTGAATGCCTGTGGTCCCAGCTACTTGGGAGGCTGAGGTAGGAGGATTGCTTGAGACTGGCAGGTCAAGGCTATAGTGAGCTGTGATCGTGCCACTGCACTCTAGACTGGGTAACAGAGTGAGACCCATCATATAATACAATACAAAAAACAATATAAAACAAACCACATGTTTTGTTGCATACCTAACAAAAGATAGGAATTCTCTTTGAACTATATAGTCTGGTAATCTAATAAGAAGAAATATGTGTGCCTAGGATCACTTATGCATGTATATAAATTTCCTTCAGAGTTTTTAAGCACTATTTTAGATAATTACATAGAGTCCATTTAATGATTGCTAGTGTGAAAATTTAACAATAGTGCAATACAGTTTGGTATGAATCAGCAGTCTAGACTTTTATTAACTGCTATTTAATAGCAGTTAATAAGTATCCATGAAAGATTGGTTCCAGGATTCCTATAGATGCCAAAATACAAGGATGCTCAAGTCCCTTATATAAAATGGCATAGTATTTGCATATAACCTGTTCACATCCTCTTGTATACTTTAACTGCTAATAGCAGTCTAGTCTTTTTGATAGGTTTCTTTGGAAAAAAAAAATGCCCTTTTTTTGTTTTTCTTTTATTGTTCTCTAAGATTAGAAAAACGAGATCAAGACTGATATATCCATAGACAAAAAGCAAAAGATCAATAAAGGACTAAATAGGGAAGAGAGGTAAAAGGAACAGCTACAATGTTACTTCAAGGAAGGATCTGATCCTACTCTCAAACTCCAGTATATAACAGAGCCCTGCATATAGAAAACACTCAATAAACAGGAGTTTGCCGAATAAAAGGGAGGAATGGGAAAAGAGCACTGAAGGAAGGAGAATAGAAGAAAAATGTGTAGGATGTATAAAAAATAAGGAACTAAACTTTTCGGTTAAATGATACCACAAATCCAAGAAAACAAAACTGATTTAGCTACTTACCGCTTTAACCATAGCCAGCTTCTCATTTGTAATCTGTTCTGTATACTTTCTATATGCTGCATTTTTAGGGATTTCCGCAAGAACATCAAGAATCTTTGTGTACAATATACTTAGCCTCTGAAAAGACAAACCATACAAATTTCCATAGGTTAAAATATTACCAAAGACTTTTGTAAGTCTTTAAAAAGTCTTTGTAAGACTTTAAAAAGTCTCATAGACAAAACAAACAAAACTCACATCTGTTTTTTTTTTTTTTTTTAATTCTTCTTTGCTGTGACTTCTTTATGTCTGTGCCCTATCTACACCCTTTACAACCTAGGAAAAACCTGTATATAAATGTGGGAACATTCTGTATTTTCTATGTATGACAAGTTCTAGATAAGTGAAAGGTATGATAACAAGTAGAAACAAAACTAACTAATGACCTTTTTGGAAATCAAATCATTTACCAAATCTGTATTTTTCTTCCTTCCTTTCTTTCTTTTTTTTTTGAGATGAAGTTTCACTCGTTGTACAATGGCATGATGTCGGCTCATTGCAACCTCCATTTCCCAGGTTCAAGCAATTCTCCTGCCTCTGCCTCCAAAGTAGCTGGGATTACAGGTGGCCGCCACCACACTTGGCTAATTTTTGTATTTTTAGTAGAGTTGGGGTTCTGCCATGTTGACCAGGCTAATCAGAAACAAAACTAACTTATTGCTAATGACCTTTTTGGAAATCAAGTCATTTACTAAATCAGTAGTTTTCTTTCTTTCCTTTTTTTTTCCCCCCTTGAGACAGAGTTTTGCTCTTATAGACCAGGCTGGAGTACAATGGCGTGATCTCGGCTGACTACAACCTCCACCTCCTGGGGCAAGTGATTCTCCTGCCTCTGCCTCCCAAGTAGCTGGATTACAGGTGCCTGCCACGACGCCTGACTACTTTTTGTATTTTTAGGAGAGACAGGGTTTTGCCATGTTGGCCAGGATGGTCTCAAACTCCTGACCTCAGGTGATGTGCCCACCTCGGCCTCCCAAAGTGCGGGGATTAAAGGCATGAGCCCACCTAGCCTGAATCAGTATTTTTCAAAGTGAAGTCCTAAGCCCTGCAAATTCTTTTTTTTTTTTCAATGTTTCTTATTTGAATTTCTGTAGAAATAAACACATATAAGCATTACATCTGTATGATCAAATTTAACTAAATATAGTCATAATACTTCAGTGTTCTCGCTTCTGATTATGAATGAGTTATGACATAAAGTCTGCATAAAAGGCTCAACAGAAAAAGTAGCAAGAGAACTGAGTCAATGCATAGCATGTATTGAAGCATACTGAACTTAAACTTCAGTATAGAAATCACTTAGTAAGAAGTTGATCCTCTCCAATTTAAATATATAATGCATATATTAGTTTTTAATACAGCATTTTAATTAAGTTTTAATCTGATCTAAAATGCAGGTTTAAAATTTTCATCTTTCATGACAAAAATATATCAGTTTCTAGAGAAATGCAGATGAAAATGGGATGATTAATATAGAAGAAAAGAAAAAAATGTTATGAATAGTATGGAAATTTAATTTATCATCCAAACTTGGACACTTATGACAGTGAAAAGATACCTATTAATCATTATGCCAAACCACAGGCATAAACCAGATTAGGTGAAACAAACAAGACATGATCACTCCAGGAGCAAATCTCAATAATTACAAGTATATAAACCCTTCTCCTCAAGAGCAACCTTTAAAAAAAAAAAAAAAAAGTGTGCAGTCCTCACTATTGACAATAGCAAAGACTTGGAACTAACCCAAATGCCCAATGAAAGACTGGGTAAAGAAAATATGGCACATATACACCATGGAATACTATGCAGCCATAAAAAAGGATGAGTTCATGTCCTTTGCAGGGAAATGGATGAAGCTGGAAACCATCATTCTCAGCAAACTAACACAAGAACAGAAAACCAAACACCACATGTTCTCACTCATAAGTGAGAGCTGAACAATGAGAACAAATGGACACAGGGAGGGGAACATGACACACCAGTGCCTGTCAGTGGGTGGGGGGCTAGGGGAGGGATAGCACTAGGAGAAATACCTAATGTAGATGACGGGTTGATGGGTGCAGCAAACCACCATGGCATGTGTATACCTATGTAACAAACCTGCACATTCTGCACGTGTATCCCAGAACTTAAAGTATAACTAAAAAAAAAAAAAAAAAATTGTGTGCGGCAACAGGGTAAAGCAAAAATAAAAAGCAGGTAAGCTGTAAGTCTGCCTTTCTTCATGGTCCAGGACACATAGTCCTCCTGCACAAATAACTCACAATCTTCATGTGCCCAGCTATCACCAGACCCTCCCCTGATAGCTCACTGCAACCTAGGTGTTATCAGTACTGCACAAAGCTCTCTTCAGCACACAGCACAAGCACCATCCTTTAAGATCCCCAGCAAGCCTTTGCTACTTGCAGTCAGCTCCTCTTCTGCTGACTTGTCAATAGCTTTCTTGTAATGTATTTTCATACTTTCTCTAATAAATCTGCCTTTCTTTACCTCAAATGTCTTGGTAAATTATTTTTACCACCACGCAACACCAACCCCAGACAATCACCACCCATGGCAAAATATACTCAGTACTCCCATGTACAATACCACACTGTTTGCGTATAAAGATAGACTGGACACGGATCACACTCCAATATGTTTAAGGTACTATAGAGTGTACTTATCTGTTCTCATGCTGCTAATAGAGACATTCCCAAGACTGGGTGATTTATAAAGGAAAAGAAGTTTAATGAACTCACAGCTCCACATGGCTGAAGAAGCCTCACAATCATGGCAGAAGGTGAAAGAGGGTCAAAGGCACGTCTTACATGGCAGGAAGCAAGAGAGCCTGTGCAGGAGAACTGCCCTTTATAAAACCATCAGATCTCATGAGACTTCTTCACTATCAAAAGAACAGCATGGGAAAAACCCACCCCAAGATTCAATTACCTCCCACCAGGTCCCTCTCCCACGACACATGGGGATTATGGGAGCTACAATTCAAGATGAGATTTGGATGGGGACAGAGCTAAACCATATCACAGGGTAAGATATAGAAGAGGAATAATAATAAAAATGATAAAAAGAAAAAATAAGTGTGTGTTTGGCAGGGATGGGGAAATACATAGATCAAAGAGATATTATAATACTCAGCAATGGTTAAGGGTGTGCTAACCAGAACCTAACTGCTTGAGTTTACACTGGCTCCACTCCTTAGGTGCACTGAACAAGTTATTTCCATCTCTGTGCCTCCTTTCCTCATCTGTAAGATGGGAATAATACTGCTTCATAGGGTATATATAACTTAGAACAGTAGCTGGTACACATTAAGTTTCACTAAGTATTAGCATTATTTTTCTATAGCAGAAGAATTCACTTCAGCTGAGACCAGAGAAGGGTTCATATTTCGAAAAGGTAGCATCTAAGATAGACCCAGACGGATGGTAGATCATAGAAACTTGAAGATATTGGAAAAGGCAATTACATAGAGAATACATAGAACTGAATGGCAGAAAATACAGCGAACATAAGGAAGTGGTATACAGTTCTCTTTTCTTGAACTGTGCTGTCCAAAAGAGTAGATGCTAGCTAAATATGGCTATTGAGCACTTGATATGTGGCTAGTCCAAACTGAGATGTGGTATAAGTATAAATACACACCGAATTTTGAAAATTTAGTATGAAAAAAAACCACTATAAAATATTGTTAATTTTTTTTATTATATACTGAAATGGCAATATTTTAGATGTGTTAGGGTAAATAAAATAATTAAATTTTACCTTTTTCTTCATTAAAAAATTAGTCCTAGAAAATTATAAATTACATACAAACATGGCTCATTTAAGGCTCGCATTATATTTTTATTGGACAGCACTTGGTTAGAATACAGTAGCTCCCCTTTACCCATCTGTGGTTTCATTTTCCAAGGTTTCAGTTACTAACAGTTAATCTCAGTCAGAAAATATTAAATGAAAAATTCCAGAAATAAACAATTTATAAGTTTTAAACTACGTGCCATTTAAAGTAGTGTGATGAAATCTCACACTATCCCACTCTGTCCTTTCTTCAGCACAAGAGAGTAGTACATTACAATAAGATATTTTGAGAGAAACAGACCACATTCACATAACTTTTATTACAGTATATTGTTGTAATTGTTCTATTTTATTAGTTGTTATCTCTATCTTTTTTTTTTTTTTTTAGACAGGGTCTCAGTCCATCACCCAGGCTGGAGTGCAGTGGCATCATCACAGCTCACTGTAGCCTCAACCTCTGGGGCTCAAGCAATCCTCCTGCCTCTACCTCCCGAGTAGCTGGGACTATAGGTGCACACCACCACACCTGACTAATTTCCGCATTTTTTGTAGAGACGGGGTTTTGCCATGTTGCTCAGGCTAGTCTTAAACTCCTGGGCTCAAGCAATCCACCCAGCTCAGCCTCCCAAAGTGTTGGGATTACAGGCATGAGCCAGCATGTCCAGCCTGCTTATCTCTTATTGTGCCTAATTTATAAATTAAATTTTATTACGGGTAGGTATGAAAAAACATAGCATACATAGAGTTTGGTACTATATGTGGTTTTCAGACAACCACTGGGGATTTTGGAATGTATTGCTGTACAGGACACATAAGTAAATACATAGGAGATAAAGTTGGAGAAAATGTCAGATTATAAGCGGTTCTGCATTGCAAGTTAAAGCATTCGGGCTTTATTCTGTGGACAATTAAAAGATTTAGAAGAGTCATATGATTAGATTAGGAAAATTAGCTTTGTTGTATTGAGTTAAAAGGACTGAAAGAGAAACAAGGCAGAAAGGCCAGTAAGGAGGTTGTTGCAATTCTCTAAACAAGAACAAGGACCTGAACTGTGGTAGTAACAACAGAAATAGTAAACAGGAGTCAGACTGGAGAGCTGTTATAGAAAAGGATCAGCAAAAATAATAATAATAATAAAAATCATCATTGAAATGAATACGAGAGTACAAAAGAAATAACAACTATGATGTCCAAATTCCCAGCCTAGGGAGCAGAAAGATATGAAACTATCAAGAAAAATACAGCCCACAGAGGAAAAAATATATTTAGAAGGGAAAAACCATGAGTTCAGTTCTTTACAACAATGACAATAAAGTTATTACAAAATCAAATATATTTAGAAGGGAAAAACCATGAGTTCAGTTCTTTACAACAATGACAATAAAGTTATTATGAAATCATAGTAAATGCAAGACACTCATTCAACTAACACTATTTACTGAGCACATACTATGTGACAGAGTTCTGGCAGTGAAACAATTAAAAATTCCTGCCTTCCTTAAACCTACATTCTAGTAGAGAGATAACAAAATAAAACAGTAGAATAGTGAACCGGAGGGTCACAATAAGAACCTTGTCTTTATTTATTTAGAGTGAAATGGAAAGCCACTACTTTTAAGGAAAGGAGAGATCTGACCCTACCTTATATTTTAACAGACTAACTCTAGTAGCCTGGCTGGAAAAAAAGACCAAATGGAGGCTGTGACAAGCATTGAGAGGCAGTTAGGAAGTGAATGCAATTATCCACATCAGTGATGATGGTGACCGAGGAAGACGGTAGCAGCAGAGGAGGTAGTGAGATGTTGTCAAAATCAAGATATATTTTGAAGGTGGAACCTAGAGGATTTACTGAAATAACAAATGTGGAGTGTAAGAGAAAGGAAGGAATCAAAGATGATTTCAAGTTTCTGACCTGAGTCAAAATAATTGAGCTGCCATTAATTGAGATGAGCAAGCCTGAGAGAAGAGCAGGTTTTAGGCAGAATATCAGGAATCCCATTTCGGACACGTTAAGTTTGGGCTGCCTGTCTGACATATACAAGTGGAAATGCCCACTAAGCAATTAAATATTCAAGACTTTCATAAAGGAAGAAGTCAGTGCTTTACATGGAAATCTGTTACCAGTGTAGAGGTGGTATTTAAAACTGTTCTCTATTTGGATTTGCTCTCTCAGTGACTGAGTACAGGTGGAAAAGAAAAGGTCCAAGAGCTAAATTCTGAGTAAGTCAAATTTTAAAAGTGGGCATAAGAGAAATAACCAGAAAAAGAGAAAGCCAAAGAGTAGGGGGGGAAACATCAGGAGACTGGGGGAGTCCTGAAGCCCAGTAAAGAAAGCGCATAATGGAGAAAATGTCAAATGTGTCAAAAAACGCTGCTATTAGGTCAATGAAGGTGAGAAAGATGAGCTGACCATTGGATTTGGCAGCACGGAGATAACTGGGGAACTTGAAAAACGCCAAGGGTGACTGAGTGCATTCAAGGTGAATAAAAAAGAAATTGGAGAAAATAGAGATAACTCTTTTGAGTTATCTGTAAAGAGAAGCAGAGAAATGGTGCGATTATAGAAGGGAGAAGGATAAAAAAATTTTGTGGGTTTTTTTGATGAAAACATTCGTGAATACAAATGGAAAAGACCTACAGAAGGAAAAGCGGGCAGTACCTTCAGTAAGCTTAAATATATGTAATCCAACTCACCTAAGCATAAACGGTGAGGCGGGGAGAAAAGATGGAAAATGGAGATATAAATCTGAGATGGCGCTGACAGAAGCACGTACAAGTGAAGCCACGAAAATGTCAAGGAAAAAGTCAACAAGAAAACTGGCTTAATAAAGGGGTCATGGCAGAAATAAATAAATAAAAATGCGACATCGGATCAACGAAGTAGGTGGACAGCGCCCGTAACTCAAGAGCTCACGCCGGTTGTAATTAAGGGCTTGAAATATCAGTATCCCGTTAACCCTGCAATAAGCAAAGTGACAGGAATTTAGTCTTCTTTGGGAATTCAGGAATGAAGAAAGAACAAAGGTACATACCTCGTGTGGAGTACTGCACACAGCCAATCCCACAAGGCCAGTGGTCTGTTCAAAAACAAAACAAGATTCATGCTGTTTACTACGGTTTCCATACGTCCAGCACGCTAAGGAAATACAAAACCACGAATCCCCCGGCTAAAACTGGTCTAAAGCCAGCTACTGGTCTCTCAGTCCCGCTTGTTTGGAGCTTTTTTTCTGACTCTCCGAGCGGAACCACTAACCGGCCCTACCAGGTAGGGCATGCAGAACGAGTCCCCGAAAAGCACCGCCGAACCCGCGACAGTTAGGGTCAACACCCGCGGGAATTAGGGCTATCGGACTGAGTCTACCCCAACAGTCTAAATTCCAACAGTGACCTCCATTCGTCTCACCTTCTTCAGCACACCCGCCATGACAGCTCCGACGAGTCGATGACGCACAGCCCTTTGGGAACAATTCTCAGACCTGCTCAATCGACCACCGAGGTCGCCACTCTGTCACCCTGGAAACAGCTTAGCTCCACCCCCTCAGGATCTCCAAAGGAGCAAAGACTCTGCCCCGCCCATCCTAAAAGCGAAAAATTGACGCGTGCGTGATGGGCATGCAAGCCTAAAGCTAAGGCAGAATACGATTGGGGAAAGAAAGGGTTTCTCAGGTGTGTCTGCTCCTGTTCCTGCCACTGCTGACGGCTTGCCCCAAGATTGAGGGAAACATTCCCAACTACCAAAAAACTCCAGTCGCTGTAGGAACCTGCACTCTGCTTAACTGTTGATGCATTCCTCAACTTTCCTCTCTCAGTTTAGTAAAATGAAGGTGATAACGGAGCTTGAGCATCCTCTGAATTGACCTCTCAGCAGCAAGTTAGTTCTTCGCACAAGGATATCAGTATTCTGTGTCTTACGAACCAAAGCCATATGGAGTGTGTGGTCATTTTCCATCACTCTTTTCGATTTCACTGGCTGAAGTACATCATCCTTTTTCTCATTTTTTTCAGTTGAAGTGATATCAGACCATACCACTTTTTCCTATCTCCACAAACACTGACCACTCACTATGTGTCAGTTACTGGGATATAATTTCTAAAATGGGATTGTACATCCTGGAATTCAAAGAATAATGAAGGAGGCGTGTATTAATAAATAATTTGGTAACTAAAAGAAGTTGGTGCAAAGTGTAATGGTACCAGGGAAAAGGAAATAAATAAAAAGTGTGGGTGACTGGAGTTAAAGAAGGTATTTTCTAAAAAGTCAGTAGGTGAAAAGAACAAATTAAGAAAACACAAGTACAAAGGAAAAGAGGTTAAACAATGTATCTATAAATTCCAGGTGATTTTATGTGATTGGAAAGGTGGGTTTGATTGTTAAGGTAAACTGGTTAAGATCATGAAAGGTGTTGTTTGCCATTCTACAAAATTTGAATTTTATTTTGTAAGGAATGGGAACAATGAGAAGACTTAAGCTTCTAAGTGACACCATCAAATTTGTGTTTCAGATACACAAACAATTTTGGCAACAATTGAAGAGAATGAGTTGGAAGAGATGAGGCCTTTCATTAGAGGCATGAGACTAGAAAAAAAGAAAGCTAAAACAAAAGCAAACCGAAGAGAGGAAATGATAAAGATTAGAAAAGAAAGAGACAGAATATCAATACAGAAAATCAATGAAACCAAAATTGGCAAATCTTTAGTGAAACTAAGAAAAAAAAAGAGAGAAGATTCAATACAAGCAAGAATAAAAGAACCATCACTAACAGCCTTACTGAAATAAACAGGAATAAGAAGGAATACTATGAACAACTATGCTTAAAAAGATAGATAAAATGGCCAGATTCCTAGAAAAACACAAACGAACTACATCAACTCAAGAAGACATTAAAAAAAAATCTGACTAGATCTAACACAATTAAAGAAATTGAATTAGCAAGAAAAAAACCTATCCAGAAGGAAAAGCACAGGTCCTGATGGCTTCACTGGTAAATTCCACTGAACAATTAAAGAATAACCCTTCAGAAACTATTCCAAAATATAGAAGAGGAGGAAACAATTTACAACTATTTCTATAAGGCAAGTATTACTCTGATTCCAACCAAAGAAATCAACAAGAAAAGAAAACTTCGGCCAGGCACGATGGCTCATGCCTGTAATCCCAGCACTTTGGGAAGCTGAGGCGAAAGGATCACCTGAGGTCAAGGGATCGAGACCAGCCAGGTCAACATGGCAAAACCCTGTCTCTACTAAAAGTACAAAAATTAGCCAGGCCTGGTGATGCATGCCTGTACTCCCACCTACTCGGGAGGCTGAGACAGGAGAATCACTCAAACTCAGGAGGCAGTAGTGGCAGTGAGCCGAGATTGGGCCATTGCACTCCAGCCTGGGTGACAGAGCAAGACTCTGTCTCACAAAAAAAAAAAAAAAAAAGAAAGAAAAAAGAAAAGAAAACTTCAGGCCAATATCCCTTGTTAATAAACACAAAATACTCAGAAAAGTACTACCAAACCAAATTCAGTAGCGTATGAAAAAAATATTATACACCATGAATAAATGATATTTATTTCAAGAATACAAAGTTGGTTTAACATCCCCAAATCAATTAATCTAATGTACCATTGAATACAGGACAAAAATTATATGATAATTTTAATAGACGCAGAAAAAGCATTTGACAAATTTCAACATGCTTTTGTGATAAACAAGCTGGGAAAAGAAGAGAAATTATTCAACCTGATAAAGATGCTTAGAAAAACCCCACAGCTAACATCATACTTAAGAGTGAAAGACAATTCTTTTCTTCTAAGATCATTCACAAGACAAAGATTTTTCCACTCTCACCACTTCTGTTCAACAATATATTGGAAATGTTAGCCAGTGGAATTAGGCAAGAAAATAAAGTGAATAAAAGTTATCCAGAATAGATAAGAAAAAGTAAAACTATCTCTATTCACAGTTGCATAATCTTTTATGTAGGATTATCAAGGAATACACACATGCATACAATTAAAGCAACTTCAACAAGGTTACATTATACATGATCCATCAGGGTCAGCTCAGGCTGCCATAACAAAAATACTATGGAAGAGGTGGCTTAAACAACAGAAATTTATTTCTCACAGTTCTGAAGGCTGAGAAGTTTAAGATCAAAGCCAGCAAGACAGATTTCATTCTGAGGCCTTTTCTCTTGACTTATGCTGGTTACCCTCTCACGGTATACTCACATTTACCTCTTTTTGTGTGTGCTTGGGGTTGGGTCAGGGTGGAGTGTGAGATCTCTGGTGTCCCTTTTTATAAGGCCACTGTTACCATCATGACCTCATCTAAACCTAATTATCTCCCAAAGATTCCATCTCCAAATACCATTTTATTGAGGGTTAGAGCTGTAATATATGAAATTTGGAGGACATAGTCCATAGCAATCAATATACAAAAATATGTTTTAGTCTATTATAGCAATGAATAATCTGAAAATAGAGAAAACAATTCTATTTACCATGGCATCAAAAAGAAATAAACTAACAAAATAAATGTAACACTTGTACACTGAAAGATATTAAATATTGTTGGAAATATTAAAGATCTAAATAAATAGACATTTCTTATTTATTGATTTGAAGTCAATATTGCTCAGATGGCAATATTCAAGTTGATGTAGCATTTCATCACAATTCCTATCAAAATCCCAGCTTCCTTTTTGCAGAAATTTATAAGTTGGTCTTAAAATTCATATGGAAATGTGCAGGATCCAAAATTGCCAAAACAAACTTGAAAAAGAACAAAGTTGAAAGACTCATACTTCCCTATCTCAAAACATACCACAAAGCTACGTTTATCAACATAGTGTGGCATAGTGATAGACATTCAGCTTAATACAATAAAATTTAGAGTCTTAAAATAAACCTCAACATTTATGGTCAATTGATTTTCAATAAAGTCTGAAGATAATTCAGTGGGAAGCAGTCTTTTCAACAGTTAGTGCTGGGACAACTGGATAGCCACACACAAAAAATGAAGCTGGGCCCACTACCTCACACCATAAGAAATGTAACTCAAAATGCAGCACAAGTCTAAATGTAAAAGCTAAAACAATAAAACTCTTAGAATAAAAATTCTAAGAAAGATTTACTGAAGAGTAAATCTTTATGATCTTGGGCTAGGCTGTGGTTTCTTAGACATAATACTAAAGACATAAGCAACAAAAGAAAAAGAAATAGATAAATTAGACTTCATCAAGATTGAGTTAAAGTTACATAAATAATGAGTTTAGACTCTGTGGTATAAACAGTGGTGTATGTTTTGTAAGATAGTTCAATATTCCTGGAGTTTTGTGCTTTGGGAGTAGGAAAAGTGCCAGAAGAGAAGCCTAGAGTGATAAGCTGTAAATACAACAGGATGATTAACCTGGAGCCTTTAACCCTTGGCCTCCATAAATGAGCCAGCTGTTAAAATGGTATGTAAAATTTATCTGTGCATGCAGGCATACCTCAAAGAGATTGCAGGTTTGGTTCCAGATCAGTTCAATAAAATGCGTGTCACCCTAAAGTGAGTC